>NC_090935.1:19845017-20148047 GCF_040938575.1 Ambystoma mexicanum
AGGGAAGCTAGCATTCGAGAGGGTCTGAGCCCGGAAGAGGGGGACCCTGGGGTGAAAAGGCATCACCCAAAGCAGAAAGGAACTTTTGTTTATCATTTCGAAACCCATCAGGTCCTCAGAGGCAAGAGACTTTTTGTAGAAAAGAGACTTAACCACCGAATGCCCTGATCGTTGAGAACGGAACTGTTGGCTTGTGCTGGGAAAGCTCGAATGTGTGCTGTGCTTCAGAATCCTACCTAGTCCTGTGCCTAAAACGTGCGGAAGGGAGACTCCGACTACCGCATCCTGACTTATTATTTGTGAACACTTCCTTCTTTCTTATGAACATTATCACACACTAGTTATTGTATTTAGCGTAAGAATTGGCCCTTTTAGTTGACAAGATGACACTCAGACTGGACTGCCTTAATATTGTTTGATGATCGAAGCTTGCACCATCTTAGATTTAGGCTTAGATTAGGCGTTTTTCCAACCTTCCTATACAATTTAATAAACACCCTTTAACTGTGATCACTTGTGTCTGTCTTTAATGTTGCCACCATGAGTTGTTTACAGAATTTACATAATTCCATCTTGCACTGTTACTACAATGTTATTGTTCACCTGTGGGTTTGACATGGATGTTCTGTTATGGAACCGGCCTCATGCATCATTAGGTTCAGAGTAGAATGTTTAGCTTTGAAGAAGAGCAGTTGTGATGATAGGAAAGGTTTGGGGCTGCTGAAGCTAGAACACAATTAAAACTGTATGGAAAGTTTACCGTGTCTGGAGGATCATTGAACGTAATACTAGCGACGCGGATTCATCGCGATCAGCAGCTCCAGCCGGACGTTCATTGCAGGAACATCCATGTGCATCATCGAGGGAAAGAAGTTAGGAGCAGTGAGCCTGGAAACATATTCCCGAGGGAATGAGGTCACGGGCAGTCAAGGGCACGTCGCTGCCATCAGGATCACAAGAAAGGCATTCATCAAAGCGGCTCGCCGTAAACGTCTCAATCAGAGGGAGAGAGAGTGCATCGCCTGCACAGCTGATCACGGTCCTGATAGCGAGCGAAGTCTTGCAGTATCTTCCACCCACCATTTTGAAGGCAGGCAAGTTGACGGATATTGCACCTTGTTCCAGTGCACTCCACCATTTTAACGTCAGGCGCTTTACAAGGAACATTGATTGGTAATCGGGATCTGTATTCCAGATCATGCACAATCAACTCTGCATGTTTTTTTAAAGGAATTCAACAGGAATTCTTGTCAAGGTCACTAACTTTCACCTAAAAAGGGAGTTTATGTCAGAAATATAAAAACCAGGAGCATTTGTGTACTGACAAGGGCTTTGCAATTGAAGCTTCCCAAGCAGTGTTCTTTGATATTGTTCACCTTTAAATAGCTACTGGTGCGTAGTGGGGTATAAAGGAAATGAATATCCTTGGGCCTGCGCTGTTACTTGTGCACCCAGGCGAGTCCAATGGAAAGTGGGCGGATTGGAAAGATGGGTTGATGAGGTATCTGTATTGAGTATGTGGCAGTAATTCTGCAGCTGACAGCAAGAACTCTCTGCTATATCATTGCCTGGGACAAGAGAGTAGGACGATATTTAAAAAAATACCCGATTGGCAGACCCAAGATCGTCAAGGAAAGAAAATTCTTTGCAAGATACCACTTCATCATAAGGGATCAAAAGACTTGGGAAATAATTGAAGAATGTGTCACTGTTCTTCGTGGTGTGTCTATCAAGTATGACTACGGTATTTGTAGAGATGAACATATCAGGGATCAGTTGATGATACAATGTGCCGATCACTATATTAGGGAGGCCCTGTGGCGATAAGGTGCAAGTGGTGTGGATTTTTCACTAGAAAGGGCTACTGAAATTGCGAAAATGGTGGAGCAGACAGAGAAGTGCATCAAGGCTTTGGATACGGAATCTACGAAGGCTGGTCGCGGCTGTGCAAACGCTGCTGACCAAAATAAATCTTGCAAGCAACAGAGTAATAAGGAAGAATCTAAACAGACAAATAAAAAGAAATTGGACTTCAAACAAAGGATGGAAGGAAGATCCTTTGGCAAGAGATGCTATAGATGTGGAAACCCTGACCATATGGCTAGCAATAAACAGTGCTTCGTGCATCATGTGCTAGGCAAGGGCTGTGGAAGAAAGGGTCATGTGGCTTGCTGTTGCAGAAAATGGAACAAGCCTGGTGGAATAGAAATGGTTCAGGATTGCACAACTTTTTGACAGGATGAAGGGAGTGGTGGAGAAGAAGTAGTGTGTGTGTTAAGCCTCACACAGAGATATCAGTCAATACTGTACCTGTGAAATTACTAATAGCTAGCGGGTGAATTATATTCTTCTAAATATGGAAACTTAGAGGGAAAAATGTAATTGTTGTGATTTATAAGAGGCAAGTGTGAGTGCACATTCTATGGTGATGTTCTCATCAACATTGTGGGGAAGTCTGGGCTCAGTTCAGATATCATGGGAGTAGTGCCCAAGGAATGATTAGAGTGACATCCAATGGTGGGAATTTACTGTCCTGGGATGTCCAGGCCGTTCTCGGGTGGAAACTGGATGACAATCACCCCTCTCAAGTAATTGTTGTGCATAGAGGCCCGGTGTTAGGTAAGAATTATTGCAGCCCAACTGGTGTGGGACTACCCAAGACTTATCTGCTTGGAATTAGGTAACCCACCTTTTAATAGAGGCCTGTACTTGACAAGTTGGCAGTGTGACTGAGCAGCCAGGCTTATCTTAAGAGGGGTAAAGTAAGCTGCAGAGCTGTACAATTGAAATCAGTAAGTACAAGTATCCAAGTAACACTTACACACTTAAAGGTATATATAAATATGTATTTATAATATACACAAGATTTAAATAAGCATTGTTTTAATCTACTAGTAACATTCAATCAAAGTTAGTTTTCAGTTTTTTAAAAGACAATGGCCCTCATTACAAACCCGGTGCTAAACCATGGCGCTATTAGCACCATGGTTGGTGCCGATGTTGTAACGAGTCCGCCATGGTGGAATGGGGAAATACCAAATTGTGAAGGTCAATTGTACCATACATGTGGGGGGAAACCCCCCACAACGCCAACCCCCCCAAAACCAATATATATATATATATATATATATATATATATATATATTCGGTCAATTGTGAAAAGGTCAATTGTGACCCTTTAAATTCGGTCATTTGTTCATTCGAACAATTGTAAACGAACAATTTGGGTAATACCTAATATCACTGTGTTAATGCTTGAGAGATGAGTCAAGGTGACCTGATTTGTAAAGACACATTAGGTTACTCGTGTAATATTACTGTGTTATTGCTTGAGAGTTGAATCAAGGCGTCTTGATGTGTAGAGACACATGAGGTTACTGGCGTAATATCACTGTGTTATTGCTTGAGAGTTGAATCAAGGCGGCCTGATGTGTAAAGACACATTGGGTTAATGCTTGAGAGTTGAATAAAGGTGTCTTGATGTGTAGAGACACATGAGGTTACTGGTGTAATATCACTGTGTTATTGCTTGTGAGTTGAATCAAGGTGTCCTGATGTGTAAAGACACATTAAGTTAATGCTCGAGAGTTGAATAAAGGTGTCCTGATGTGCAGAGACACATTAGGTTAATGCTTGAGAGTTGAATCAAGGTGTCCTGATGTGTAGAGACACATTGGGTTACTGGTGTAATATCACTGTGTTATTGCTTGAGAGTTGAATCAAGGTGACCTGATGTGTAAAGACACATTGGGTTAAAAGACACATTAGTTTACTGGTGTAATATCACTGCGTCATTGCTTTAGAGTTGAATCAAGGTGACCTGATGTGTAGAGGCACATGAGGTTAATGATTGAGAGTTGAATCAAGGTGACCTGATGTGTAAATACACATTAGGTTAATGCTTGAGAGTTGAATCAAGGTGACCTGGTGTGTAAAGACACATTGGGTTACTGGTGTAATATCACTGTGTTATTGCTTGAGAGTTGAATCAAGGTGTCTTGCTGTGTAAAGATACATTAGGTTACTGGTGTAATATCACTGTGTTATTGCTTGAGAGTTGAATCAAGGTGACCTGATGTGTAAAGAAACATTAGGTTAATGCTTGAGAGTTGAATCAAGGTGACCTGATGTGTAGAGGCACATTAGGTTACTGGTGTAATATCACTGTGTTATTGCTTTAGAGTTGAATCAAGGTGACCTGATGTGTAGAGACACATTAGGTTACTGGTGTAATATCACTGTGTTATTGCTTGAGAGTTGAATCAAGGTGACCTGATGTGTAAAGAAACATTAGGTTAATGCTTTAGAGTTGAATCAAGGTGACCTGATGTGTAAAGAAACATTAGGTTAATGCTTGAGAGTTGAATCAAGGTGACCTGATGTGTAGAGGCACATTAGGTTACTGGTGTAATATCACTGTGTTATTGCTTTAGAGTTGAATCAAGGTGTCCTGATGTGTAGAGACACATTAGGTTACTGGTGTAATATCACTGTGTTATTACTTGAGAGTTGAATCAAGGTGACCTGTGTTGTTAAACCCAAAATCAAGCCTCCAGAGGCAACACAAAGGGAAGACAGTTGCTGGTACTTTGGGGGGGGTATTCACTGAGTAGATGCCATCTATGCCCCTCCTGTAGGTGTGTCTGGTGTGGCAAAGGAAGGCCTACAAGGGCAAACCCAGGAAAAACTACATTTCCCAGCAGCCTTGACCCTCGTGACTACAGCCTCAGCAGTCCGGAATTTCTGCCAGGAATAATCAGGCACACGGAGCCTGTGAAGGGCTCGGAACGCCCAAGCCAACGACCCAAAGCAACGCGCGTGCGCGCAAGGACTCGTGCGCATGCGCGACCCGCGAGCGCTTGTTCGCCCTCGATCCAGCTCCCGAGAGGACGCATTCCATTGAGCTCCTGCAAAGCCTTACGCAGGGCCGACCTCGCTGCCGGAACATTATCTTCAGGCCCCGCGGCACCAGAGATAAGTGTTTCATTTTGACTATCGTTGCAGAGCATGCTGTAATTACTTACCCGTTGAACTAACCCTCGTTAGAGGCTCCGGTTGCCTGTCTAACAGCCGGGAGAGCCGCGCAATCACTGGGAGATTCTGATATCCGGAATGCTTTACTAACTGCATGCTACAGTGCACCCGCCGGTTGCGAGTGCTTATGAGCGGATTAACAGTTGCCGGAAGTACATGAAAGGCACACGCTAATTGTTCCCTTTCTTGCCATGGGGATTTTGTCAGTTTTGATGCCCAGACACCTACGGGTCCACAGCTACGGAGCCAGCGGGCGGAAGAACGTACAGAGAACCCAGAGCCAAGTGCTTTTGTGTGCTCTATGTGACCCATTGTCAATTCAGTTGTGTTATAGTGAAATGTGTTGGGCACACTAAGGAGACCAAACTCAGTGCAGCAGCAAAACTGAGTGCAAAGGTCTCATCGTGAGTAACGCATGCGTGTGATGCCGGTAGGAGGCATAACTCAGTGCTGTTTAATAACTGAGTGCAGAGCCTCGTTAAGGGTAAAGCATGTTAGTTGCAAAATGACAGCATGGATGTGTGAATAAGGACGTTGAGTCATTTCAGCAATAAAGCACAAAAGCAGCCTTACCAAGGACAGAGTCAAGGAGCATGCTTCCCTATTTTTCCCCCTTCCCGTCCATAACCCTTTCCTAAAATTCAATCCGGTTACCCTATTTCCCCGAACCTATCCAACCCGTGGACCCTAACCCTCTTTCCCTGTGGGGGTCGCGGTGGCCTGCATTTGTCTGAACCCAGGCGCCAAAACCGCCAGGGGGAGGTAGGAGTTCTTGCTACTTCTGCATTGGGACGGACCTCGCCTTGACAACCTGATGTGTAAACACACATTAGGTTATTGCTTTAGAGTTGGATCAAGGTGACCTGATGTGTAAACACACATTAGGTTATTGCTTTAGAGTTGGATCAAGGTGACCTGATGTGTAGAGACACATTAGGTTACTGATGTAATATCACTGTGTTATTGCTTGGAAGTTGAATCAAGGTGACCTGATGTGTAAAGACACATTGGGTTACTGGTGTAATATCACTGTGTTATTGCTTTAGAGTTGAATCAAGGTGACCTGATGTGTAGAGACACATTAGGCTACTGGTGTAATATCACTGTGTTATTGCTTTAGAGTTGAATCAAGGTGACCTGATGTGTAGAGACACATTAGGCTACTGGTGTAATATCACTGTGTTATTGCTTTAGAGTTGAATCAAGGTGACCTGATGTGTAAAGACACATTAGGTTACTGGTGTAATATCACTGTGTTATTGCTTGAGAGTTGAAGCAAGGTGACCTGATGTGTAAAGAAACATTGGGTTATTGCTTGAGAGTTGAGTCAAGGTGACCTGATGTGTAAAAACACATTGGGTTACTGGTGTAATAACACTGTGTTATTGCTTTAGAGTTGGATCAAGGTGTCCTGATGTGTAGAGACACATTAGGTTAATGCTTGAGAGTTGAATCAAGGTGTCCTGATGTGTAGAGACACATTAGGTTACTGGTGTAATATCACTGTGCTATTGCTTGAGAGTTGAATCAAGGTGTCCTGCTGTGTAAAGATACATTAGGTTACTGGTGTAATAACACTGTGTTATTGCTCGAGAGTTGAATGAAGGTGACCTGATGTGTAAAGATACATTAGGTTACTGGTGTAATATCACTGTGTTATTGCTCGAGAGTTGAATCAAGGTGTCTTGCTGTGTAAAGATACATTAGGTTACTGGTGTAATATCACTGTGTTATTGCTTGAGAGTTGAATCAAGGTGACCTGATGTGTAAAGACACATTGGGTTACTGGTGTAATATCACTGTTATTGCTTGAGAGTTGAATCAAGGTGACCTGATGTGTAAAGACACATTGGGTTACTGGTGTAATATCACTGTGTTATTGCTTTAGATTCGAATCAAGGTGACCTGATGTGTAGAGACACATTGGGTTACTGGTGTAATATCACTGTGTTATTGCTTGAGAGTTGAATCAAGGTGACCTGATGTGTAAAGACACATTGGGTTACTGGTGTAATATCACTGTGTTATTGCTTTAGATTTGAATCAAGGTGACCTGATGTGTAGAGACACATTAGGTTAATGCTTGAGAGTTGAATCAAGGTGTCCTGCTGTGTAAAGACACATTAGGTTACTGGTGTAATAACACTGTGTTATTGCTCGAGAGTTGAATGAAGGTGACCTGATGTGTAGAGACACATTAGGTTACTGGTGTAATATCACTGTGTTATTGCTTGAGAGTTGAATCAAGGTGAACTGATGTGTAAAGACACATTAGGTTAATGCTTGAGAGTTGAATCAGGGGGACCTGATGTGTAGAGGCACATTAGGTTACTGGTGTAATATCACTGTTATTGCTTGAGAGTTGAATCAAGGTGAACTGATGTGTAAAGACACATTAGGTTAATGCTTGAGAGTTGAATCAGGGGGACCTGATGTGTAAATACACATTAGGTTAATGCTTGAGAGTTGAATCAAGGTGTCCTGCTGTGTAAAGATACATTAGGTTACTGGTGTAATAACACTGTGTTATTGCTCGAGAGTTGAATGAAGGTGACCTGATGTGTAGAGACACATTAGGTTACTGGTGTAATATCACTGTGTTATTGCTCGAGAGTTGAATCAAGGTTTCCTGATGTGTAGAGACACATGAGGTTACTGGTGTAATATCACTGTGTTATTGCTTTAGATTCGAATCAAGGTGACCTGATGTGTAGAGACACATTGGGTTACTGGTGTAATATCACTGTGTTATTGCTTTAGATTTGAATCAAGTTGACCTGATGTGTAGACACACATTAGGTTAATGCTTGAGAGTTGAATCAAGGTGTCCTGATGTGTAGAGACGCATTGGGTTACTGGTGTAATATCACTGTTATTGCTTGAGAGTTGAATCAAGGTGACCTGATGTGTAAAGACACATTGGGTTACTGGTGTAATATCACTGTTATTGCTTGAGAGTTGAATCAAGGTGACCTGATGTGTAAAGACACATTGGGTTACTGGTGTAATATCACTGTGTTATTTCTTTAGATTCGAATCAAGGTGACCTGATGTGTAGAGACACATTGGGTTACTGGTGTAATATCACTGTTATTGCTTGAGAGTTGAATCAAGGTGACCTGATGTGTAAAGACACATTGGGTTACTGGTGTAATATCACTGTTATTGCTTGAGAGTTGAATCAAGGTGACCTGATGTGTAAAGACACATTGGGTTACTGGTGTAATATCACTGTGTTATTTCTTTAGATTCGAATCAAGGTGACCTGATGTGTAAAGACACATTGGGTTACTGGTGTAATATCACTGTGTTATTTCTTTAGATTCGAATCAAGGTGACCTGATGTGTAGAGACACATTGGGTTACTGGTGTAATATCACTGTGTTATTGCTTGAGAGTTGAATCAAGGTGACCTGATGTGTAAAGACACATTGGGTTACTGGTGTAATATCACTGTTATTGCTTGAGAGTTGAATCAAGGTGACCTGATGTGTAAAGACACATTGGGTTACTGGTGTAATATCACTGTGTTATTTCTTTAGATTCGAATCAAGGTGACCTGATGTGTAGAGACACATTGGGTTACTGGTGTAATATCACTGTGTTATTGCTTGAGAGTTGAATCAAGGTGACCTGATGTGTAAAGACACATTAGGTTAATGCTTGAGAGTTGAATCAAGGTGTCCTGCTGTGTAAAGACACATTAGGTTACTGGTGTAATAACACTGTGTTATTGCTCGAGAGTTGAATGAAGGTGACCTGATGTGTAGAGACACATTAGGTTACTGGTGTAATATCACTGTGTTATTGCTTGAGAGTTGAATCAAGGTGAACTGATGTGTAGAGACACATTAGGTTAATGCTTGAGAGTTGAATCAAGGTGTCCTGCTGTGTAAAGACACATTAGGTTACTGGTGTAATAACACTGTGTTATTGCTCGAGAGTTGAATGAAGGTGACCTGATGTGTAGAGACACATTAGGTTACTGGTGTAATATCACTGTGTTATTGCTTGAGAGTTGAATCAAGGTGAACTGATGTGTAAAGACACATTAGGTTAATGCTTGAGAGTTGAATCAGGGGGACCTGATGTGTAGAGGCACATTAGGTTACTGGTGTAATATCACTGTGTTATTGCTTGAGAGTTGAATCAAGGTGAACTGATGTGTAAAGACACATTAGGTTAATGCTTGAGAGTTGAATCAGGGGGACCTGATGTGTAAATACACATTAGGTTAATGCTTGAGAGTTGAATCAAGGTGTCCTGCTGTGTAAAGATACATTAGGTTACTGGTGTAATAACACTGTGTTATTGCTCGAGAGTTGAATGAAGGTGACCTGATGTGTAGAGACACATTAGGTTACTGGTGTAATATCACTGTGTTATTGCTCGAGAGTTGAATCAAGGTTTCCTGATGTGTAGAGACACATGAGGTTACTGGTGTAATATCACTGTGTTATTGCTTTAGATTCGAATCAAGGTGACCTGATGTGTAGAGACACATTGGGTTACTGGTGTAATATCACTGTGTTATTGCTTTAGATTTGAATCAAGTTGACCTGATGTGTAGACACACATTAGGTTAATGCTTGAGAGTTGAATCAAGGTGTCCTGATGTGTAGAGACACATTAGGTTACTGGTGTAATATCACTGTGTTATTGCTTGAGAGTTGAATCAAGGTGTCCTGCTGTGTAAAGACACATTAGGTTACTGGTGTAATAACACTGTGTTATTGCTCGAGAGTTGAATGAAGGTGACCTGATGTGTAGAGACACATTAGGTTACTGGTGTAATATCACTGTGTTATTGCTTGAGAGTTGAATCAAGGTGACTGATGTGTAAAGACACATTAGGTTAATGCTTGAGAGTTGAATCAGGGGGACCTGATGTGTAGAGGCACATTAGGTTACTGGTGTAATATCACTGTGTTATTGCTTGAGAGTTGAATCAAGGTGAACTGATGTGTAAAGACACATTAGGTTAATGCTTGAGAGTTGAATCAGGTGACCTGATGTTTAGAGACACATTAGGTTAATGCTTGAGAGTTGAATCAAGGTGTCTTGATGTGTAGAGACACATTAGGTTACTGGAGTAATATCACTGTGTTAATGCTTGAGAGTTGAATCAAGGCGACCTGATGTGTAAAGACACATTAGGTTAATGCTCGAGAGTTGAATCAAGGTGACTTGATGTGTAAAGAAACATTGGGTTACTGGTGTAATATCACTGTGTTAATGCTTGAGAGTTGAGTCAAGGTGACTTGATGTGTAAAGGAACATTGGGTTATTGCTTGAGAGTTGAATCAAGGTGACCTGATGTGTAAATACACATTAGGTTAATGCTTGAGAGTTGAATCAAGGTGACCTGAGGTGCAAAGATACATTAGGTTACTTGTGTAATATCACAGTGTTATTGCTTGAGAGTTGAATCAAGGTGACCTGATGTGAAAGACACATTAGGTTAATGCTTGAGAGTTGAATCAAGGTGACCTGAGGTTTAGAGACACATTAGGTTAATGCTTGAGAGTTGAATCAAGGTGTCCTGATGTGTAGAGACACATTAGGTTACTGGTGTAATATCACTGTGTTATTGCTTGAGAGTTGAATCAAGGTGAACTGATGTGTAAAGACACATTAGGTTAATGCTCGAGAGTTCAGTCAAGGTGACCTGATGTGAAAGACACATTAGGTTAATGCTTGAGAGTTGAATCAAGGTGACCTGATGTTTAGAGACACATTGGGTTATTGCTTGAGAGTTGAATCAAGGTGACCTGATGTGTAAATACACATTAGGTTAATGCTTGAGAGTTGAATCAAGGTGACCTGATGTGAAAGACACATTAGGTTAATGCTTGAGAGTTGAATCAAGGTGACCTGATGTTTAGAGACACATTGGGTTAATGCTTGAGAGTTGAATCAAGGTGTCCTGGTGTGTAGAGACACATTAGGTTACTGGTGTAATATTACAGTGTTATTGCTTGAGAGTTGAATCAAGGTGACCTGATGTGAAAGACACATTAGGTTAATGCTTGAGAGTTGAATCAAGGTGACCTGATGTTTAGAGACACATTAGGTTAATGCTTGAGAGTTGAATCAAGGTGTCCTGGTGTGTAGAGACACATTAGGTTACTGGTGTAATATCACAGTGTTATTGCTTGAGAGTTGAATCAAGGTGACCTGATGTGAAAGACACATTAGGTTAATGCTTGAGAGTTGAATCAGGTGACCTGATGTTTAGAGACACATTAGGTTAATGCTTGAGAGTTGAATCAAGGTGTCTTGATGTGTAGAGACACATTAGGTTACTGGAGTAATATCATTGTGTTATTGCTTGAGAGTTGAATCATGGTGACCTGATGTGTAAAGACACATTAGGTTACTGGAGTAATATCACTGTGTTAATGCTTGAGAGTTGAATCAAGGTGTCCTGATGTGTAAAGACACTTTAGGTTACTGGAGTAATATCACTGTGTTAATGCTTGAGAGTTGAATCAAGGTGACCTGATGTGTAAAGACACTTTAGGTTACTGGAGTAATATCACTGTGTTAATGCTTGAGAGTTGAATCAAGGTGTCCTGATGTGTAAAGACACATTGGGTTTCGGGGGATGGTCGGCGAAGTCCAGAGGGTTATGTGATCACCACATATATTCTTGTCCCGCAGATCAATCTTGCTTCGTTCTGACGTAGTTTGAGTGCCCTGTTGCCTCTTCTTGTATTGTATCTGACCATTTACAATCCGACAAATTGGATCTCTCTCTGATCGTCCATTTGATGTTTCTCTTGCCAGTGTATGGACAGCGGATATCTGGCGTCTGTTGCTTTCAGTGTGTTGCGATGTTCCCTGATCCTTGTTCGTAATTCACAGATGGTACTCCCAATGTATTTAAATCCACATACACATATGACAGATTTGGACCTACAATTGATGAATTGATCTATGCTTTTTTCATGGAAGGTGCCAAAGTGTACACTTTTGGTGGCCAACGCATGGGTGCACATTCCACATTTATGGAATCCAGGTGTTGGTTGTTTGTTTAGACAATTGCTTGTTTCTGGTTTCTGTATTTCCATGGATGACAGGCTGATTATGCTTCTCAGAGTGGGTGCTCTACAATATGATACTTTGGGTTAGTTTTAGATCCAATTCTATAAGTCCCTGTCAGTTCCAAGGATGTGCCAGTGTTTCTGGAGTATTTGTAGCTTTCCGCATTGTATTCTGTCACAAATCTGATGCTGTTAGCTGAGTCAGTGAGGTCTTTCTTGATCTTGGGTTTGGGCAGATTTCTTCTTAGGATGGCATTTGCCTGGCAGGCGGCCGCTTTAATATTCGAGATCGTGTATCCTCGTTCCAAGAATCTGTTTTGTAAAAGATTAAATTCCTCTTGATATTCTGTTGTTGAGCAGCAGTTTCTTTTAGCCTTAATGAATTCATCTTTGGGATGCTTATAACCCTCGAAGGAACAAGTACTGCCAAAGTCAATAGGTTCAGAGGAGTGCTACGACAGCCAAAGTCAATCGGCAAAGTCAATAGTTCTGATGCGCTTCTTCTTAGAGAAAGTCTTGACAAGGTTAGTAAGTTCAGAAGAAATCACTGTAACTCAATAAGCTACGTTGTCGAGAGCACAAGCTGTTAGGCCAGTGCAGGCGAGTTGATATCAACTCCAAAAAGCACTTCTCAGGAAGGGAAGCACAACACATGGCTAAAAGGTGAATACCCCAAGCCCAAAAGTACCTTTGATTTGAAGAAAACAGTTCCAACTGGATTCCTCCTTGCTGCAGCTTGGCAGACCCTTGGTTCCTCGTCCTTGGTCATGGTGATGAAAGGGAGGACGTCTGGCGGGCTCCTCTGGCAGTACTAGGGAGAAGGACTCCCCAGCGATTTATTTCCTTTGTTTCAGCGGCACTTCAGTGTTTTGGCACCTTTTCCTCAGCTCCAATGAAGAACGAAAACTCTGGTTGGAAGAAGCTTGCTCCATTGGTCCTGGACTCTGATGACGGGACTCTGGATCAAAATTACCTGCTTCGATAGGGTCCTCTGGATGCACTCAAAGATTTGGACGGATTCGGACTTTGCAAGATGATGCACTCGTCAATGGTCACAGGGTCCCTGGCATTGGGCTTCTGCAGCTCTGGTGAGGCACAGCTAGTCGGGGGTTGCGCCAAAAGGAAGCTTGTCTTGAGGCTAGTTCGTCCCACCAGCCTAAGGGAGGAAGCCCTCCCGTATGGGTCTTCCCAGTCGATTTGAAAACAGGGTCAGCACAGCTGCAGGGCTTCACCGGGCACTTTGCGGTTCAGGGGGGTGCTGCTGGCATCTCGTCATGTCTTCTTCTCCGGATGTTCCTCTCCAGTGGCCGACTGCCTCTAGTCCCAAAAACCCCTCCTTTTAAGAAATGTCCCATTCATTCACAACCTATGCTGCCAATGACACAGCTGGGTGGCTGTCCTTTTAGGACAGCCAGCTGGCCAATCGGGACGGGTTTCACTCAGGCACACCTAGAGACCAAGGACAGGGAAGTTCCGGGACCCTCCCTCACTTCCTGCCTTTCCAGGCACACTGGAGCCTGGGCGGGCTTCAGGGCTGGAGCCTGCCAAAGGCAAAACTCACAAAGGACTCAAACATGTTCAACTAACAGAGTTAAAGCCAAAAAGCAAATTGAAAAAAAGGAAGACGGGGGCCATTTTGGGAAAATGGTCAACCATGGGTGCTGTGCTGCAGCTGAGGGTTCAGCCTGTGGTACAAATGCACACTGGTAGTAAAATTAAACCACTGCCACCAGCCGTTTAAAGTATGTTAGTGTAACAAAAAATGTCACATGCGAAGTGGGATAGGGAATTACTAAGTAACCCCCCAGCACTCTACATAGGGTGGTGTGTGCTGTTCCCACAAAGGAAAAGGTACGTAAGACAGGGATCATCTTACTATTCTTGGGAATGAGAAAGAAAATGTAACTAAATATTAGGAGAAGTCCAACGGACTACTTAGTGGCATTGCACCTAAGGTGCTGTGTGTCACCATGCAAAAAGCAGATGCCTATAGAGTTTGTCAGACTCCATAAAACTGTAAAACACAGAAATCCTAGTCAGGAAAAATACATGAGAGAGTGAGAAAAATGTGCCACTCATTCAGGAGGAAGACATCACAAACCCCAAGTCCAGCAAAAGAGCTGGGGGTCTCTAAGGTTGAAGGGAATTAGCACAGAAATGAAAACTCTCCCTAACACCCGGGTTCAGTGGAATCTGTTCAGGTGATGGAGACAGACGTGGTTAAGTTATTTCCAGAGGTCTTTGCAGAAAGGATATAAAATCTGAAAGGATTCGTCCATCTGATTTCAATAAGGCCAGGGGCGGTACCAGTAAGGTCGAGAACATGCACCATACTGATTACTTTGCGGGCGGATGTGGAAAATGAACTGAAGCATATGATGAATGAAGGTATAATTGAGGAGGCAGATGCAGCAGAATGGATAAGCCCCATTGTGGCCGTGCGCAAGCCGAATGGGAGTTTGAGGCTGTGTATTGATCTCAGAATTGTTGGGACTGCAATCTTTTCAACTCTTAACCTGAAGGCAGCTTACCATCAAGTTAAGCTGCACCCCTATTCCATGGACCTAACTGTATTTATAACGCCTTTTGGCCTATATCGATGTAAAAGGATGCCGTTTGGATTGGTGTCCACTTAAAGTGTATTCCAAAGGGTTATGAACACATTTCTCAAAGGACTGGCAGGGACATGCTGTTATCAGGATGATATATTGGTGTAGGAGAAGAATGAGGAGGAACATGATGAGCGACTGAATGTGGTGTTAAAAGAATAGCAGAAGCAGGTTTGACTATCTCAGTGGAGAAATGTAATTTTAAGGTTGTGAAAGTTCAGTATTTGGGGCATGAGTTATCAGTGGATGGGATAAAACCAAAATATGCTAAAATGAAGATGAATGCCCAAAGGGATAAAAAGAAATGATCATTATATCTCGGGTTGGTTGAATTCTATGGGAAATGTATTGCGCTCTGAAACACTTGTATATGGGGGTGTTACAAATAAAATATATCATAAAGACTTGGCTAAGAGAACAAAGACAATAAGAACATTGATTTGTTTGTTGTTTGATGTGAAAAGTGCAAAGAAGAATTTGAGAAATTCCTTTGTGAGTGCTCCCATTTTAAAGGGATTTAATGATGATTGGGAGGTGGAGTTGTACACTGGCGCAAGTGAGAGCGGACTTGGTTGAGTATTAATGTAAAGGAAATGGGATGTGTTGCACACTGTTGCTCTTGCGTCACGTGTCCGGAAGGAGGCTGAGAGGTGCTATTCTGTTTTTTAGAGGGAAGCCTTGGCTTGTGTGTGGGGGGATTCAGAAATTCCACCAATTTGTATGGGAAAGAACATTTGTTGTAGTGACTGATCACAAGCCGTTAGTAGATATCTTTGAAAGGAATGGGTTGGACGGCGTTTCAAGGAGGATTGTCTGGTGGATTTCCTTGCTCCAGGGGTTGGACATGGAAGTGAGACATGTGAAGGGCGAGCTAAATGGTATTGCTGATGCTTTGTCTCGCAATCCCATAGAGGAGAATGATGTTATGATGTGTGAGGAAGAAGGCCAGGTTTTTGTGAATAGTAAAGCTGTCAAGGAAAGTGGCTGGAGAGAAGACTGTGATAAGAATGCGACTTATAAGACAGTGATTAAATATGTCCAGGAGTGGTTGCCGGTAGAAGAGCTGGATGAAGAGTTAAAGAGATACAGGACGGTGAAACAGGAATTGAGTATGAAGAAAGGAATGTTGTATAGAGGTGAGCGGTTAGTGGTGTCGGATGGAATGAAGAGGGTTGCGCTGGAAATCGCTCATGAGGGACATTTCGGTGCTAGCAAGACAAAAGGTCTTATACAGCAAGATTTCTCGTGGCCTGGTATAGACCATGATACTGAGTTGTTCTTGAAGGAGTGCGAGGCATGTATGGACAGTAATAAGGCTCTATGTACCAGAGTACCGCCCATGAAGATTGTGGAGCCACCCAGTTCAGTTTGGGATGTGGTGGCCATGGACATTTTGAGTCCTGTGTCTGTTCGGGGAGCCCGAAGCGCATATCTAGTTGTCTTTATGGACTTGTGTTAAGACAGTTTTTCTGAAGTGCTACCCAACTTCATCAAAACCACTCAACTGAGGCAGTAAAAGACTCCACTCTTAGTAAAAGGCTGTACCACCTGAGTTCATGGTAAAGTAGACAGAGCAGCCAGGCTTATTTTAGGAGGGAGAGAGGGCTGTAGAATCAGTACAAATGAAATTGTAATATAAATGGTCCAAAGAAACACTGAAACACTATGTGCCTCATTAGAAGTTTGGCGGTAGTCTTACCGGTAAAACCGCAGGCTGCTGCCAAACTTCCGAAAATTTCCGG
Organism: Ambystoma mexicanum; assembly: GCF_040938575.1. Classification (NCBI taxonomy): domain Eukaryota; kingdom Metazoa; phylum Chordata; class Amphibia; order Caudata; family Ambystomatidae; genus Ambystoma; species Ambystoma mexicanum. The sequence continues at coordinate 19,861,449 of NC_090935.1, forward strand.
CACCCGCGAATGGGCAATTACCAGGTCATTATGGCCCTGCCGGACTCGGTAATTGCCTTTTCGCGGGCGCCGGAACAGAATGCTCCCATTCCCATTGAGCCCGATAGGGCTCAGTGGGAATGGGGAGGTTGGATGCACCGGCATGACATGCTGTGCTCGCGGGTGCCTTTCTGCCCGCCAGGTCAGACCTGGCCGGCAGAAAGGCACCTGCGAGCACAACTCGTAGTTTGCCGGTATGGGAACTACGGTACCGGCAAGCTTACCGGTATCGTAGTTCCCGGACCGGCAAACTTATAATGAGGCCCAATGTATTGTAAAAATAAAGGATTTATTTAAATACAATTAGGCCCAGATAAATCTAGGCGTAAATAAGTACCATCACAAACTATATGTAATCACAATTATAAAAACACAACACTATACTTGAAGGTACACAGACCAAAGTATAAACCTTATTTGGAACACCTAACAGTAGTTCTATGGAAGTGAAAACCTTTTCATAGACATTCAGTATAGGTCACACCTATTCTTAGGGAGTAAAAACCAATGGTTACTTTCACAATTACATTCAGTAATGTAAGGGCAGTTGACGCTACCAGTTGTACAGTGACTCGATACAAATCACATAATCAGTCAACTGGACAATAGACTTTTTATGAATAGTGGAACACTTATTCCAGGTACAGTAAAAACCTAGAACTACTTTTGTGATAACCCACAGTTATACTAGGTGAGGAAAACCTATGGATGTAATATACAATTACAGATGCTTTTGAAATCAGTGAAACAAAGATTGAGATAAGCAGTAACTTTTGTAACTTATTTTTAGATGGCACACAGCTAACACAATGTAAGTAAAACCCATATACTTTTTTAACCTCACAATGAAATCCAGGTTAGATCTTTCCCAGCTCTACAAGTACCTTATGTATGACTTCTGAGGGACAGTTAGAACCAAAGACACTTGGCGAGTCTGTCTACAACAGCATAGGGAAAGCAAACCATAATGTTACACTTTACTGAATGACTCAAAGTTACAAAGGTCCAGCACTCTGTTGAGGGGATTTTTCGGACTCTATTCTTGTCTCTGGAGATCCACCAGGATGCCCACGAAGTTTCAGTGAGTTTCGGAATTCGGAAGACCATGCACTGCATGACGGCTTGATGTCCCAGGGTATTGCAGCAACGCAAACTCTCAGCAACGCTTGGGATGGTTCAAAATGCAGGTCTAGTAGGTCTCACCAGGCTATGGGTCGTCATTTTCGGAGACCCCAGGTCGATTGGAAGCAAGGGCTACAGCAGGCTCCGCTTACACAGCAGGTTCTCCGTTCGCTTGAAATCATTTCAGCCGCTTTTCCTTCATCATCCTCTTCGGTTTCGGTTCCAGTGGTAGACTTTTCTTCAGCTTGCAGTATTTATCATGAACTACAGCACAACCTCTGCATTCTCTCCCTGCATTTTATAAGAAGGGTCAGTTTGGTTGTCCAATCAGGGCAGCCAGCCCCCCACTGGGATTTGTCCCCATTCAAGCAAGGCGTAAGAAAAATGGCAGGGGAGTTTTGGACTCCTCCCTTGCTTCCTGCCCTCACAAACAGACTGGAGACTGGGCGGGGAGTCCAGGGGACTCCCACCGAATATAAAAATTAAACAAAAGGAATTTCCCACCCTGGATGTCAGGGGAAGGAACAAGAAACGACAAGAAACCCTAAGATGGTGAAAAAAGAAGACAGGGGCATTATGGTAAAATGAGCACCCTTAGGTGACTGTACTGCAGCTGTGAGCACAGGCCGCAGTAAAGGTGCACCAAATTAAAGGTATCACTGCCACCAGCCATTGAAGGTAAACTTGTTCCTGTAACAGAATTGTTACAGTTTTAATGTGAAAGGGGATACCTTGTATCTCCCAAGCACTCCACATAAGATGGGGTGTGCTGGTTTCACAGAATAAAATGTAAAAGGGATCCAAAGATCCTTTCTACCCTTGGGAACTGTAGTTCGCCCAAAGTTAGCAAATGAAAGTTAAAAGGGGAGCCACTAGGGCAACCCAGCAACAACAGGCACTTATTGCCAATAAGTTGTTAAAGAGGATAACTCTAAAAAGACACTATGGAGAGTCAAAGAAATGACACCCATAAAAAGAGTAAAAGATTATTTGAGTGTGGAAAAAGGTTCCCACGCACTGAGGTATTAAGGACAAATATCCCACTAGTAAAGCAAAAAAGTTCTGGGGTTGACCCAGGTCATGAAGATTTACCAGTTCTGTGAAAATCTTACCTAACATGCACCATTTGGATCAGAGTAGAATGTTTAGCTTTGAAGAAGAGCAGTTGTGATGATGGGAAAGGTTCGGGGCTGCTGCAGCTAGAACACAAATAAAACTATGGAAAGTTTACCATGTCTGGAGGATCAGTGACCGTAATATTAACTGCTACTATCTAATGTCTGGCTATCTACTTGTGAGGGCCTAACGGCCAATTACCTTATCTAAAGCTCCCTGGGATTAATCGTTTGCTCTACCCTAAAGGCCTTGACTCCTGGTTACCCGCTGAGCTGTTTTGGTTGCCGTGACTCTGTTGTGGTTTGCTGGAAGTACGTTTGGATACAATCACCACAATGCCAGCTGATTCGCCCAACGCTGCCCGCAGACCCTCCTCTCCGGCTTTAAAGGGAGAGGAGGACAGCCGCCAGGCGAAGCCGCCACACGGCGAAGGCCACAGGAAAAGGCCCATCACCCTCTCAGCAGCTCTCCGCTGCTCGACGGCGCAGATGGCGCTCCAGAACTCCGCCCTGCTCGCACAAGGTAAGGCCCTCAGCCTCACTACCTGCTTGCCTCACCCTCCTCCTCGGCTGACCCAGATCATCCCTTTGCGCACCGTGCCCTGCCAGTACCGTCTACGGTCTCGCACCCACCCCCTTATCCTCAATACTTATACACCCCACTTGGGTCATCGTAACGATAGAGTAGGCTTGAGATGCCAGCCTTTCCGCTACTCGCGCACCGCCACCAAGGCTAACTTGAACCTCAGGGCTGCCAATTACACTGCAGCCACGCTACGTCAGTCTCGTCATGCTAACAACCCCGATATCTCCAGGGTCGCCACGACCACTATGCCCAACTACAGCATTTATCTGGCACCACCCAGGCCTAACCTTAGTGCCAGCACCTTGTTCATTGCTCATACTGCTGCCCTACGCACCATTGTTGACATTACCAAGCCTACTGCCAAGCACAATGCCGCTCCCTTGTGCATTGCTGATAACATTATACCTAATGATGTTCCCATGCCTACTGCACATGTGGCTGCTCCCTTGTCTACTGCTGATAATGATAACTATGCACATCGTGTCTAGATCCCCAGGCCCATGTCACGACTTCCACGACAACCTCATCCCTGCACTCTCCAACAACATCAAAAAGACATCACAGGTTATACTTCTGGGAGATATCAACCTAGGACTCAATGACCCCAAGGACTCCCCTGCCAAATCCCACAAGAAGGCATTGTCCAACCTCGGCTTCACGCAATCTATATCTGACCCCACACATATCAAAGGTCGCACCCTGGACTGGATTAGCCACCACAACTGTTCCCTTCTCATCACCGCCAACACCCCCATCCCTTGGTCCAACAACCACTACATCCAATTCAACCTTGGAACCAAAGAAGTTGCCCTCTCACCGTCCCCCACCTACCCCACCGTGCCCAGCCACCTACACAAGGAGCTCACGTCTACTTACTGTAGAGAATCTAGCACCTTACCTTCTCCACTCCGCCCTACAGGCCCCGTCCTCCAATAACCCCGAAACCTTAGCCAACACTTTCAAAGAAGTCATCACGTCAGCCGTGGACGCCATCGCCCCACTGACCCTCAAAAAAGCAAAAAAGGCCAAACATGCCAATGCATGGTTCACTAAAGAACTCCTTGACCAACGTGCCCTAAAGAGGACTGCCCTCTCCGCATGGAAAGCCAACCCCTCTGAAGCCACCAAACAAAAGCTCAAAGCCATCTCCAAATCCTATAAAACAAACATTACCACAGCCAAAGATGCCTCCTCCAACGCCAGGATCACTGATGCCAAGTTGGGATCTAAGGAACTATTCACCATCTCCAGGGAACTGGAAAAACCACCCGCTCCCTCCTCCTCAGTCCTCAAGTACGACAAGTGGTGTAATAGCATCCAGTCTGCCATGTTAGAGAAGCTCAACACGCTCCAAACCAAAATTTGCGGACACCAAAAAGCCCTCTCCAACCTTATAGCCAATCTGCACGCTAAACCACCCAACAAGACCACCCCTTTCCCCATATTTGACTTCAAAGATGTCTCTGAGCTAGAGGTCATTGCCCTGCTCAACTCCATTAAACCTTCCAATTGCAAGGGCGATGCCTGCCCAGCTAGTTTCATCAAAGATTCTGCACTCACCCTAGCCCCATTCCTTACTGCTTTTATCAACTCCTCCTTCCAATCAGGCCATGTCCCGTCTGGACTTAAGGAAGCCTGGGTACGCCCACTCCTTAAAAAACCCTCACTCGACCCAACGGTCCCTGGGAACTACAGACTCATCACCACTGTTCCGTTCCTGCTCAAAATACTGGACAAAGCAGTTTACCTGCACGTCCAAAAATTCCTAGAAGACAACCGTCTCCTCGGCCTGCGGCAATCCGGTTTCCGCCCACGCCATGGCACCGAGACGACCCTCCTTGACCTAAAGAACCAAATGGATGATCTCAGAGACAAAGGCAAACCTGCTCTCTTATTGCTCCTGGATCTCTCCGCCACCTTTGATTTGGTGGACCACAACACACTGTGCCACCATCTAGCCACCCAAACCAATTTATCCACCAAAGCGTGTCAATGGATCACCTCCTTTCTCCAAGAAAGAGCCATGAAGGTCTTCTCCTCTCCCAGCCTTATCACATGCGGTGTCCCTCAGGGCTCTTGTATTGCGCCCACGCTTTACAACCTCTTCACAAGGCCCCTGTTCAACATCCTCGACTCCCTTGGCATCTCATATACCAACTACGCGGATGACACACAGGTCCTTATTCCACTTACCGGAGATTACCTAGCCGACACCAAAATCCTCACCTCCATCTACTCCACCATCCAATCCTGGATGGCAAAGAACTGGCTCTGCCTTAACAGTGATAAAACTCATAGGCTCCCCATTCACGCTGGGCAACCTCGGAGATCAATACACCTCCTTCACTATCGATAACATTCCCATTAATGTCTCCAACTACGTGAAGACGCTCGGAGTCTACCTGGATTCCAACCATTCCATGGACAGGCAGGTAAATGCTATCGCCGCCTCCTCAGCGTACTACTCTAAAGTCCTCAACGCCGCCAGGCCCTTCCTGTCCCCACATAACTGCCTCATCATTGCCAGGGCAATTATCGGGTCAAGGCTAGACTATTGCAATGCTCTCCTCGTTGGGACCTCCAACAAAAACTTTGCCAAATTGCAGCTAGTCCAGAACAACGCTCTGAGGGCAGCCACAGGTACCGCCAGAAGAGACCATATCTCAGAAATCAGGAAGCAGGCTCACTGGCTCTCAGTCAAACAGAGAATTGTCTTTAAGACCCTCGCAATCACCCACAAATGCCTGCATGAACCTGCCCCCCCTACCTAACACACAGAATCACTAAGCACACAGCCACAAGACCCTTAAGGTCGTGCTAGCTCAACACAATTGTCACGCCCACCACACGTAAGGTGTGCACTGGTGGCTCCAGCTTCCCCACCCAAGCAGCCACGCAGTGCCACCTCATCTCAGACTGATTGAGTCACACCTAGCCTTTCGTAAGGCTATCAAAACTAGGCTTTTTGTCTAAAAGGCATCCCAATGTGATTCACCCTATGGATTATTCCTGTACCTGCATACCACTGTATATCGATGTGAAACTATGAGACCTAGGGTCACCCGCTTTGCTAATCACAAGTCCTCTCACATTCTGTAACAGCGCCTCAATGCCTTTTGGCTGCAAGTGCGCTTAACACATGCAAATAAATAAATAAAGAAAAATAAATAAATAAAAATAATCATCTGAATTGTGTTGTTCCGGACCCTTGCTTGCTCCTATGGATTTGTGTGTACTTTGGTGAACACTGTAGACATGCCCTCGGTCCGCTCGGGTATAGTGTTTACAGTGCGTCCACGTGCCGCTGTGTTCTTGTTGACTACACTTCTGATGCCTGGACTGGACACTGTGTCTAACTCAGAAGACATTGGACCTTTTCAAGCTGCTTAAAGGCGTAAGGTATTTCCTATAGGTTCTCAGCATTCATTGTACGCATTCAGGTAAGCTTGGGATATTGGGGAAGTGCTCGGTTATTGTTGTCATGAACATACACTTACAAGGTTTATGTTTCAGTTGCAGCTCATTGATTGTGCCCCTCATGCCTTTTCACATGCGCCCTCAGTCCACCGTTTGCTTCCATCACGGTGGACTGTGATCTGTAAGGAAGGCATGTTATCAAACAGTAAGACAGAAACAAGTGACCACAGTTCAAGGGTGTTTATTGCACTTCAACTGGGGTTGAAAAACGCCTATCTAATCCTAAATCAGAAGATGGGAGCAAGCTACGACCATTGAATAATAATGCTGTCCTAGTCGAGTCTGTCAAAATAAAATGGTCTATACTAGTAAACCTATTGCCAATCCTTACTTTTAAATATAAATAGTGTGGGAAACAATGTTATACAAAAGGAAAGTGTTCAAGAAATGATATGTCAGGATATCTGAGCCGTTGGCTGCCCTGTCGTTTTTAGCACGGCAAAGGTCAGCACCGTCGAGTTTAGCACAGTCTCTGGCTTCTCTAACATGAGAATGCAGTTCACAATCTCAGCATTGGGGCCTTCTGTGCCAAAGTATTTTTGCCATTCAAAGTCTCTTATTTCAGAGGGCCTGATGCAACAAACAAACATTAAAGTTTCTTTTTAGGATTTCACATGTATACAAATTCTCTGGTGATTCACTATTCACCTTGGATCCCCCTCCACTGGGCTCAGACCCTCTTTGACACAATATTCGGAGGATTTTCACGTATCCAATTTCTCGGGTGATTTACTGTTCACCCTGGACCCCCCTCCACCGGGCTCAGACCCCCTTTAACACAAAACCTTCAATCAGTCTCCCGACGCTGGGCTTGGACCAATTTATCTATTTTAACACAAACTTTCTTTACTGTATCAACATCGAAGACTTTCGACTGTGTGCGGGATTTAGCTTGCCCTGTCGCAGGACCACTTTGATTCGCAATTCTTTACAACTCTTCAACTTTCACCTTTGTCACTTCTCAGCTGGATACCTTACAGAGACCTTCGATTGAGCACACACGCCTTGCTGGATCACTCTGTTAAAGGGGTCATGATTCCAGGTCTGCACACCCCTCCCAGCGTTCAGAATTCACCAGCTTCCCGACGTGGCCGTACCCTGACTAACTCAAGGAGAAGGATATGTCCTCTGTTTGGGGCCTGGAAGGCATCCTGGAGGTTGCCACGGTCACGATGGGCATCCACAGGCATGGCTTGCCTTCCTTGCACGTCACAAGCACACATGGTCACGTGTCAGCGGCTTTCCGAGTTGCGGCGTAAACGCTGCGTTCCAATAGAACATAAAAGGATCAGCGGCTCTCATGGCAGCACTTTTGATTGTTTTCAGGATCCTGAGGCTTCTGTACCCCGACTCCTTTGTACCACGCCGCAGGCAGTTTTCAATTGGATTTCATCATTAACAACACTGCTGTGTTCCACGGACCTCTCTTCTGCCTTACTTCTGGTACTAGTAATCTCTCTCCTCCCGTTGACGAACTCTGCCTGCTACTTGGACTCCCTAATGTGATTGTTCTGTCCCGACGTTGACCGCACGCCTACGGACTCTGTATTGCATATTGGATTGCTACGTCTTCTGATTTTGTCCTTGTCTCGGCCCGCCTGTGTATCGACTCTGACTGCTCCTGGATTGCTTTCATTGTTCTTCCCGTCTGACACAGACATTCTAGTTTTCCGACCATTCACAAACCTTATCCATCCCTGAACCCTCAGCCTTTCTTTCGCTTCACGGTAGTACTAGCACAAGAACTCTAGCCGCTACGCTGTATACTGTTGTGCTGCACCCGACTCTAGTGCGTCCCTCATGCCAACCAGGGTTAGCAACCTTACTAACCTACCTTCCTTCGTTGTTCCTACATTCCCCTCACCGGATAAGGACTTCCTTGACATCACCAGTGTCACCACACAGTAAGGCCAAACTACAACCCATTGCTATCCTCCTCAGTCAGTGTAGTTTGTTCCCCCTTTTGGGTTTTGACTAATTAGTGGGCGTTTGTGCTTACCTTCTCCTAGTGGAAGACCAAGTTGGGAATCATACCGGATTCTACACACGAGGATCACAGTTCACTCTCCTCAGGTTAATTATAGTGCATTCTGTGCTTGTTCTTGTCGGCCTCAAACCATTGCCCTTGTGAACATTCCTGATTGGAACTCCGTCTTGTTATTCCTCAGCTTGCTTTCGCAACGTGGGTGATAAGGTCACACGCCCTTTCAAGTGATGTACCCAGCTGACCTGATTGTAATCTAGGGCAGTAGGGTGTATTGCTGGGAAGGTCTCCCTCTTGTGGAGGCGGTCCAGACCGTTTTTGGGTGAGTGTATTACGACAAAGCAAGAACCCTGGCTGCTAATCCGTAGGTCTCTCCTTGGTGAGTATTCCTGCTCTGGTTTATTCACTTGTTGCCTGGTTGGATCGTGATAAAAGGTATTGTATCCTGGTTTCAAAATTCAGTCACTCGTCAACAGTTCAACAACTTTACTTGTGTCTTTTATCACACGCGTTTTAACTGTGTTCGTTCCAGTGCTCGCCATACAAAGTTGCTGCTTGCAACCTTGGCTTCAACACAGACCAGTCTTTAATCGGTCTCCCCAACTCAACGGCTGTGTTGATTTCAGTAACACTGCTTTGTTCTTGGAGCCAAGGACGGAACCACAGCGGCTGCTGCTTCTCCCCACCTTGATTATTGACACGGGTGGGCCCCGGGTATCTCCGACACACAATGCAGGATTCTTCAGCCTGGTTTCCTGGTCTTACGCTTTCTATTCTCAAGGGTTCTGGAAAGTAACGGTTCCTTGTCGAAAAGGTCAAAGAAATTCCCTCCTTGTGATACACTTCTGTTTTGATGTCTTTCTTATCTCGTTCAGCTGCCGTCTCGAAACTACTGTTTCCTCCTGTGCTTTGCCTCGCTCAGAGTGTGCTCTTGTGTTCCGCCTTTTATCCATGTGGAGAAGCTTAATGGAAGTCAGGTGTGTATGATGGTCAGTAATTTCCTGACCTCGCCTGAGCATTGTACTGGGATACGTCAGGTATACGGCTAGGGTGTTAGTCTGTTTTCTTTTATAGCGGACTGTCTGTGGGAAAGTGTTTGTGTTGTAAAAGGGGGAGAGGTAGAGTTCCTAAATATCTTACCTGGTAAAATGGGGTAAAGGTGTTACAGGGAAGGAGATACCGCTTCTCACCATCCGGTGTCCCACTCCCAGAAGACCCCTCACCCAGGTAATCCGCCTGCACTGGTCCATCTCCAGGAACTGGATCCAAAAGTGATGTGTTAAGGGAATACAAAAGGAAAATAGTGTCTAAAAAGAAATGTCAGAATGGCCTAAGTATCAACTCCCTTCCCCACGTTCAGCACCACAGAGTCTTGAGAGTTTCTTGAAAAGGATAGGTGGATGGCACAGTTCTATTGCACACTTTGGCTTACAGGTAAAATTCAACAGTTCATAAGCTTCTGGCTGTTCAATCACTTCAGTACGCTTCGTCCACCTTGTCATAAATACACAGTTCTACTTTTGACTTTCATTTTCCCACAATTCAAAACTGGCTTCCCTCCGCCGGGCTCGAGCCTCCCTTGTGGGAATTCACTTCCCCACGTTTTGTCTTAGGTGTCTTTTCACTGTCGAAGACTTTCGAAACTGCAAGGATTTTACAGAGACCTCTGCATGACCACTTCAACCTCTCTTTAAACAATCCACAATCTTCCTCATCTTGCAACACCAATGCCTCTTGGTACTTGTAGTGTCTTATTCTCTTTAGTTTGCCCTCTTGGTCTCTTTCAAAGTTTATATAATGGCTCTCTTGGCATATTCAGTGTTCAGATACTTTGCTTTCCACTTATTCAACTTTCTTTCGGGATTGTGTTTATTTTCTTGCCTATGGTTTCTGTTGTAATACACTTCAACTCAGAACATTTCACAGAGACTTTCGAATGTGCAATTTCGCCTCACAGGACCACTTTGTATCCTTTCCTTTTACAATTCAGCAATTGTCCTTTCCATTAGGCGTTTTACTGGCACACACGCAACCTTAAACTTTTGGGTTACAGTTACTTTTGCTTTTAACACAAACCAGGCTTTTGTTGCCTTCGATAACTCACTGGTCATGTTAATTGGTCTTCTTTCATCAATGCCTTTCATGCAGCAGTCAAGGCCATTACCAACGCCTCCTCTGCTCCTCCCCAACTCTGTCGTTCACCCGGGAGGGTCGCAGGCTGCTTTCAAGCACCATGAAGGTTTCCCCCTTCCACTCACTCGGTTTCAGTCTTTGAACGCTTACAGCTTCTTGCAAGTGTGAAATTCTTGCTTGGCTCTCTTTCGGTCTTCGCAACAGTCGATGAGACCTTGGCCTTCCAACTTCCAATGCCTGGTTCGCATATGGCCTGAAAGAGCTGTTCCTTCTCGTACCCAGCCTCGTTCAGAGTGTGCCTGTGCGCATCACCTTTTATCCTGAAAGGGAGTGTTAACAAGTAGCAGGTGTGTATTGTCAGGATTACATGCCGGACTCTGCCTGGCCTCATTACAGTGACAGTCAGTAGAGGTCATTTTTCTGGCCTCATTCCTCATCTTTCTTGGCTCAGTAGTGTTGTCAATGCAGTAGTGTTGTCAATGTAAAATGGGGAGGAATTATGGGAGCTGTAGTTTCCCATAAAATAAATTGGGGTAGGGGTTAGATGGGTTGTAGAAAAAGGGGGATACCATGTCTCACCATCGAGTGCTTCTCCTCCACTACCCGTGTGCTCCCTGCCCAGGTGATCCTCCCTCGCTTGTCCACCCCCAGGGACAGGATCCAAAAGCGATGGCCTTTCTCTGGCCACCCGAGTACCGGATCCCCGGGGACTACATTGTGAAACACACTATGGCTTTTCACAGGTCCTATAATAAATAGATTATTTGTGTACTTACCTGTTTGGGTACAGTAGTAAGTCTCGTAAACACTGAAACCCTCCTCACCTGAATCACTAGTGGCAGAGGTGGAAGAACGCAATTCCGGCTTCTAGACAGCATTTTTTCTTCTTGAAGATGTCTGCCCTTCGTAAAGAAAGGGTCTACCAAAGAGAAATCTAGAATGCCCAGCTGCTAAGTCCAGCCGGGACAAGGGGTCACCCCACAGATGTAGCCCAGCACAGGGGAAAAGCCTATGTGGCAGAAAAAACCCTGTAGTTCACAATGCACAACTGGGTCTTGGTTTGCTTTGTAGAATCCTTCCAGCTGCTGCTGATGCATGGAGGAGAACTCCATAATCCACAATGTACCAGAAGGTGTACAAAAGATAGAGGGGAACCTGGCAGCAGCTAAAGCAGTTCGAGGCAGAAGATGGTGGTAGTAAAAGGAAAACAACCGGAGCTCCGGTAAACTCCAAACCGAAATAGAGTTCAGAACAAAGAGGAGAACGGGAAAATGCAGAGCACCACGAGAGGTGCAGCGGAAAGGAGGAACGCAAGAGCGCAAGAAAACTTAGGATAAAGGCACGGCAGGCAAAGGATCAAGAAGAGGGGGGTTAGCGTCTTACCCTGAGACAGGATCTGGAGGGTTGCAACGCAAATACCAGTGTTCACTAAGAGCTTCCGGTGGCGCCATCTAGAGAAACACTAGACTGGCAATCTGCGTTTCAGTCCGGGGCGTGATGGAACATTACTGGCGGGACCTCCATGAGTCTCACATCTTCCATGGAGAACGGATTGGGACAGTAAGGCTCTGACATAATGGTGGCTTGTTTTTGGGTGTGGACTTTTATTAATTAAGAAAAGGGTTGGAAAAATGCCTCTCTCTCCCTAAAGCTAAGAGGGGTTTTCCTTCCTCAAAGAAAACTAGTGAAATTTTCAGGAAGTGCAAAACTAAATATTCTGTCACTGTCGTGTCTCAAAACATATCTCTTCCCATAACACTAATTATTTATTTATTTATTTCTAACCCACCATAGCCAGTAGGCATCATGGCACGGAGAAAACATGGAGCGAGAACAATTAGGGATATTTTATTTTTCCCAAAACTTTTTATATTTGGTTTTGTACATAGAATTTAAGGAGTCCAGCTTAGGAAAGCCTTACTTAAGGTTTATCTGAGGACTATCAGTGAGAAATGCAAGAAAGAAAAAGTAGGACAACATGGGACAACAGAAAACTTAATAATTCGAATAACAAAAGAACCTTTGGGGGAGGAAACAGCTTGAAGCAGACGTGGGCAGCGGGAGGCTGCCGTCTGCACGGTTGGTTTAGTTCTTCCCGAGGGGCACCATTGTTCTCTTTCTCGACCATGGCCTATGGCTGCAGGGGATCTTTCCCTCGTCGGTGGTCTGCGCTTGTGCCTGGGATTTCGCTTTGACTGGGTTGGCCCCCCATTTCGTGCTCCTCGGGCTGGCCTTTCAGGCTTGATTGCCCATCCATCGTAGGGTTGGAGGTTGTCTAGCCACTCCTGGGAATTTCTGTGTGTAGTCTAGGAAAGGGGACCATGTCTGAGCGAACTTGGCTAAATTGCCGAATCAGATGGCTGTGATTTTCTCGGCCGCCACTATTTCCCAGCACTTAGACCACCTCATTTGTGTGGTTGGGCCTTCTGGGTTTTTCCAGAGTCTGGCAATGGAGATCTATGCAGCCGTTAGGAGGTGGGAGCATAAGTCTGCCATGCAGCCTATTAGGGGGAATTGGCCCTCACCGGTGGCTCCAAGGAGGATGATTCTCGGGTCCCATGGGATTGTGAGACCAGTTATTAATTAGATTTGTTCGAGGATCTTTTCCCAGAATTGAGCAGCCTTCGGACAGGTCCAGAGTAGGTGGAACAATGAGCCTGTGTCCTGGCAACCTCTCCAGCATTGTGATGGGATGGCCGGGTTGCATTTGTGGAAAATTTCTGAGGTGCGCTACCACCTATAGCACACTTTACATGCGCCTTCTTCATTCGTTACACATTTTGAGCTTCTGCTCGCTCGTGTCCATATGTGGTTCCATTCTTCTTCTGGTTCAATGGATTTGCCTACATCTTTCTCCCATGTAGGGCTTTTTCTTAGCCGGGTATGATCTATGTAATAGTTTATATAGCGTCGATATTTTCCCTTTGGGGGGGTTCGCGGTCAGAGTTCTTTCCAGGGCTGTTAAGTCTCTGCTTCCATGTTTCTTGACGATTGCGCTAGACAGCCAGTGCCTTAGTTGCGTGTATCTGAACCTTTCCGATTCTGGCACCTGAAATTTGGTTTTAAAGGCCTCGAAGTTCAAGGGGTTGCTATTTTCGAAGAAGTCGGTTATGGTCCTTAGTCCGCCCTCCTGCCATTTGTTGAAACTACTTGTGATGGTGCCGGGAGAGAAGTCCAGGTTGCCCCTGATTGGTGTGAGTGGGCCCATTGGGCTCCTGCATTTCCATAGGCGAGCTGCCTTCTTACAGCATGTCACTGTGTTCTTAGTCGCTGACAGTGGGCCTGGGTCCCGGTCGTTTATGGGCTCCTTCATGTGGGGTTGTGCCTCGATCGGGGCCGAGCACCAGTCTTCTTCCAGTTTCAGCCATCTGGGCCGATTAGTCGTCGTTTTCCAGACAAAGGCTTGGGAGAGCTGAGCTGCGAGGCAGTACCTGCTCACGTCTGGGACTCCAAGGTCAACCATCGTCTGGTTGCGTAGAATAATACGCCTTGGGATTTGCGCCTTTTTACCTTCCCAGGCATGTCTTAGGATGTCCTCCTTTGCTGATAGCTTTGTTTCGAAAGGTTTTTGGGAGGGCTAGGCACACATACAGCAGTCTCGGGGTCAGATTCATCTTCAGTGCTGTGCTTCGTCAAAACCACGAGATCTCTTACGTTCGCCAGTGACTTAGGTCCCCTCTTAGCTCTTTGATCAGTGGTGGGAAGTTTGCTTTATACAGTTTTTCGGTGGAGCTTGTGATCTTGACCCCCAAGTAGGTTATCTGGGATTTGGCCATTGGGATTGGGAATACGGACTGTAATTCCTCCTTGAGACTCTTTGAAACGTTAATGCCGATTGCGTCACGTTTACTGTAAACCCGGTGACTTTTTTGAACTCTTCCAGCGCTCGCCATAGGGCCTCCATGGGTTCCTCTGCTTGTGTTAACGTTAGAAGCACATCATCCGCATATAGGGCCACTTTGTATGATTCTCCCTTGAATTCCAGGCCATGGATCGTTGGGTTGCAGCGAGTCCTGCTGGCGAACGGCTCCAGGGAGAGCACGAACACGAGGAGGGAGAAGGGACAGCCTTGTCTGGTTCCTCTGGTTATATTGATTTTGTTTGATCTGGCCCAGTTTATCCTCAGGTGGGTAAATGGATTCTGGTAGTTTGCTAGTGCCCATTTTGTAAAGTTTGGGCCGAATCCATAGTGGAGTAGGGTTTCTTTTATATAGCCCAGTCCAGTATATCAAACGCTTTATGTGCATCTAGTGAGAGGATTACCAACTCTGACCCAGCTCTGTTTGCCGATTCGATGGTGTTTATGGTTCTTCAAATGTTATCATGAGTATTTCGGCCCGGGATGAGGCCAGTCTGGTCAGGGTGGATAATGTCTGGGGGATGGGCACTAGTCTGTTTGCCAGGATTTTTGCGAACAGTTTCGCGTCAATGTTTAGTAGGGTAATCGGTCTGTATGACGTGCATTGCGTAGCGTCCTTTCCGGGCTTCGGGATCAGGACCGTTGTTGATTCCTCCATGGAGGCCGTGGTGGAGCCGGTTGTTAGGAACGAGTTGAATAGACTCGCTAGTTGTGATGCCAAGCAAACTTCTTATAGAATTGGGTTGAGAGCCCACCTGGGCCCTGGGCTGCATTTTTCAAGGAGCGAATCGTGTCCCCTACTTCCTCCGCCGATATCGGGCGCGCCTGTGCTTCCAGCGCTGGGAGCAGAGCTTGCCTTGGGACTGCGGCCAGATATTTGACTAGGGCCGCCGCCTCTGTTGGGGGTCCGGTCATAATCCCCTTGTGGTGTCGGGTCATTAATTCCAGTTTCTCCACTTCCTTGTGGTACTGGATTCACTCCTCGTCAGCCAGGCTTTGGATATGGTTCCTTGATTGCAGCTTCTTCAGCTTATGTGCTAGGAGCCAGTTTGCTTTATTTCTATTGAGGTAATAGAATTGCTTGGTGAAGGTCAGGGCTTTGGCTACCCTGTCTTCTCTATGCATCTCCAGCACCGCTTTCGCTCTTTTAAGTTCTCGACCTATGGCTTTAGAGAAGCGTTTTTTGAGGTTTCACTCCAGGTCTACTACCTTTTTCTCCAGCCTGGTTTGGTGCAGCTGATTCAGTCGGCGGAACCTTGCTGTAGCCTCCATCGCTACCCCTCTAATGACCGGCTTTATCGCGTCCCAGACTGTTGCTATTGGGGTTTCTTGGGTTGAGTTCTCATTAAAGTAGTTTGTGAGTGCTTTGGCGAGTTCGGCGCTGACCGATATATCTGTCAGGATCTGGTCTTGGAATTTCCATGGTCTTGGAGAGGGCTTCGGAAGTCCCAGCACTCGGAGGCTTAACGTTACTGGCGCGTGGACTGAGATGGTGATATGCCCTATTTGGATGTCTTCCACGCATGGGCAGAGGAAGCTTGCGGCTAGAAGCAGGTCAATTCTCGAATATCCTTTATGGACGTGCAAGAAGAACGTGTAGTCCCTCTCCCCCTGATTGCGGAATCTCCACGTGTCGATGGTTTCCGTTTACCTCAGGAATTCCGCCATGGCTAGGGCGTTGGTGAAGTCTTCCCTTGACGGGGGGGAGCATTTTGTCCCAGTTTGGGTCTGGGGGAAGGTTGAAGTCACCCCCAATCAGTAATTGTTCTTTGGCAAATGCTGTTGTGCTTGGGAGCAGTTTGTGGAGGAACTGTCCTTGTTGCTTGTTGGGTGTGTATAATGCCAATATACATTGGAAGCTCCACCAGAAGGCCCCTTAGGAGGAGATATCGCCTTCTGGGTCCCTCTTTATTATGATCTGTGTTAGGGGCAAGTTGCCGCTGAGTAAGATGGCCACTCCTCTCTTCTTTTGGTTTGCAGAGGCAAAATACCATTTTTCATCAGCTTCAATGAGGTGAGTCTCTTGGAGGCAAGCAATGTCGGGCCCGAGTTGCGAAAGTCTGAGTTCCACCAGTTTTCACTTCCTTGGTGAATTCAAGCCTTGGACGTTCCAGGTCGTTATGGTAATTGTATCAACTTGGGACCCTATTTAAGAAACCATAGTGCTCTGCTCTGGTGTTTCCCGCCGAGGTGTTTCCATTTCGTCTTGGTTGTTTTTCTTCAGTGTTTTCGGACCAGCCTTCAGCCAACGGGGCAGGCGGCTGATCCAACGCACCAACTTTGCTGGAGGCAACAGTGCCTCTTGAAATTCCGGTGAAGTGGAGTTGAGCTACTCTCACACGTCTCCGGGTCTCCAGCTCCGGGGCCGTTGTGGTGCTGGTGGGGTCGGCAGCCTCTGGGGACCGATGGGTGGTGCAGGGAGGATAGCAGAGGCTTCTGAGGGTATGTTCGAGGATGGTATGCGCGTTCAGTTATTGTTGTTCTTCTTGGTTTTGGTCAGGGGACCTCGGAGTCTGCGGCGTCTGTCAACCCTGGTCCAGGGGATGGGTGGCTCGCGCCTCCCCTCTGCCCCGCGTCGCTCTGGTTTGTCTGGTGCCTCTCCTGGGTTCATAAAGCGCTCAGCTTCTTTGAGGGAGAGGATTTGATGGATTCTGCCGTCCCAAGGGAAGAAGAGCGACTTAGGGAACCCCCAACGGTATGTGATCTTCCTTTCACGTAGCCATTCTGTCAGTGGTTTCAAGGATTTTCTTTTGGCTAGGGTGGCCGTGGACAGTTCTTGGTAAAGGGAAATCGCTGCGTCTCGGAAGTGAATGCGGGGTGAACATCTGGCTTCCCGCATGACCTCTTTGATTTTGTAGAAGTGGACCCCTACTAGGACGTCAGGGGGGGAGCCAGTGCGCGGCTTCGTTCTAGTTCGGTGCACTCTATCAAATTCCAGCGGTGCTCTGTCTGGGAGGGTTAGGATGAAGCGCAGGAGAAGAAAAGGGTTGGAAAAATGCCTCTCTCTCCCTAAAGCTAAGAGGGGTTTTCCTTCCTCAAAGAAAACTAGTGAAATTGTCAGGAAGTCCAAAACTAAATATTCTGTCACTGTTGTGTCTCAAAACCTACCTCTTCCCATAACACTAATAATTTATTTATTTATTTCTAAACCACCGTAGCCCGTAGGCATCATGGCACAGAGAAAAGAAGGATCGAGAACAAATAGGGATATTTTTTTTCAACACTTACATATTTTTTTTAAAAAAAATGTATTTTGAAAAGTAAACCATACAAACCAAACTTGCAGCATTATTTACAATAAACTCGTGAATATCGATTAACACTCATTACTGCACCCCAATTCCCCCCCCCTCTCAAGAGCTTATTTGCATTTCCGGTTCTGTATCCGCTGCGTGTGGCTGGGTATCGCTTCCTTCCGAAGCTGCAGGATCCACTACTGTGCCAAACAGTCCTGTTATTAACATTCTCCAAGCCGTCCGGTTGCCTACATCTTCCTCCCCGCAATTGCTACATGCCTCCTGCCACACCACCGTTTCAGCCAACGCCCATTTTTGCAAGTCCCGCCACCATACCTCTACCCGTGGCTTGTGGCATTGCTTCCAGCCCATGGCTATCCTTCTTTTAGCAAGCACATATGCCAGGTCCCTCAGTTTCCCAAGGTGTTTAGTGTTCCGTGGTCTGGGAAATCCTCCCAACAGGCAGGCCCAGGCCGTATCTATGTTGAGCGGGACCCCTTTATCCGCTAGTTTACGTGCCACTTCCCCCCAAAAAGCTTCAATCACTGGGCAAGACCAGAACATGTGCGTCATATCAGCGTCTTCCTCATCGCATTTCGGGCATGTTTGTCTTCCCGTGTTTGCAAACTTAGATATTCTTTTCGGGGTCATATAGGCTCTATGCGTTATGTATAACTGTATCTGCTGCAATCTAGCATTTCTGGACACTTTCTTGTGGTATCCTATGGCCCGTTCCCATATTCCATCGGTCAACTGTGCCCCCACCTCCGCTTCCCAGTCCAGCCTCAGATCAGACAAATCCTTCCCCACCCGGGTCATCACCATCTCATATAGTCTAGAGATCTCGTGCCATCCCTCCGATACGTCGTATATCGTTCCGATTAGAGCGTCTGGTTCTTCCGCCAGTACAGTCTCCGGCCAGGTTTTGCAAATAGTCTGCACTAGCCTAAGATACGTGACATATTGGCCTCCATGCAAGCCTGTCTCTTCTCCCAGGTCTTCGAATTCTTTAATAGCCCCTTCCTGCCATATGTCTCCCAATGTGACCAGCCCAACCGATTCCCAATAGGTCCTGATTATCATCCTGAGCTGGTTGTCTCCCTTAGCTAAGGCAACTAGTGGCACCTGTGGGGAACACGGGCACGGGTTCTCCATCAGTTGGCATACTCTGTGCCACATCTTCCACCCAAGCAACAGCATATCCGGGCGTTCATTCATTTCAAGTCTAGGAACCCAGATAATCTCTTTTAGGTAAAACGGGGTACAGTCCTGCCCAAACAGCCTAGATTCAGGAGTTTCTTCATCAGAGAGCCATTTGGTTACATATTGCAATTGACTGGCTACATAATAGGCCTCAAAATTCGGCAGCTTGATGCCCCCTCTATCATGGAAGTTCTGTAGCTTCCATAGCGCCACTCTATTGCGGGTGCCGTGCCACAGGAAGTCCCTACACATGCTGTTCAGTTTGACAAAAAAACTTCTTGGGTATCAGGTATGGTATATTACTGAAGAAATGTAACAGCCTAGGTAGGACCACCATTTTGAGCATCGCCCCCCGCCCCATCATCGCCAGCGGCAGCTTCTCCCAAAACTTCATATTTGTGCGGATTTTCTTCACAGCCACCTCGGTGTTATGCAAGTGTCTCCCCTCCACAGTATGATACACATCTATTCCGAGGTAGCGGAAAGAATCAGCCGCCCAAGGTACGGACAACACTGGCAATCGTTCCAGAGGGGCTCCTTTGTAGCTCCCCAATGGGAACATGCTCGATTTTTGGGGGTTTACCGCTATGCCGGACAGTTCTGCATACTTTTCCATGACCTCTAGAATATACTGAAGATTTTCCTCCGGATATTTCAAATACAGTAACAAATCGTCAGAATTTCGGGATAATAGATGTTTCTCTCCCCCTGCTTCAATACCGACCATGTCATATTGTTGTCTGAGGTACACTGCCAGGGGCTCCAGGGCCAGAATATATAACATCGGGGACCAGGGGCACCCTTGTCTGGTGCCTCTACTGAGTTGCCACCTCTCAGATATCACCGATCCCGTGCGTACTCTGGCCAGTGGTTCACTGTACAACAATTTCGCCCACCTAACATAACCCGGCCCCATCCCGTATTCTTCCAGGGCCGCCAGCAACCATGGCCACCTCACTGAATCAAAAGCCTTGACTGCACCTAGGGACACCACCGCCATTTCCCCATCGCTTCTGTTCCCCTCTTCAATCACCCAGTGGAGTCGCCTGTGGTTGTGGGTTATATTTCTATTGGGGACATAGCCTGTCTGATCCGGGTGTATCAGTTTACTGATGACCCTTCGTAGCCTATTAGCCAGGACCGCCGTCAAGATCTTGATGTCCTGGTCCAACATTGACAACGGCCTATAGGAGCCGCAGCAATGCCCTGGCTTGTTGGGCTTGGGGAGCGGCACGATTAGTGCTTCTCTGAGCATATCCGGTAGCCGACCCTTCTCAAAAGACTCATTAAACATCTCTAGCATAGGGGGGAGTACTTCTGCTTTCTATGTTTTGTAAAACTCGCCCGGGAATCCGTCCGTACCCGGGGGCTTGCAGGTGGGCAGCTGTTTTACCACCTCCTCTAATTCCTCCAGAGTAATTGGTGCGTCTAGTTCCTCCCTTTCTTCATCACTAATCTTAGGTAGTTCCATGTCTTTTAGTGTTTCTCTAATCTCCTCCTGATTGTCCCCTCCTCTATCCTCATATAATGTTCTATAATAGTCCAAGAATGCCTGGTTGACTCCTTCCTGGGTGTCAACCACCTCCCCGTCCTCTCTAGTTATTATCCTAATCGGGGGCCTGGGGGTTTCGCTCTTATATAACCACGCCAACAAGCGGCCAGTTTTATCCCCACTTGCATGTTGCCTCTCGACATACTTTTTATAGTTCAGGTTGCAGAGCCTTTCCCAAAGCTCCGCGCACCTCTGCTGCAACTCGAGTACAAGTTCTGCGTCCCCTCCTGCCTTGTCGCTTTCGCGCTCCAGTTTCTTCTCCGCCTCCTCTAGTTCTGTTAGGACCCCACCCTGCAGGCCTTTTGACTTAGCAATAGCAGCACCCCGCAACACAACCTTAAAGGCCCCCCCAGAGTGTACCCGCTGAATCTACGCTGCCTGTGTTCACCTCAAAGTACTGTGAGATCGCATCCCTGATGTCTTCCCTGAAGACTGGGTCTCTGAGCGCCTCCGCCCGGAGGCGCCACGTCGGTATCCACGCCCTGGGGCGACAGCACTGCCAGGTCAGCACCAGGGGCGAGTGGTCCGACAGGACCCTTGCTCTATATTCTATTTGGGTGGTCTCTATCATCACATCTGGCGTGGCAAAAAAATAATCCAACCTCGTGTGTAGGCGCTGCGGAACTGAGTAGTGAGAGTACTGTGTTTCGTTAGGGTGTTTCAGTCTCCAAACATCCGCCAGCCCAAAGTCCTCTAGTAATGTCTGTAATACTCTGGCCGCCGGGGTGGGCCGATCAATCTTCCCATCAGATCTGTCTGCCTTTGTGTCGAGCACACAGTTAAAGTCCCCTCCCCAAATAACCGCTCCCCCCACACACGCGCCCAGGTGAGTACATAGGGTTCTAAAATACGTAGCAGTGTTTTGGTTGGGGGCATATGTATTTATAATGCACACCTCTCTATTCTCTTCCAAGGCCTTCAATATGACCAACCTGCCCTCCGTGTCCACCACCTCCTGTGTGAGTTGGAGCGGAACATGCGGTGCCACCCAGACCAGCACTCCGCTAGCGTAGGCAGAGTACGGAGAGCCCACTACAGTGCCTCTCCACTTCTTCCCCACCAGTTCCAATTTTTGCTGGGTCAGATGTGTTTCCTGCAACAGCGCAATATTAATCCTCTGTCTTTTTAGGTACATCATGACTTTGTTCCTTTTTAAGTAGCTGTTAAATCCCCTGACATTCCATGTTACGATCTTAAGGTCTCCCATGGCTCATGAGTGTCTTCCTGCCTCCCATGTAGCGACTCCCCTTTGCCCACGTGATACAGATACAGCCCTCCTTTTTTACTTGTAGCTTCTCGTGCCAGCTCAAACTCCCCATAACTATGTACACAACAAAACCCCAACTTCCCTCCCCTCCCCCCACCCGTCCCTTCCCCAACATCACACACCCCAACTGCTGCCCAGCTCCATCCTCGGAGCTCAGGCACCCCCACATCTAGCCCTGCAGGCACCGAACGATGCACAGAGCTCAGTTGGGTGAAGTCGCCCGAATGGCCACTTAATTAAAACTGTTGTGGGGTAAAGAGAATCGCTCCGTAAGGCTCCCGTTAAGTCAACATAACCACAGTGCTTATGACAAATAGTGCAATAGTCTGACCTTCTCTACTGAAGGCTGCGCAAGCGACTATATTCAAGTCCCACGTGCCACGCCATCTTGCGGCACCTTCTTCATGCATCACTTCTCTCTTCCGAGCTCTTTCTTCGTACGAACTTCTGACTCCTGGGGACATCCTTGCGCATCCTTGCGCATCGAGCCATCCCATGGCATCCTCCGGGGTCTCAAAAAGCAAAGTTTTATGTTTATGAATGACTTTCAATTTTGCCGGATACAGTAACATATATTTGTGGCCCGCCTCTCTCAATCTCCGCTTCACTGTCCCAAAGTTCATGCGGCTACGCTGCACAGACAGGGTGTAATCCGGGTAAGCCGTGATGTTTGCCGCTCCTCGTGTGATCGTGCCTCCCTTACGAAAGTGTTCCAGTATCCTCTCCCGGTCGCGGTAATTAAGAATTTTGGTGATCACAGGCCTAGGCGGGTTCTCCGGTGGCGGCCTCCTTGTTAGGGCTCTGTGTGCCCTCTCTACTGCAAATCCTTGGGATAGGGCTCCTGCGGGTATCTCTTGCAATAACATGGATTCAATGAATTCGGTGGGATTGCGGCCCTCCATTGCCTCCGGCAGGCCCACGATGCGGATGTTGTTTCGACGGGCTCGTCCTTCCGCCTCCTCCGCTCTGCTCTCCAGGTTGCCCACTCTTTGTATCAGGGCGTGCAGTTCGGCTTTATGGGAGGCACAATCCGCAGTATTCGGGCTGACTTCCTTCTCAAGGGACTCCGTGCGCTACGCCAAGGCCCTGACATCCTGTCGGAGTAAGTTAACGTCCTCCTGCACCTCTCCGACCTGGAGATCCAGTGCCGTTTTTAGTTCAGTGACGGCTAGTTCGAGCTTAGATTCCCAGGCCACCCTTAGGTCCGCAATCGCAGCCAGGATTTCTTGGTTAGCGCCCAAAGTCGTCATGCCACTCGCAGCCAGCTTGTCCCTGCTCTTGGTAATGTCTTGACCCGGGGACGTCTTAGTGAAGTCGTCTAGGGTGGGCTGTTTCGCCTTCGGCCTCACCGTTCTATTCGACATGACCCAGGGGACCTATAGTTTGCTCAAGTGACAAATGTGCACTCAGTGCGCCACTTTCGCTGGGTCACCGTGCGGCCTGCTTCTTCCTTTGTTCCGGACCCTGGTCGGCCATTTTGTGTCATCTTTCGTTTCCGGTGTTCCTTATCTCTTCCGCACCGATCTCTGCCGCCGTCACTCCTGCACCATCCAGAAGTTCACCACACGTAGCCCAATCATTCACACACCGGCATGTGTATTTTCAGCGGTCGACGGCCCGTCTTCACGCACTTATTTGCCCGGATCAATGCAGGATCTTGGGGGCTCCTCCAGAACGCGTCCTCCTACATGGCCCTCGTAGCCACGCCCCCCTCAACACTTACATATTTATATTATAATATTATTATATAATATTTTTTTTTCCAAAACACTTAGGCCCCTAATTCCTCGTCCGAGATGGTTGTGGGGATTCCATGAAGGCGGATGTTGTTGCGTCTGGACCTATTTTCAGCATCTTCCTGCTTCGCATCTGGCCTCTAGCGCCGCTAGTCTGTCCGTCCCCTCCCCAATCTCGAAGTTTTGTTTGAATAGAATGGTTTCAATTTCCTCCGTTTTGGTTTCGATCTCCCCCACCCGCTTGTCTAGTGATATCTTGCCTTTTTGGTATTCCTTAGTTATGGCCGCCAAAAGGTCTTGCAGGTCTCCTTTAGTGATCGCCTGTGTTGGTTGGTCAGGGCTATGTTCTGCGTTCAGTCCCGGGTTTGAGCCTTCGTTGCGCTCCCCGCTCTTTGCTTTTTCACCCATTGCAGGCATTAGTAGGGTGGTGATGTCTGTTTGCTTCGTGGGTTTGGTGTTTCTGGACATCCTGCCTGCTTAGTTTTGGTGGCTTTCTCCAGACAGGCCACATGTGCTGGTGTCTCAAGCTGTTCTAGTAGGGGGGGGGGGTCCTACGGGCTCTGGCGTGATGGGTCGCCTGTCCTGAGACTTAAATTTCCTGAGCGGAGGGAGCGGCTGCTTTTAGTGCTGGGGTCCACTTCTGGCGTGCTGTGGTATGGGGGATCCCTGATTCCGGTGCCAGGTTGTGGCTGCTAGGTCGTTAAGGTAAGCCTTGTGGTCCCTGTTTCCCAGTCTCCTTTCAGGCTGTGTTCGTGGGTTCAGCGCCTGGTGAGCCAGCGGGTGTCTGCCAGGCCCGCAATTTCACCCCTATAAATCTTTTGCGGGTCGCTTGGGGGTGGTGGGGGCAGGGTGTGCTGTCAGCCTTCGTTCGCTTTTCAGGAGAAGGTCCAGGGGTTGGGGCGCCTAGCGCTGATTGTAGTCAACCCTGGGGGGGAGGGCCCCGCTCCGGGCCTCTGGAGGCAGGCAATTATGGGTGCGGCATGTGCCGCCCTACCTTGAGCCGCTTCTGCTGATGTAGTTGGCTGCAAGTGTTAGGCCGTGCCCCCCAAGGGTGCGGGAGGGCTAGGCTGCTTGAGCTCCGTTGCCACCTTTCCAGTCTCGCCCCTTGCCGCCGATCCGTCAGAGGCCTCGGCTGCCTGGGCGGGAGGGTGACAGGTATGACCCACCCACGGTGCCGGGGAGAGGAAGGTGGGTGCTGGATCCCCATCCGTGGCCCGCTCAGTCAGCACGATCCAGGGCCGCAGGACTCCTTTGGTGTGCTGTAGGTCCGCTGTGTTGGCTGCTGCTGCGTTGCACCCTGAGGCGGCCCTCCCGACTGACCCCCCCCCTCTCCCTCTCACGAGGGGCCCGTGCCGCAGGGATTGCTCGGTTCCCCCGGCTGGCCGTGTCAGGGTTCAGGTCCAGGTGCAGATGTTTCGGTAGCTCGTTCCGGGCCGTCTGGTGGTGGTGTGGGGCGGCTAGTTACTTCGCTGCCTCGGGTTGGCTGACCCGACTTGGCCGGCTTCACTCTTGGAGGCCTTCTCCGCGGGCCCTGGGTGAGGGCGTCGTGCCCGCCATTTTGGAGGTGCTGCTGGTGACACAGTCCCCTCCCGGGAAGACCCGGCCACAACACCTTTCCCAGACGGCATCCGCAGTTAATACTTCGCCATCCTGTGCAGTGGAACGTCCACAGCCGGAATCTTCTGAGAAAATTTCACTGTGTTTGCTTTCACTGGGGCATAATTCGTTGGGCGCGTGGATGCAGCCGAGAGCTCTCACAGAGCCAGACCGACCGCCATGGCCCCAAGCCACGCCAAATATGCAGCAGCCCAGAGGCATTTTGGCGCTTGTTACAGACAGTTTACTTAGTTATAGATAGGGTGAACAATTGCATTATTATATACCAGCATGAAGAGAGAGCAGTACATACAGCGGGTTAGATGAAGAGGTGAGTTTTGAATTTTTTTTCAGAAGGCAAGGAGGGAGTTTTCAGCTCTGATGTCTGTGGGTAGGGCGTTCCATAGCTTAGCGGCTATGTAAGGGAAGCCTAACCCGCCAGCTTTGGTCCTGTTGATGTGAGGTGTGTGAAGTTGCTTAGTGTAGTGAGTCCTAATAGGCCTTGTATGGGAAGGTTTAGTTATTGTCTCTGCTAGATATGAAGGCGCTGTGAGGGTGAGGCATTTGTGGGGGAGGATTTTGAATGCGATGCGCTGTAAGAGAATCATCAGTAATAAGTCAGCCTAAAAGAATTAAAAAAGTCTTCAGTGCTTTTTTAAATGCTGACAGACTTCTTTCACAGCGTAGTTTTACAGGCAATTTATTCCATGCAATGCCGCTTTTGTAGGATATGATCTTTCTTTTCCCTTGACTCATCGAGATCTAGGGCATATCAATCGCATGGAGTCCTTTGATCTAGTATTTCTGACGCAATCTTGGCCAATAATACGTGTTTTCAGATATCTGGGGGCATCACCAAATAATTATTTGTGAGTCATGGGGCCTCATTACAACTGTGCCGGTCCGGTAACAATGGTGCCGGTAAGACTACCAGCACTGTTGTAACCTGACCGGCACAGTATAACTCTGCGGGCGGGTGCCGTCCCGCCAACCAGGGTCAGACCTGGTGGCAGAACGGCACCCACCCACAGAGTTTCACGGAAGAACGGGCACCAACGGTGCCGGTGCTTCTGTGGTCCCCATTCCCATTCAGTCCTATGGGACTCAATGGGAATGGGGAATTAGAAAATTATCGGCGCCTGACTTTCTGGCTGCCGGGGTTGTAATACCCTGGTGTTACCGGGAAATCAGACGCCAGTCATTTTTTTCGGGTCTGGCAAAAAGCTGGCGGTATCACCAACTCCCCTAGACTATTCACATATGACCTCTAAACCTACTGAGACGAGGAAGAAGCAACTAAGAGCAGTGAAGACTAGTTGCTTTCACCGCTTAGGTAGGGGGACGAAGAAGAGGCCTGCTGAGAGCAATAGAGTTCAGGCATGTCCCTTTAATGATGGTCAGGCAGGACTAATTATGAATTCACACCTGCAGCCTGTTACAGGGATGCAGATGTATAAATAGTCCCACCTAATGAGTGTGAGATAAGGAATGGTGACAGAAGCAGCAGCTGTGATTTTTCAGCAGCAGAGAGGCCAAGAAGTACAGGGGGGAGCTGTTAGTGAGCGATACACTTATGGTGTATGAAGGAGCGGCCCACGAGCAGCAGCTCAGTGGAACTGACAGAAGTGTGAAAGGGGAGCCGTGCTGGAAGGCTGCCCCTGATTCGTCTATTCTAGGTGCTCTTTCTCCTGGGGTCAGAAGCTGACCCAGGAGTGCCTGAGGGGCAGGAGGTGGAGCCCTGAAGCGAAGGCCAGCAGGCCGGTAGATCTGTGCTGCCAGCATCAAAGCAACCAACGAGTTTCTAGACAGAATGAAACCCGGTATGCAAGTGTTTGGTGCCGCGCATAAGGATTGAAAGACACGTTGTTGAAGGTCTCTACGTAGAATCCTTACGAACCAATGAATATTAAAACTTGGTAACTCATGAAAGCCGAATGAATACTTTGTTACGGAGTGGTTGCATGCAAAAAGAAACAGAGAACCTTTCAATTATAAAAATGCACAATTTGAAAAACTGCATGACCTTTACTAATGAAAAAGCAAGGAGAAGGGAAGCTTTCTGAACATAATGACCCACACCAGATAATCATTTCAAAAGTGAAAGAACCTTTAGCTTGTGTCACGCCCCTACGTTCCATGAACACATCCCACAATACAGCTCCCACTATCTCCACCAAAATACATGCCAAAAAACACTCTCCCCTGCAGGCCTGCCGGCAAGGAATGGGACAAGGTCAACAACGCCGGTTCTTGCCATCTCAGCGTTGGTTTCCATTCCGGCGGTGGCAGTTGCCATGGAGACGCGCCACGGGCATTCTACAATGTCTCCGTTGCCGGCACCCGAGAGCTCCTCCTTCAGCACGTTTGATCACGTGACGGGTGATGAGCGTCATGTGATCATTAGTCAGCATTCAAAAGGGATGCGCTGACTGTCCTTCAGCGCTTCACAGCTGATCCTGTTGGGCGCATTACGGACTACGGATTCAGATTACTACCACTGACCTCGGATTGATTTTGGACTCTGATTTTGGCTTCTTCCTTCACGGTACCGTTGTTTGGAACTATTTTCTACTGGATTCGACCACATTTCCGTCCCTGGATTGCTATTTGGATTGCCCTTTTGTTATGAACTATGTTCTTGGATTACGCACTTTTCAACTGATTGACTTACGTTTTCTGGCTTCTACGTAAGGTGGTGATTTCATTCATACTAAGTGCTTTACCAACCTGTCATCTGGTCGTCACCCTTGCCGGCTGCCTCCGACAAACATCTTTACACCATTATTAAGTCCCGACCAACTCCTAAGGGTAAGCATTATTCTAGACTTATTACACATTCATATACAAGTCTGGGGTTCTGTGTTTATGACCTAACTTCGTGTTTGCCTTACAGTGGTCATAGGGGGCACCTTCCGGCATCTTCAGGCATTCCTGGTTGCGGCTGACGAAGATCACCACCTGTGGCCTCAAGGACTGCTCGGGCGGTAATTTCTTGTTTGCTCGAGTGGTACTTGGGGACGGAGGTTTCATCGGCTACACGACCATCAAGTCTTGACAGCTTGCCAATAACTTTCAACCATGTTATTTCTACCAATCCATTATATATAAGTATAAAAGGCAACTACAAAATGAATACAAAGACCTACAAACCCAATGGGTATTATTTACCAAAGTGAAGGAAACCTTGGGAAATTAACTTTATAGAGGTGAATTAAAATGATTTCTCAATTGCAACTAAAACCTTTTTGTGATGTAAAGACCAGCAATATACAGAGGGTCCCAGTGTGGCACAGAACATTAAAGAAATTGGGAAAAACCCTCAAATGAATACACCACTGGAGTTGGAATTGTTTATTTGTCTTGAGGACGGAGCCTCAGGAAATGTTGTGTTTTGAACTGTGCTTCGGAACTTGGGGAATGCAACACAGAGGATTGCTCAAACTTATATTATTTCAAAACTCAAGGCAATTTTAAGACTTGTTATAAGAATTGCTTTACACTTGGGAAAGGGGGGGCTTAAAGAACATTACAAGTTGAATCAAGCTTTCAACTCTATGTTGAACACTATTCTGTTGGATGCTGACATCCCTACACGTTGTATGAGATTAGTTGTGAGGGCAAGCATAGGTTTTGGACACAGACAGATTCCTAAAATGTACTTATTGACTTGCACTTTCCTTCGTTTTGGTTTAGTAGGGAAATCCTACCATAATATAGGGCAAGATAGGCTTTTTTCCATCCTGACATTTAACTCAATAAAACAGTTTGTCTGAATTTTGAATCTGTTGTCTGTGCCCTACTCCAGGATAACCTCACAGGTCCCAGACCCTCTTATGCTTGGGTGCGGTCCCAGATTCGTTCTTTTCTGGCGTATCTGCTTGGTTCACTCTCCTGCCAAGTAAACAACTTTTCCTTGTTTGTTTTAGGGCCCCAGACCCTCTGTTTCAGTCTTCTACGTTTACCCTATTGCCTCCCCAGACCTCGAGCACCTCATGGGAAACCTGCGTACCTGTTTCCTTCCATCTCGCAGTTATCAGCGGTTCCTGGGCAGCTGCGTCACCCTCTCTGAGAGTCTGGTAGCGTTCGTGGCTCCAGAAGGGTCTGCAGCGGTTCCACAGTCCTCTGATGCTTCTTGGCTGCTCATCGTCTTTCTCTCGCACTTCGTCGCAGAGCTTATATTATTCACTCGGCTGCAGCCCGAGTAGACCTCGCCTTGTGGACCACATTCGGTGCACCTGTTTTTCTGGTTACTGCTTTCCCTATGGCTTGTGTCAGCTGTTCCCGTGCGCTGTTCCCGTGCGCTACCCCCGCTGTTCCTCCTCAGAGGACCGCTCTCTCCTTTCCGCTTCCCAGCTGATCTGCTTTCAAGTTCCCACGTAGGATTGCTGTACTCCTTTGGGCTAATCAATTGCGTTGAGCCGCTAGACCACTCGCTCTGCTTCTCTCAACTGAGCCCTGTACTCCTGGTCATCATCTTCTTCACAGTACCAGTTTCAAAACTATACATTTAACAGTTTTCTTCTTTCTGGTCTTTCGGTTTTGTCATTTCTGTTGGATTGGCTGACCGGGCAACGAAACAGATTGGCTTTGTCGAGAGAGGGGACAAGGGGTTTTAGGATTGGAGAAGGGAACACGTCTATTGAAGTGGGATCATACCACGCTCTCTGGTGATGATGGTCTCCAATCCCATAGGAGGCTTCCTCCCCCATGCGTTCCTTCCTCTGTGCAACACCACCCCCTGAGGGACTATTGTACTGTGGATGCACTGCCGTGGCCCCCTGAGAAATGTCTCCCCCCTAGGGCAGAAGGGAGGATATCCTCAGATTTCTCGCACCGTGTCATTTGAATTGTGTGCTTCACTATGTGGCTCATTGTGGACCCGACTCCACTCACTACTTTCTCCTGAGACCAATCCTTGACGCTCTCCATGCTTATCTTGATTGGGTTTGGCTAACCCCTGGTTGCCCTGTTACTATAACTAGGGTGGCCTTCTAAAATCTGTCCACCAAGCCAGATTCTAGAAATCCATCTTAACACTGCCCACATGCTACAGATATGGGATTGAATGACCGAGGACTGTCTCTAATGTAATGCCTTGAAGCTGGAGATTATTTATTTCTGCTCTTTCATTTTATGTTTTATGTTATTGTTTAAAGCGTGGACCTAGCTCAAGAGCAGCGGAGTGCTGTACAGAGTGTGGGTAGCCAGCATTTGGGCGGGCATCTTTTAACAGTAGTGCAGTACTGTGCATCATTATGTGCGTCCATTGGAATTAGTCCATGGGCATGTGTTGTGTTGTTGAAAGAGCCATGTTTTGAGAGATTTGCAAAATTGGAGAATTGTGGGGGAATTATGAGCCAACTCCGGAATAGAGTTCCAGAGGGTGGGTGCATGACAAGAGAAAGATTGTTTGCAGGTCTTCCCTTTGCCGACGAGTTGCGATTCAAGCAGGTTGTTGGATTTGCTGCGCGAGGATTGTGTGCCACCAGATATGTGGCGCTTAGCACACAGGTACACTGGTGTGTTACTCGAGACTTCTGTGAGGAGTCAGGAATGAAACTCGGACACATGTGCGCCATGATTTTGGTTAAAGACTTTTATTGAAAATAAAAAGTGTTGGGAAAATGCCTCTCTGACCCTGCTCTAAGAGGAATTTCCCTACCAGAACCAAAAAACTAAGAATTTGTCAGTGTAAGAATGTCCGAAACAAAACTGTACAGTGTCAAAAGGTTCTATTCTGACCCTCACACTATAAACTAAACTCTAAGGTGAAGATGGACATGTCTTGAGCCTTGGGTGGTTTAGAAAAGGGTTAAAAAAAGGAAGAATAAATATCTCCAACACAAAGGCTCTTTAAGGATAGAGGGCAACTGCCTTCTCCCCTGGATTCTTCTTTCAACAGAAATGTTCTTCAAGGATAACAAAAGTTCTTCAAGGATAAATATCCTTGCTCCAGAGGGTGCTCCCTTCCCCTGGACTCCTCTTTACTTTGTCATATTTTCACAAGTAACAGTGCCTTATGTCTGTCAGTAGAGGGGGGGCTCACCTGTGCTTCTGTGACAGAATCGCTAGATGAGATGTCCGATCCAGATGGTTCTGCGATGTTCTTGTTAGGAGTTCCCCTCTTTGTGAAGAGGTAGGGTCTGTTCCGAGAACTCGCCACTGTCGATGTGCAGAGATACTGTACGCAACAAGAATGACAATTCCCCTGCACAGCCTGAGGGGAAAAAGCCGGTGGCATAAAAAACCCTGGTGATGGCCGCAGGCAGTGGTTTGGTATGCAGTTGCTTCTGAGGAGTATGATTGAACAGTGTCTCTCTTTTTCCTGACGATGCAGAGTCCAATGAGCAGGACAGAGAGAAGATCCAAAGGAGAGATCACGGGCAGGATGGAGCACAAGAAGATCCAATGGAGGAGTACAGGACGACTAGTGTGCAAAGATGATTCAAGGAAAGAACTCGGGAGTACGGATGAGTACAAGTACTGAAATAGGAGGCAGAAAGAACAGCTGGTACAGCTAGGAGGAAAACTATAGTTGAAACAGAGAAAGTGAGAAAGGCTGATAGCACACGAGAAACAGGCAAGAGCAGACAGAGAATAGGCTAAAACTGTAAGCAAAGTATTCCCAAGAGGCACGACGCGTCGGAAAGGTAGTGGTAAAACCAGAAACCTTCTGAGTAGGAATGCGTCGGCTGAACCGACACAGAAAAAACAGTAAGGAAGCAGAGAAGACTTCCGTACTGGAAGGCAGCAAATAAGCACGGATAACCGCCTAACAGGGAAGGAAGGCAGAAGACAGAAAGACAGTAAGAATAGCTAGCCCTCAGATCGGACTGGATAGGAAAGGTAGGATAGCAACGAGAGGCGCTGAAAGAGGTGGAAAAGGAAACTAGTCCAAAGCGGAGCCTGCGAAGACAAAGGCAAGAAGCAGAATAGCAAGGGGTGAACAGGAAGGAACGACCCCGAGAGTAGGAAATTCTGGGAGGACCTGAAAGAGGAGAGCTGGGACGCGAGGCAGACCAGTCGAGCGAGGAAACCAAAACAGTTGCAACGCGCAGAAGGGGCGTGGGTTCTCAGCAGAAAAAGAGAAGGCAACGGAAACACTAGACCGTTCTTGACGTATCGTGGTGGGTCACCCTAATAGCTTCTCCAGCGCGTCCACACCTTCCAGTCACCTCTCCTCATGACAATGGGCCTCATTACAGGTCGGGCGGTCCGGAATTAACAGTGGCGGTAAACCCGCCGCGCCACTGTTAATTCCGGACCGCCCGATCCCAAGTCCTGCAGGCGGGAGGTGATCTTCCTGCCAGGTCTGACCTGGCGGGTTGAACACCTCCCGCCTGCAGGCGGACGTGGAAACACCAGCACCATCACGAGATGGTGTGTTTCCACTTCCCCATTCCTATGGGATTTACACCATTCCGCCTCCAGGATTCCCAGGACGCCAGACTCGTAATGAGGCCCAATGTCTTTCTTGACCAGCAACAATATTGGCACACAAAACTGTCTGGATTTGTACTTTTGTTTTTTCAGGAACCTTGTATTTCTCTCCTTACAGGATTTTGCTCCTTCTCTCCTGGTTAACACAATTTTTTTCTAGCCCTGATATAACTTCTCAGGAGCCTTTAACTTGTGTACATTTCTTAAAACTGCCTGGTATACTCTCCTGCAAGGGCTTCTTGTAATCACCCTTGTAATTGCCTGGTGTGCTCTCCTGCCAGGACTTATTGATATATTATCCTGTCCGGATTTCCCATAATCTTGCACTGAATACATTCACATACGCGTAGGGTTTTCACTCGAGGTTAATTTCTCTCTTTAATAATAAACTCTCTCACTCTTTCTCTCCGTTTCTTTATTTACTATTGCTTGCATTTGGCGTGGCCGCCGATACGCCCTGGTGTCCCCGCAGCTCCTGGGTGGACTCACCAGCTCTTATTGGTGTTCCTGGTTTCTCCCACGGTCGGCTGGTGATAGTCCTTTGGTTGCTTCCGTCTCGTGACCACTTCCAATTGGCTTTCCTGTCTCTAGCGGCTTCTGCTGGGCCTGCCTGCTTCGTTCCAGGCTCCGGTGAGTTTGATGCTGCTCTCTTGAGACCTGCAAACGCCACAGAGTCTATCATCGACCCCTTGGCGTTGCCGTATTGTGTCCTCTTCGCATGGCAGCTGCTTCCTTCTTGGCCCTCGAGCTGCCTGGCTCCCCCACACCAGTGTCAGTCTTCCTCTCTCTTGATCTGCACAGAGGCGTGGCTCTCTCCCGTCAGCAGCAGCAGCAGACCTCGACTACCTGCCTGCGCGCTTTAAATGTCCCGATCACAGGTGTGTATGTGTAACAACAAGACCACTCCTTGGTTTGGTCGCTCTGCATTGCTCAGTTCCTCTTCCTCGTCCCAGTATTTTTGAAATTACAATTTTATTGATTTTGTAACACAACATTGTACAATTTCACATAAGAGTAAAAGAAAGGAAAAAGGAAAAAAAAAAAAAAAAAAAAAAAAGGCAAAAATCAAAAGAGAAACACATATTGTGGCATATGTTTTGAGAGAGCAACATAGGAGTGCAACATACATTTTATCGATTTCAGATCTACATTGCACGAGACTTTCCGATTCCCTTCCTGTTCAGTCTGTACATATTGTGCGAGCAAGGCAATTTCTTTAGACAAATGTGACTTCCCCTTCGAGCTTTCAGAAGACAGCATTCAGCACGGCGGACAGAGAATTTAAGACTTATTGACAGTGGCACCAGCAATATGAGAGAGCGATATAGTGGAAATACAGCATCATGCACACACATTTTATGAGACATATTTCGCACGAAACTCTGCCCATTCTGTTTCGGTGGAGGCACCTTTCTCATGTAGGGCAGCGGTCAGGGACTCCATTCTGAAAATGGACCGCGCAACGTTCACCCACTCCTCTTTAGAGGGGAGGGATGATCTCTTCCAAGTCATTGTGAGGCAGGCTCTTGCGGCCATCAGGAGGCCCAGGATCATCTTGGGGGCTTTTAGAATCGTGTCTTCTTCTTGGGAAAGGCCGAAGAGTATCAGTAGAGGGTCTTTTTCTCTATCCTCTTGTTCAAGGTCTTTAATCCAGCTCAAAACCTCATCCCAGAAGGCCTGGACTTTGTTGCAGCCCCACCACATGTGCCAGTAGTTTGCTTCTTGACCACAGCCCCTCCAACACAGTGGATTTGATCCTTGATACATTTTCGCCAGTCGAAGCGGGTCGTACTGCCATCTATACAAAAGTTTGATGGCGTGGAGCTTATATTGGCATGATATTGACGCTTTAGCTGTTTGTCGGCACATCCGGAGCCACAACTCCTCATGAAGAGGACCTCCGAGGTCGGTTTCCCATTTATTCCGCAACTTCGTGGAAGGAGTTAGATCCGTTGATATCAGTGCGGTGTACATAGAGCTTATTAGGCCTTTCGAGCCCACGAAAGTGTCCAGTATTTTTTCAAAGGGTGTGAGGTCTCTTTGTAGCTGGTCTTTCCATTTTCCTTGGGACATTACTCCTTTCAGTTTCAGATATTGAAAGACCGATAAGGGGCCTATGTTAAGAGCGTCTTCGAGTTCCTGTATAGTTATAAAAGTCTTGTTTCTCCAAAGTTGTCCTGCTCGTTCCAGACCAGCTTCGTACCAGGACTGATAGCTCAGAGGTTCATGTATGTCGTCACGAATTCCTGGGACCCATATGTGTCCCAGGGGAGAGGGCCAGGTCGTAACTCCCTTCGTGGCTTTGTTCGGTTTCCAAATTGCCCAGAGGGTTCCGAGTATGGGGTGATTCCGAATGCTATGACGTAATAGAGATCCAGGGACCCATAACCATTCACCGACAGTGTATGGTCTAAGGTGAAAATTGTCCAGGTCTATCCAGTGTAGGTTTTTTTGCTGTCTCAGGTGTGGGATTAGTACACGCAACTGGGCTGCCCTGTAGTATGCCTCTAAATTGGGGAGGCCCACACCGGCGTCGTCCTTCTTGAGATACAGCAGAGATTTAGGGACTCTTGGTTTTTTACCTTGCCACAGGAAGGTCATCATGGACTTGGTTATTTCGGAAAAGAACTTCTTGGGTATTTTTATGGGGAGCATCTGGAACAAGTATAGAATCTTTGGTAGAATTACCATTTTGATGGCATTTAGGCGCCCCATCCAGGAAATTGTCAGTTTGTCCCACTTTAGCATGTCGCCTTGCAATGTCATTAACATGGGGGGGAAGTTGGCGTCGTATAAGGTGTCCATGGTACGTGTGACGTTAACGCCCAAGTATTGCAGGGTAGTGAGGCTGACTTTCATTCCTAACGGGGCGAATCTTTCCACTTCATTGTCTCTGGATCTGTCAAGTGGGAGGATGATGGATTTGCCGGTATTGATCTTCAGGCCTGCCATCCTTCCATATTCTTCAATAATATTCATGGCTGTTGGGATGGATTCAAGCGGGTAGGTGAGATGTAGCAGTATATCATCAGCGTAGAGGCCAAGTTTGTATTCCTTGTCTCCGACTTTGATCCCGTGGACGTTGGGGTCAGACCGCAGTCGTTGTGCAAGGGGCTCAAGCGACAGGACGAACAATATGGCAGATAGCGGGCATCCCTGTTTTGTACCTCTCTCCAGGGGAAACCATCTGGAGTAGCCGCCGTTGACTGAAACCGATGTTCGTGGTGATGTGTAGAGTGCTTTTATGGCTAGACGTAGCCGTGGGCCAAGGCCAACCTCGACAAGGACTTTTTCTAGAAAATCCCAGTCCACCCTGTCGAACGCTTTCTCAGCATCTAAGGAAAGAAGGGTCGGGTCTGCTGGCATATTTCGGGCTTCGTGAATCAAGTGGAGTGTTTTCCGTATGGTGTCGGCACCTTGTCTTCCTAGTATGAAACCCACCTGGTCCGGATTCACTAAACGAGGTAAGTGGACTTCCATACGAGCTGCTATCACCCTCGCATAAATTTTGGCGTCAATGTTAAGTAACGAGATGGGGCGGTATGATGTACAGAGTTTTGGGTCTTTGCCTTCTTTTGGTATTACTGTAAGGAGGGCTTGTTCGAAGGAGGGTGGTGCTTTGCCTGTTTCAAGGATGTCATTGAAGAGTGTTGTCAGAAATGGAGCAATGTAAGTGGAGAATGATTTATAGAATCCGGGGGTGAAACCATCGTCTCCGGGGGACTTCCCTGTTTTGAGCCGCTTGATCGCGTCGGCGACTTCATCCTCACTAAAGGGAACGTCAAGCGCCTCGGCTTCTGCGCGTGTTAGTGACGGTAGTTTTACACTTTGAAGGTATGTCTCAATGGTATTTGGCAGGGAGGGGGGGTCACTCATGTATAGGTCTTCGTAGAAGAAAGCAAAGGCTTCTCGAATCCCCTGGGGAGATGTTTCTGTAGTGTCTCGGAGCGTGCCATCCTGTCTTTCTATGGTGTCCACCCATCTTTCAGCTCTTTGTGCGCGCAGCCTGGCCGCTAGGAGGGCATCCGCCTTGTCACCTTTCTCATAGAATTTTTGCTTTAGATGTTGTAAGGATTGGGTAATTTTGCCGATTTCCAAAACTTTGAGTTCTTCCCGAAGTTCTTTGGCCTCATTGATGTGTTTCGCTCGGTCATGTGGTTTCGATTGGGCGCGTTTTTCAGCCATGAATAGTTTTTCTCTGATACTTTTCTCAATTAGCGATCGTTCTCTCTTTTTGCGAGCTCCTTCTCTGATGAGGACGCCCCTCCAGGTGGCTTTGGCCGCTTCCCATACCGTAGCCTTTGAGATGTCTCCAGTATCATTTACCACAAAGTATTGTTTGATTTCATTTTCAAATTCTTCTCTGAACACCGCATCTTTCCATAATGAGTCGTTACACCGCCACTTTTTGTCTGGTATAATATGTTTCATCCAGCGTATTTCTGCTATTACCATGTCGTGATCCGACCATGAGATCGGGTATATATTTGCTGTAGTGGTTTCCTGCAGGAGATCTTTGGACAAAAACAAGTAATCAATTCGTGTAAAAGTGTCATGCGGGGCAGAGTGGAAGGTAAAACCACGATCCGTGGGGTGGAGGTGACGCCAGCTATCGGTTAGACCAAACAATGAAAATGTCGCCTTCACTTCTGCAGTGTTATTTACATGAGATGAGCTGGGTGTATTGGTCTTGCTTTGCCTGTCTACAGAGCTGTCCATCCACAAGTTAAAGTCACCTCCTAGGATTATGTGTCCCTGTGCCATCTGAAACACCTTTTCAACCGCTTTGTGAAGGAATCTTGTCTGACCCTGGTTCGGGGCGTAGACCGTTGCCAAAGTGATAGGGGTGTTCTGTATGGTTCCTGTTATGACTGCAGTCCTTCCCTCCACATCGACCCAGGTGTTGTGAATCGACATATGGAGGCTCTTCCGCACGAGTATCCCCACCCCTGCTTTCTTAGATAGTCCGGAGCTCCACAGGGAAAAACCAATAGCTCTGCTCGGGATTGTTCTCTCCGTGCCCCTGAGATAGTGTGTTTCTTGGATGAATAAGACGTCAATTTTGGAGCGCATGAATTCTCTGGCCATGAGGGAGCGTTTTGTGGGGGAGTTTAAGCCTTTGACGTTAAGCGTGCATATGCGTAGACGATCAATGTCGGGTGTGTTTGCCATTATAGATGTTTGGTAATGCTGTAATTATTCTTCGTGCCTGTCGTTCTGTCTTTTCTATTTCTCCTGCTCTAAAGTTCAATTTCTGTTCTTCGTGAATGGAACAGGGTCGGGTTGGATCCAATGAGTCATGCAGCTCATCCCTGTATCGTAAAGAAATTGTCCACAAAATTCCAACATTTTCCCCCCCTCCCCCCTCCCTCCACCCTCCAGAAACAAAGCGGCCCAACACAGGGTCGCCTTCAACCATCTTGACTCGTGGCGTCCGAATTCAGTCGGGTTAACTTCACCAAACAGAATTCGAACCACCAGTATGAACCGCTCAATTTTGGTCCATCAATTAATAGTGCATAACATAACTTTAACTTTCGAGCCCCCAGCTCATATCACTCAATGTCTTAGAACATGAGGCTTTCTACTGTTTCGGCCAGAGTTTACTCATTATTAGCCCCACGTTCAAGTGTAATTGTGTACATCAACATTTTACCCCCTTAACCCCGGCCTGTACCTTATGTCACTGGATGCAGACATGGAGCCGGCCTGGGTTTCGTTGCAGGTCACTCACCACCCACGTAGTTTCTCCGATAAAATTCCACAGAAAGGTGGGTGATCGTGATGGTAAGAGAGTCAGTGTTCCATTTCGGAGGAAGTGTTCATTCTCCGGAATTTTCGAGACCCCTGCATCCGCCTTCTTCGGGGACCTTTGGTTTGCCATAGGCCATCTGCGTTCCCTTGTGTTGATGCGTGTGATCCATCCGCCTGAGGGCCCAATAGATCCGTGATGGCGTTGGTGATGTCTTTTTCAGAGCTCAATTTCATTCCTGTGCCCTCCCAGTCGAAAGAGAGAGAGAATGGGTAACCCCACCGGTATCTGATGCCTTTGTCTTTAAGAAGTTTTGTAATCGGTAGGCACTTCCTTCGTAGGGATAGTGTGAGGGAAGACAGGTCTTGAAAGATAGCTATAGTGGACCCCTCCAGGGAGATCTGCGGTGCTACTCTGGCCTTCTCTAGGATCCGTGCCCTGTCTGCATAATTGTGGAACCGGACCAGGACGGACCTCGGGCTGCCCGGCTTACCTCCGGCCCTGTGGATGCGATCAATTTTTGGTTCGTCTATCCCGTCGTCTCCGAATAGAACTTTCAGGATGTCATGCAACGCTTTTTTTAGATGCGCTCCCGTCTCGCCATCCAATTCAGGGATTCCAAAAACACGGACATTGTTCCGACGTTCTCTATTTTCCAAATCATCAACTTTTAACCGGAGCTCTTCCTCCTTGTTCTCGATTTCGACCAGGCGGTGATCGATTTGCATTTCTAGCGTGCTTGATGAGGATTGGTTGTGTTCGACCTCCTCAAGTCTCTCCTCCATTTTATCGATTCTATTTGTGATCTTATCGATTTTGTTCCCAATGTCTGCCCTCATCCCTTTCATTTCCGAGAGGAGGTCAGCGATATCGCCTTTTGTCTGTGCTTCTCCGGCACTCTTGGATGCCATGACCGTGGGCTTCAGAAGATGGGGTGCGCTTAGAGGCGGAGTGAATTTGAATTTGGCCAATTTCAATTTTATGTCCATAGAGCCAAGGTGTGCTGTTAGGCCACTGATCGGGACTCAACTTGTGTTGGGTTTGCCAGTCATGGGGAGAAGAAGAGTAAGCGAAAGTCAACAACGGCACCCCGGGGACACCCCTCAACCGGAACCTCGTTTCTTTATTCAATGCGTGGAGTGCGAGGCTGAGGCGTATTCAGCGGCCGTTGTGTGTATTACTGCGGGCCGCAGGATGGGTTTAGGGTGTGGTTGATTGAGGATGAGAAGGTAGGGAACCTTATCCCTGAAGCGCTGGGCATTTGGTTCTATGCGTTGTCATATACCTGCGTTGGGAGTGACTGGGTTTTCTTAGCTGGAGCAAGACAAACTCCGTGGTAGGGTGATCACAGGGGCCGTGAGCTTGGGTCCCCCTTCCGCTGCGGGATAAGTTCCACTTTTGCTTGAAAGTTAGGGTGATCCAGTGGGGCACGCGTTTCGAGGCTTGGGGACCCTACCCCAAGTCGTTAGCTTTCCAGGGCCCCGTGTTGTGGAGGGGGGAGGATCCGACGTCTTCGATGTGACTGACAGGGACTGGGGGCCCACCCCTCAAGTCGTGTAGTGAGCAGCACAGGATGAAACCACCGTTCCGGATGACTACAGGAATGGGGGCTTTAAAAAAAAAAAAAAAAAAAAAAAAAGGGTTTTCGGGTCGCTTACAGACCGCAATGGCAGGGCGCGGGGAGGGCCCAGCTCCGGGTCTGTTGCAGGTGCGGGTGAACGTTGGGGGGCAGGGGGATTCCCCGTCACAGGGTCCGAGTTCCTTATATTCGTGAGGCTCTGTTTGTCGGGGCGAAGGGCGCTGGGGGCGTGCGACTCACTCCGCGTAGCATCGGCGTCATGAGGGGTCTCACTTCCCCCCCGCTGCGGAGCTCCCTATGAGCTTCCGGGGGCTCCGGTTGATGGGTCCGATGCAGATGTTGGGGGGGCAGGGGGCTATCCTGCCACTGGCGCCGGGCTCCTCCACACCCTACAGCTCGTGCTGGCAGAGCACACCGCAGGCCGCTTGGGCATCGGCGGCGCCCGGTGGTGCTCCTCGTCGGATGGCAGAGTTTTTCAGGGTGGAGGGTGGGGGGGGGCGGACGGGGCTCACTGTGCGTCGCTGTAGCGCCTCGGGCACCAAGGCCTCACCTTCTTCGGCGGGAGGACTCCCGGGAGCTTCAGTCAGGCAGGCCCGCGCTTGGGAACGTTGCTTTCGTTTTCTCGCGCGGGAAGGGTGCTTCGAAAGAGCAGAAGTGGGTGAAGATCCGTCCGATTGTCTCCGAATTTTTTGCTGCAGAGGGGGGGGGGGGCCCTCGCCAAACACCGTACTGAGACTCAGCTGCTGGGGGGTCCTCAAAGTGGGGGCTCAGACCAAATTAGGGACCATGAAGGAGCGAGCTCAAACGGGGCACGGCATTCTCCGTGCGCCCCCTGGTGGCCGTTCTCGTCCCAGTATTTTGAAGATTCTGGAAAGGAAGTCCATTCTTGACATTGTGTAGGAGGAACTAGCATAAATATTCTTAATGGTTTTCAAGGGCAAGTCAGTCCTGGATGATAGGGAGGTGGAACTGGGGAAGGCGTTTTCATAGGTTTCACAATACCAATCAGAATGGTAAGGTTGGCCGATAGGTTTTGGGGAAAAGATCGTTACTTCCCTTTAT
This sequence comes from Ambystoma mexicanum, assembly GCF_040938575.1. Lineage (NCBI taxonomy): Eukaryota > Metazoa > Chordata > Amphibia > Caudata > Ambystomatidae > Ambystoma > Ambystoma mexicanum. Next base: position 19,902,187 of record NC_090935.1, read on the forward strand.
GGGAGGATGAGGAGTTGTATGACAATAGGCCAGCCATGAGGGTGTTAGGTCTGGGAGGGTTATCCTCAACAGAAAATGGGGGATACCATGTCTCATCCAATAAAGCCATGCCATCTCCCCCGAGGTTGGCTCCCCCCCATGTGATCCTCCCTTTTTTAGCCGCCCCCAGGGTCAGGACCACGTAGCGGCTGCCGTCCCCTGGCCACATGGGAGGAGGTTACCGCCAGAGAAACAGTGATGACTCCATCGTATTCATCACACTGCTTTGTAGATGACACACGCAGTCCTGGACAGTACCCTGGCTTGGAGTGGAAGCCAATGTAGTTCACTTAGGATGGGGGTAATTTGGTCAAATTTCCGTGCTCCCGTAATAAGACGTGCTGCAGCATGGTGGACTGCTTTGAAAGGAGCCAAGAGAGCAGCTGGGAGCCGTGTCAGTAGATCAATTCCTCCCATCGATGTGCGAGACCACAAGGGCTTGAACTGCGGTCCAGAAGTCCTGCAGCAAGATGAAGGGTTTGATTTTTCAAAGGGTAGAGATTCTGAGCCAGGCTATTTGGGCCTTATTTGCTATGTGTTTCTGAAAGGATAGATTGCTGTCAATGGTGAAGCCTAAGGATTTTGCTAAGTCTGAGAGTATAGGATCAAATCCTTCTAGGCGCATATCATTGAGCTATTATTGGACAAGTTGTTTTTTAGCGGGCTGATGATGAGGTCGGATTCAGTCTTGGATGGGTTTAGTTTTAGGTAGGCAGTTGTTTCCTCTTATGTACAACTGAGTATCATCTGCGTATTGGTGGATGGCTATATTGGGATCGTTGACAAGAGTGCCCAGAGGCTCCGTATAAAGGTTACAAAGGATTGGTGAGAGGATGGAGCCTTGGGGGACTCCAAAGGAGACCTGGAGTTATTTAGGATGCAACAGGTTCATTTGAACAGCCTCGGTCTGCCTGAGAGATAGGAGGTAAACCAATGCAGGACAGTGCCAGAGAATCCCATCCTGTTAGCAAGGAGGGAGAGAAGGATGGTCCACCACCTCTGCATTTCTTCTGTCCCTCATCCTTAGGCACTACTGCTATTGACACAGCCAAAGTAAAGACCATTGGAGTAATGCTTGATAATTTTATCTCAGTCTCCCCCCATAATCAAGAGTTCCCAAAGAAAATCTACTTTTAGCTTTACGTCCTCAGGCATATCCTCCCACTCCTGAACGTGACTCAAAACATACAAAGCTCTCCTAGAGTCTCCTCCAATGCCTCCCAAGGAACCTCATTCAATGTCTCAATGTCAATGAAAACATAGCAGCTGGGATGAGTCATGACTTTAAACTTCGCCATCATATCTTTACAGCTGTCCCTCCAACGTTTGCCCGTTGGAGCACTCATCAATTTCAAAACCCTCAACTTCATACACCAAACCTTTGGAAAAAATGGCCCAACATAGCTCAAATAGAAGATAAAGACATATATCTCCTGCGAAAGCCCCGGGATCAGTAGGTGCAAAGATCATTGTGGGTGCTGCCTTGAACAAGAAATCAGGAGGCAGAACTTTGGACTCTGCCAGCGCTTCCCTTTGGCATTAACCCCCAAGTGCCATGTCAGGAATTAGGGCAGGCGCGGGTGTCACGGACCCAGAAAGGGCTAAAACACTGAAAATACATTAAAGACTACAATTCCCAGCAGTACTTGGGAGGCTGGGTAGTCAATAGCCGTGCACGCGTGTGGCCAGCTGATCTTGATTACCAACGGTTTATGAAGGGCCCGCGGCAGGTGTGGCTTATTTTGCTTGGAGGACGAAGCTGTGTCTGAGGGAGACAGGAGCCGCTCGCTTATGGACGTTGCAGGGACGCGGAAGCGGCGGGCGTGAACATTTTTGCAGCGTTGAAGGAATTGATCACGGCGGCTGCTAAGGACTAAAGATAAGTGCAGGAAGAGGCTCTAATTAATGGCAAAATGCACGCGCTGATCATGAGCACTGTTATGGAATGAACTAGCGAAAATGCACGTGCTGATCATGAGCACTGTTATGGAATGAACTAGCGAAAATGCACGCGCAGATCATGAGCACTGTTATGGAATGAACTAGTGAAAATGCACGCGCTGATCATGAGCACTGTTATGGAATGAACTAGCGAAAATGCACGTGCTGATCATGAGCACTGTTATGGAATGAACTAGCGAAAATGCACGCGCAGATCATGAGCACTGTTATGGAATGAACTAGCGAAAATGCACGCGCTGATCATGAGCACTGTTATGGAATGAACTAGCGAAAATGCACGCGCAGATCATGAGCACCATTATGGAATGAACTAGCGAAAATGCACGCGCTGATCATGAGCACCGTTATGGAATGAACTAGTGAAAATGCACGCGCTGATCATGAGCACTGTTATGGAATGAACTAGCGAAAATGCACGCGCTGATCATGAGCACTGTTATGGAATGAACTAGTGAAAATGCACGCGCAGATCATGAGCACTGTTATGGAATGAACTAGTGAAAATGCACGCGCTGATCATGAGCACTGTTATGGAATGACCTAGTGAAAATGCACGTGCAGATCATGAGCACTGTTATGGAATGAACTAGTGAAAATGCACGCGCTGATCATGAGCACTGTTATGGAATGAACTAGCGAAAATGCATGCGCAGATCATGAGCACTGTTATGGAATGAACTAGCGAAAATGCACGCGCAGATCATGAGCACTGTTATGGAATGAACTAGCGAAAATGCACGCGCTGATCATGAGCACCATTATGGAATGAACTAGTGAAAATGCACGCGCTGATCATGAGCACTGTTATGGAATGAACTAGCGAAAATGCACGCGCTGATCATGAGCACTGTTATGGAATGAACTAGTGAAAATGCACGCGCAGATCATGAGCACTGTTATGGAATGAACTAGTGAAAATGCACGCGCTGATCATGAGCACTGTTATGGAATGAACTAGTGAAAATGCACGCGCAGATCATGAGCACTGTTATGGAATGAACTAGCGAAAATGCACGCGCAGATCATGAGCACTGTTATGGAATGAACTAGCGAAAATGCACGCGCTGATCATGAGCACTGTTATGGAATGAACTAGCGAAAATGCACGCGCAGATCATGAGCACCGTTATGGAATGAACTAGCGAAAATGCACGCGCTGATCATGAGCACTGTTATGGAATGAACTAGCGAAAATGCACGCGCAGATCATGAGCACTGTTATGGAATGAACTAGCGAAAATGCACGCGCTGATCATGAGCACTGTTATGGAATGAACTAGCGAAAATGCACGCGCTGATCATGAGCACTGTTATGGAATGAACTAGTGAAAATGCACGCGCTGATCATGAGCACTGTTATGGAATGAACTAGCGAAAATGCACGCGCAGATCATGAGCACCATTATGGAATGAACTAGCGAAAATGCACGCGCTGATCATGAGCACTGTTATGGAATGAACTAGCGAAAATGCACGCGCAGATCATGAGCACTGTTATGGAATGAACTAGCGAAAATGCACGCGCTGATCATGAACACTGTTATGGAATGAACTAGCGAAAATGCACGCGCAGATCATGAGCACTGTTATGGAATGAACTAGCGAAAATGCACGCGCTGATCATGAGCACTGTTATGGAATGAACTAGCGCTTTTTAGGTTCTAGTACGGGGCAGCACGCCTCTTGAAGCACAAACCTGTCCTACTGGTTTGTTTGAATGAGTACGCATTGGTTACTTGAGAGGCCTCATTATCCCCGATTGTCCAGTGCTGATAACGGGTGCTAGTGGGGAAAACCTCATGCTTGAAGTATGCAAATGGCAGAATATTTATGTTTAGATGTTTACTCCAATTTATGTTCTTGTTTGTAAGTGTTGCATACGCCAGCCCAGGGGGCCATGTGTTATGTCTTTCATCATGGGAGCCTTCCCCATTGTATGTTCCATTATACTTGCAATGCATATGTTTATGTCAGAGGGTGAAAGAGGTACATGTATTAAGGTGTCCTCAAGAGGTATGTCATGAAGGTAACAAGTAATACTAAATGTGCATGTTATGAAAGTATCAGGGCATACAAAGGTATATGTTATGCTACAAGGAGAACACACAGTTGATGGTGTTACAAGCTATTAGTCAGTGTAGGGTTTTTTCCCTGTTGTTTCCCCAGTCCCATCCAAACTAGGTTTTCCCTCACCCTCTATCCGGTGTTCCTAAACTTCCCTACCCTGTCCGCAACCTCTCCCTACCCCTCTTCCCCCCACTGGCAGCCACGTGGTGTCCTGTCTACTATATATCAGGTACCTGTGAAACCATGGTGGGAGGGTCGACTTCATTCGGCTTCTGTGGTTAGGAGGAGAGTGTCGACCTCTCTTCCCCATTATTTTGTGTATCTTGAGATACCATGAGATCTGTTAAGAACCATTTCCTATTCCAGATAAGATCTAAAACTAGCCTCTTTAAACTATATTTTGCCTTAGAGGACTGATCTCTGCCAGCCTCATTTGAGACATTTTTATCTCGATTCTAAGGCTCCGGGGCATATATTGCACTTCCATTTCGTATCTTGTACTGACCTCGCACCTACTATTCTTTACATTGTATCCTATATTTTGTTTCATGCTTCATTTTGACTTTCCCCTTGTGCTTAACTCATCCAAATCGTCTCTTAACTTTAAACAGAGCAGTATCCCTGTCTCCTCTTCCCTTTGCAGCGCTGCAAATGCGACATTGTTCCTGGCTGGTTTTAAAACCCCAATAAATAAAATGTGTGAGGTGCCAGATGGCAGTCAGGGATAAAACAAATGTTTGTGCCAAGATGTGGAACTGAGATTATCCCAAGGGATTGGAAAAAAGTGTTTATAGGGTATAGAGCAGGTTGATATAGACCAAAGATCAGGGGACTGACTGATGCTCCTTGCTGAGCTGGGCTTCGAGGACCATTTGAGGTCTTGAGGTCAGAAGGACAGGGCCGGTGCAGAGCCCTGCCAATTCATATCGTAGGTTGGCCCTTTTGGGCTGCAGATACCTCTTATGTTTTTGGAACAGAGTCAAGGATCCAACTATATCACAGTAGATATGGGCTGGCTCTGTCCCATGTCTATTCTTGGATAGGATTACAATTTATTGGACCTGTAAGGTTGGCATTTACTATTGAAAAGTATGTGTGTGAATGTATAAATGGGATCAATGTTTGTCCCCAGAGAAGCATGGCATTAGGGTTTTACGATATGTGTAAGACAGCAAATTGAAATAGTGAAGAATTTGTATTTCTGGCAGCAAACAGCACTGTGTTAACCAACCTCGGATCTCACCTGGCTAACCCACACTTCCTGCTTCCTGTTGCTCCCCACAGCCCCCCTTCCCTCTTGGGATTGGTCCATTTTCCCATGCCAATCTGGCCCTGCCCCCCACCCCACCTGGGGCAGTGATGTGAAGTTAGAAATAGCGGGATAAGCCCTGCCGCCTTTTGTCACACAGGTCCGCTGCAGAACAGTCTGGGCGCCCGGGGTAGTCCAATGTCCCTGTTCATGGTAGAAGCCCCTGTGGGTGTCCTGCTGGTAAGTTGCAAGTGACTGAAGAGTTTTGGTTTCCCAAAAAGTATCTGGGAGTCTAGAGTAGTCCGTGGTGGCTGTGTCTGCCAGCCGATAATACACGGCTGCACAGAGTAGCTGTTCTCGCCGCCAGGCACAGGAGTTGTGATTTTCTTCCTCTTTCAATTTTGTTCTCTCTCAGTCAGACAGACCTCGTGGGAGATTGTGGAACTGCTGGTTGGCGGTCTGGTTGAGGGTTCTCTGCTCTTCCTGTGGGGAACTCAACATAGGCTCTCCCCGTGATACTTCTTGTTAGTTTCTTGTGATGATATTGAATGTCTAGGAAAGGTAGAAAAAGAGAGGCAAGACTCTCTCAAAAAAACTCAAAAAGTCTCCTCTCCTACTCATGCCAAAGGTAGAACCCTAGACTGGGTTGCTGATCGGAACTGTAACATCAGCATTACCAACATAATACCACAATCCTGGACCGACCACCACTTAATTGTATTCAATGCCTCACTAGACCTTATCCGACCTAAACCTATACTCATGGCCCCGCCACTCCCCACCAGAAGTAAAAAAGACATCACATCAGAACAACTCCTACCCCACCTTCTCCCTACTCTTAATAGCTTAGATAACATCACAGACCCCACGTTGCTTGTAGAAGCTTACAACAGTTCAATGATCAAGGCACTTGACTCGATTGCCCCAACCAAGCTGCGCAAAAGCAAACAACTCTGTCACCTTAACAACTGGTTCACGCCACACCTGAAAGACCTTAGAATCCAAAAAAGAAAGTGGCAGTCAATCTGGCAACACTCATCCACTGACGAGAACAAAACTAAATTAGCCACCCTCGCCAAACAGTATAAAAAGGAAATCATAAGCACTAAAGGAAATACCTTCAATGATAGAATCTCTAAAGCCAAATCAGACACCAAGGAGCTATTCTCCATTCTCCGTGAAATGGAAACACCCATAACCCCACCTGACAACATTCCTAAAAATAAGCCCTGGTGCACTAATATACAAAATGCCCGGGCGGGTAAAATTAGCTTGCTCCAATCCAAAATTGCTAACAAAAAAGCTTCCTTGCTCCTGCCAACAGAACCCATACTGCAACCTCAGCTCCCCTCCAAACCAATCTAACACCCTTCACCCATTTAGCTTCAGAAAAATATCCATATTGGAGACAGAAAAAATCATACTATCTCTAAAACCTTTCAACTGTAAAGGTGACAACTGTCCGGCCCAAATTATAAAAGATGCAGCTCGAGACCTAGCACCCTTCATTTCGAAACTCATTAATGCATCCTTTAAGTCTAATCTAGTACCTAACAACCTCAAACAATCCTGGGTGCTTCCCTTGCTAAAAAAAACAAACACTTGACCCTGCTATACCAACTAACTACAGACCCATCACTACCGTCCCTTTCCTACTTAAAATCATAGACATAGTAGCATACCTGCAAATCCAGGACTACTTAGAAACTAACAATTTACTAGGATCAAGGCAATATGGCTTCCGTCCCCTTCATGGTACTGAAACAGCCTTGATTGACCTCAAGACCCAAATTGACGAGTTGAAGGACAATGGTAAATCAGCTATGCTACTCCTCCTTGACCTATCTGCGGCCTTCGACTTGGTAGATCATGCAGTCTTATGCAATCACCTAAGCTCGGCCGCTCATTTCTCAAGTGATGCCATAACCTGGGTACAATCCTTCCTTGCAAACCGGACAATGAGAGTCTTCTCCCCCTCAGCAGCCGCTGATCCCATACAAGTTTCATGCGGTGTTCCCCAAGGATCATGTGTTTCTCCGACGATGTATAACATCTTTACTAAGCCCCTGTTTGATAAGTTGGACAGACTGGGTGTTGTCTACACTAATTACGCAGATGACACTCAGATTCTAATCCCCCTTTCGGGTAACTCCTTGGAAGACACGGCCTTAGTAAATAAGATATATCTCCTCATTCAGGCTTGGATGGCATCCCATGGCCTCTGCCTGAACGACGACAAGACTGAGCTACTGATCCTTGGCTCAGCGTTGGCCATCAAAAAACTTGACCCTAACTATGCCTCATTTAACATCGACAATAACGTCATCAAAGTGATGCCTGCAGTCAAAACCCTCGGGGTTTATCTTGACTCAGCGCTCACCTTCAAAAAACAAAAACTCTCTAGCATCCTCCACTGCATATACTTGCAAATTGATCCGAGCATGCAGACCATTTCTAACTGAGGCTAGCTGCATCACATTAGCCAATGCTCTCATCATATCCAAGCTGGATTACTGCAATGCCCTCTATGCAGGTTCTAACAAGTATATCCTTGACAAACTACAAACTCTCCAAAATAACGCTATCAGAGTAGCTTTAAATATTCCTAACAGAGCCCACATCTCCACCTCTAGGAAAAATATCAATTGGCTAAAAATCAAAGATAGGATCACCCTCAAAATACTTTCCCTCACATCCAAATGTCTTAACAACATTGCCCCCCCTTATCTGGCCAATAGAATCCACAGGAGAACCTCAAACCGTCCCACTAGACTGACAAACGCCTTCACCTTAGTGATGCCTAGATACAAAAAGAGTACAGCCGGCGGCTCTAGTTTCCCATTCATAGCTGCGCAAACTTGGAACAAACTCCCTTTGGATCTCAGAATGGACCAACCTTACTCTAGTTTCAGGCGAAAAGTCCTCACTTGGATTCGTGCCAATGACACTTAGCTTGACCTCCCCCTCCCATATAGACACTAGATGTCTGCAACCAGCTGAATGACATCCGATCAACTAGACTGAACCGTAGTTCTGCATTTTTCTTTTCTTCCTGCTTTCTTTGTACACTTACCTTTGATCTAATGTGAACTGTATAAACTGCACTTTTCCTGATCTAATTGTGAACTGCATAAATTGTATTTCTCCTGTAACTAAGTTCTTAAGTAATCTTGTACTGTTTGCGCCCAGCTACCCCTTCGGGTTTGGTTCTGCGCTATACCAAATAAACAAACAAACAAACAAACTCTTGTCGAGCAGGTATGGCCTGATGAAAAGGTGAACTCTATAGACACATACTGGTGGGATGTGAATTTGGGCCCTCTTAACTGCCACCATTGCCTGGCTCTGGATCTCTCCATGGTAGGCTGCCCACCCCCGGCTGAGAGGGCCACACTATCTGGACATGGCCAATGTAAAGGACATGTCACTAGTCAACAAAACAATTTCCAAAAGATGTGGCCAACAGAAAGTGACAAACTTAGCTTTAAAAGTCCTTAGCCTTCAGGCTAGTTCTAAGCTAAAACAACTGTTCCAAATACTGGCCAGCAAAAGAGTTTGCAAAACCTTCTACAATGACCAGCCCTAAAAACTTTTTTATTGATATTTAAGGGAGGGGGAAGGAATGTGCCAACAAACCCAACATTCCCTCTCCCTTTCCCTGGTACATCCCCACATTTCAGATAAGCACTTTGTCCATCACCTCTTAAGTCGTGTTTACAACAAACGTCATTGTGTCTGGTTCCACCTTTTAGACGGAGGGGTGTTGATTATGCATTTTATGAGTTCGACTACATAGTTCACCCAGCTTTACTCAGTCTGTTGTGTCTTTGTTTAGGCTATGGCGTGATAGGGTCTTCTTCCCGGTCATCAGATTGTACAATGAAAAAGTTCCTGTAAGCGTCCCACATTCCACTGTCACCACATCGGTTACGAGTCATTGACCCCCAGCCATTTTCCATATCATTACAATCTTTGGGCTCAATATTAGGAGCAGCATGACCAGTTTCCGGGTATGTTTGGGTATCGTTTTAGTGTAACCCAGCAACGCCAACAGAGGAGAGGATCTGGGACTATCACCTAGCCCGTGATGCCGCCAACCGTCTCGAATACCTGTTCCCAAAATTGATGTATAGCCGACCAGCCCCAGGCTACGTGGAGGAAGTCCGCCAGTGTATTACTGCATCTGATGCATCTGCCCAAAGTATCCGGGTAATATTCCTTTAGCTTAGCTGGTGTGTAAAAACATTGGTGTAAATATTTAAAATGGATCAATTTAAACCATGCGTTGATAGCCCCCTTTCTGGTCATCTCACAGCAGTATTTCCATGTTTCTTCTGGGATTTCCCATCCCAGAGATCCCTCCCATTTCCTCTACGGTGAGCTCTTGCCCGCCTCCCCAGAATCGGTGCACATAGCGTACATTCCTGAAATTACCCTACTGCCCAAACCCCCTTGGAGCAGTCTGTCTAGCGTGCGGGACACATGTGGTTGCTCGGAAAAGGTTAACAGTTGGCACAGGGTTTCCCTCAGTCTATAGAACAGGAATATATCTAAAGCTGATAATTCTCCCTTCTCCTTCAACATATCTAATGTTATAAACTTCCCATTGAGAAAAGTTCTCCAAAGTGAGTCACTTCCAACCTTTTCGCCAAGGTCACAAACCCCGCCTCACTGGTGATAGGAACCCCGGGATATGTATCACAGGGAGTTTGGGGGAAGAGATGACCTCCCCCCTAGTTTTGTGTTCTATGGGAGTCCAGGCCTTGCAGGTTACGTCCACCATGTTCGACATCCGTTGTGTTCTATCCTGTGCTGTGAGGATAATTGAACGCAACAGGGCTGTCGCCGCAATTGGTCTCTCAACTTCTACATGCCTTCTGTCCCCTTGCATTTCATATCAATACCGAAGAAACTATGCCTGTGCCAGGTTGTATCAGGTTTCAAATTCAGGCAATGCCAAGCCCCCCTCTTGTATAGGCGCCACTAGCTTGTCCCATGATACCCTGGCTTGATTACCTGCCCAGATGAATTGTAGAATTGCTGATTTCAGGTCATGGAAATATTCCCCTGGGACCACTATCGGGGCATTTAAGAAAACATATATGAACCTAGGAAGTAAGGTCATTTTTACAATGGATATCCGACCATATAGATTAAGAGGGACGTTCTTCCATCTGGCCACAGCTTCCCTTGCCTGCTCCAAGACCGTTATGTAATTGCTGTCGTATACCACTTTATTATCCATGGCTATATTGATCCCCAAGTATCGTGTTTGAACCATGTGCCATTGAAACCCCCTCCCATCCTGGTACCGCTCAACCACTTCTGTTAGCGGGAAAAGGACCGATTCAGAAGCACTTACCTTTAGCCCCGACAGTTCCCCGAATTGCTGCATGTCCCTCATAATTGGGTCTAGGTTAGTTAGTACTGGGGTCTGTGATATACAGCACTATGTCATCTGCATATAATGATATCACAACCCTATGGGTGTGCAGTTGGACTCCGCGGTGTAGGTGCAGTTCTCTTATTCTTTCTGCTAGAGGCTCTATTGCCAGGGCAAACAATAATGGCGAGAGGGGGCACCCCTGTCGTGCCCCTCTTCTGAGTGCTATGCTCTCTGTTAACTGACCGTTCACACTTATCTTGGCTACCAGTTGTGTCAGTCCAGAAAGAGTAGACACCCCCTCGATCGTAAGGCAATATATTTTGTTGGCCGAAGACCAACTGCCTCATGTGTTTTAGTATTAGAAAGTTATTTTGTATTTGAATTTGGTTAATTTATAAAGTGCAACCAGGCCCAGGGGCATGCGGGCGCGTAGGTTTTTTGATCATGTTATATAAGAGTACAGTTACATTAGCAAGCAGTAGGCAACAGTTACAATAGTTGCGGTTACAAATAAATACATACATTGGTATTACAGGTACAAGCATACATGTTGCAATTAAGGCGGTGGGCCGAAGGTGAGACAGATAGTAATATTGTTTACAATATGTACAGTGGGTAGGCAGTAAATCTAAGCTCTAAGATGTTAAGCTGTCAATGTGTCCAGGCCATGAAGCCAACGTTAGGTGTTGCGTTTAAATAGTTTGAAGGAGGTTACAGACCTGATTGGACCAGGTAGATTGTTCCATAGCTTTGAGGCTTGTACAGGGAAACTAACTCCTCCCAAGTTATGGAGTTTGAATCTTGGTATAGACATAGTGTTAACTTGAGCTGTTCTAAGTGGTCTTGTAGATGTGTGTGGGGCAGGGTTGGACTGGCCCTTTCGGTCTTTCGGCCCGTGGCCGAACGAAGTTGGAGTCCTTGGGGGCCGGTTTTTCAGACAGGCACCCTGGGCCGGTTTTCTTTTTGGTAATAGTTTTTTTTTTAATTTGTTTTACGAACTTATTGTGTACAGTGTGCAGCATCCGCGGCGGCGCTGCCTGCGGGCGAGGGGCCCTGCCCAGAGCGGAGCTGCTCGCCTGTGCCTCAGGAGAGGGGGGAGGGGTTGGGCTGGGCACGGCAGCACACTAGAGTAGCTCAGGAATCGGATACATAGGAACTGTCAGTCAGACAGTCACTGCAGCAATAATTCATCAAGCAAGGTAACAACAATGGTGTTGTTACGTTGCTTTGATGATTGCCTGGGCCTTGCCACCGGTGGCGGGCGTGCCGCCGCCACTGCACTGCAGGGGCCAGTGCTGTGCAGTGATTGAATCGGTCCACGGGCGGCCCGGCTGAGGTGCTGATTGCGCACATAATGCCCCACGGCCCCCCAGGTTCAGGACCTGTTTTACATGATTTTTGCATTGCTTAATTGTGCAATGTGCCGCACGTTGCGCAATTAAGCAATGCAAAAATCATGTAACAACTCCTGAACCTGGGGATGGGGGGCCGTGGGGCAGCAGCCTGCCTCAGGGCTTGGATGAGAGCTTGCTGCTGGGAGCCGGGCGGATTTCACACTACACAGACAGTTGTTTTCAACTTTGCAGGAAGTAACAACACATTGTTGCACTTCTTTGCAAAGTTGAAAAGCAACTTGTGCTTGGGGCTGGGGGGTCCGGGCTGTCATGGAAGAACAGGGCGAGGGCGGGGGCCAATGAAAATTGGCTGAAGGCACTTGTAGCCTGCCCCAATAGACTCACATGTGCGTCACCACGTGATGACTGCAGTCTCTCTCTCCACGGAATCGGATATTGGGCCTCTAACCCTTGCAGAGAGAGAGCCACACTGAGCCAGCCCAGGGAGGCCCAAGCTGAGCCACACACTACTGCACACCAGGTCCGGGAGAGGACTCCGAGCCAGAGAGAGCAGACGCACCAGCAGCCAGTAGCAGTGTTCTGCTCACAGGAGGACTGTCTGTCGGTTGGCAGCAGCACCCCACCAAGTCAGGAGGCTGCCAGTGCCCAGAGGACCAGCCAGGAGGACCAGCCGAGTGGAGGCCGCCGCCGCCACAGCCGGCCCGCCAGTGCCAAGCCTGAAGCCACAGCAGCAGTACTGCACAAACAGGTAAGGTGGTGGACACGTCACACGGGGGCATCAACGCAGTCCACGCAATCTCTTGAATGAAACCGTGGCCGTGCCCGTCTTTATGTGGTGGTGTATGTCAGCATGTCAGTGTGCAATGAGCCGCTCTGGGTTGAGAGATGAGAGGGTCTGTGTGTGATGGGCGACGGGCATGTGAGTGAGTGCTGCTGCTTGTGCCTGTGTGAACTCATGGTTTAAGCGTGTTTGGGAGCAGACTCAGCCCTTTGACCCTCATCTTGCTAGAAAGACCGCTGTGTGGTGTTGTTGCTTATTAACAGGCAGTATGGTAATATGCAACCTGTAACCGTGTTTGTGCTGTTATAACTTATTTGCAAAAAAGGGGAACGGTTCCCAGAGAAATGAGTGCAGGTTGGGGGAGGGGCGGGGCAATAGTTTGTATCTCAGCGACATCAAATGACTGTGGTGAACACGACATATAATGTGCATGATAACCCGTGTAAGGGAGGGGGGGCGCGAGCCTCTCGCCTAAATCGGGAGGATTGGCATGTATGGGACCACCCCAAACCGCTCGAAGATTTCAATGGCACCATTGAGCCTGACATGCTACCCACGAGCCATGTTTTGTTAGCATCTGCCATAGTTTCAGGAAGCCTGAAGCTGGCCACGGTGCTCATAACACTGAAAGCCCCTTCACTGGATCTCAATGCTTTTGGTAAAAAAAATGCTCCAATGGCCACAATTATTTTTGCATCCCGATATAACATTCTCTAATGGATGGTCACCCGGGATAGATGGACTCCTAACATTTGGAGTAGTGCAATGATATATTTCCACCGTGGTTCCACAGACGAGCAGAGAAATAAAATGTGCATACTAGATTATACTGACACATCATCAAATCTACAAAAGCACTCATTATCTAACCTCCCAGCATCACGTTTTAAAGCAAGCGGAAGTTAGCAAAAGCAGAGTTGAGCAATCCGCTTTCTTGCCAAACAGACACACAAGACATAGTTATCTTCCTTGAATGATGAATGCCCCTAAGAAAGCATACATATATATATAACATGCTTGATGGTGGATTCCAGCCTCTAAGCGTGTCACCGGGTATCAAACTCAGGCTGCTCGATGATGGCTTGCTTCCATGACTAGCGCGTTGCCCCTGAGCTATCGATCCATTATTCTGGGCAACAAGGTAGAGATAGCTGTTCCTGTCGCTGGAGAAAAGCGTGAAAAATTAAGTTCCCTGGTTCGTTATGAATAGATCCAATGTTCTCGTAAAAGATGCACACACCTCGGTAGTCAGGACCAGATTTGACGGAGGCAGTCCCATGACCTACGAGCCTCTTCCATGTTAACATATCTTGCAAGATAAGTCGGTGAGGTACTACTTTATCATTTGACCAATCCACCAAAGATAACATGGAGGGGCTAAATGGAGCTTTGGGATTGTCGGCTCTAAGCGAGTTTCATGGTATACAACCTGAAGAGGCAAAACACCTAATAAGGGTCTTAAAGATGTAATTTCAGTTTTCCAAGACGTACAGCTGGGTGAGGACCCATACTCCTGCTACATAGCAAGCTATAACCGGCCAGTCTGGAATAAAAGGATTGCCACCAAACCTAGCAGAGACCATTAAAATACAAGGCTAGCCTCTTCATTAGTCCTGCAGCTCATTGGACGTACTCTTCCCACATATTGTCCACAGCGCCGCTTACTCCTAAGTAAATAAAGCTGACAACACTAATTAAAGAATGGATTCTATATAACATGTAGTAAATTTTTACAACCCCTTTGCCAAGTCATGACTTTCGATTTAGCAGTGTTAGCAGACATATGACACTGTCCCATATAAGCAACGTAACGCCTACTACTGGAGTTCTACCCACATGGTCGGACTGGGCCATAAAATTGTCTTGGGTACCAATAAAAAAGTGGCCCATGGTTGCAAATGGCTATTCATTCCTTTTGTGACATTGTTGGAATAGTAACCAATGGGAAGTGTTTTGATAAAGTGTGATGCAATTTGTGCAATTTAAAATGTTAAAGAATATTTATTCAGCATCGAACGACCTGACGCAAATAGATAGGTTGTATAGTGCCTTGAAACCTCGGGCTTCCAAAAGCGGAACTTTCAGTGCCCTATTGCATGCACGCAAAATATGATGCTTTTTCTTGGAATAATTGGAAGTATGTATGCGTCCTTTCTGATCCTGCAAACACACTATAACTGACACCCCTGCAGCCCAGAGGCGCCCACACTATTCGGGGCTCCAGATAAACATGAGAAGTGTGAATACCCATGGGTGGCGGCGGCTCGCATGGCGTCATCTGTATAAAAAGCACACAATTTAGCTTAACGCTGCCTAATGCCAGCCACTTGCAAAGCCACAACTGTTTGTTTGGATTTAGTGTTCTTGTGCTCCCTTCAGCTGAGGGTGATGGGGGCCCGAGTTTGAACCCCCATCCAACCATTCCAGGAGTCAGGTTTGTCTATCCATCGCGCAAACAATCTTTGCTTTTGAAACGAGAGCAAATGGTTTCCATGCCAGCAGCCGCCTCAACTTCAAGGTGAGCAAAGTCTGGGCCATGATTGGGATTAGGTGTCAACCTGGGGAATAGCCGTTGTCAACTGAATTAACAATTGAGATTATGTTTATGTACTGTGGAATGTCTATGTTACTTGCGTATGCGTTGACAAGTATTGAGCCATATACTGGTTGCGTGTCCACTTTCCAGGCACAGTCGTAGTGGTATACTGTATTAACTGCCCATTGATGGTAGCAAGTGCAAAATGGTGTGAGCGAGTACCTGGGCATATCATCGCAATGACTGAGTGTTTGATATGTGCACTAATTGTAGCACTTTATTGCAGCATTTGAACAGCTACTATGACGCATCCTGGCACAACGAAATCGCAGGAGACAAGGGACACTCTGGTGACAACTAACCTAAGCTAAGTGCTGCCCTACCTCATGTGTGTTTATTATGTTGCTGTGCCTTTGTATACTGCTATAGTGATTTTGTATTTGTGTGTGGAGTCAGAAGCTGAGACGTATGTTTCTATGAGTGTAACAGCTAGCTGGAAGCATGCGCAGTGATAAAAACCTCACCCTAACATCCCCAACCTATCCATAACCTCTCCCTAAACCTCATTCCGGTTTCCCTACCCCCACTCCTATCCAACCATTGTCACCCTACCCTAACCCTTCTTCCCTGCTGGGGTTGTGGAGCCCTGTATAAGCATTGACTTGCAGCAGGTCCCAAAAACGCTGTGGGGGTGGTTGGTTCATGCCACTCCTGCGTCTCGCAGCTGTGGACGGACCCTGTCACAGAACTGCATGCAAAGTAATGTTATTTTATGAGTTGTGTTGTAATGCAACAGACACATGAACCCTCAATATGTAGCATTTTCTGTAAAAGTCATGAATTGACGCGATTCACGGATGATGGTTTGAGGGCCACTTTTTTTGCGGCGAGGGGTGGGCCACTTTTTTGAGGCGAGGGGTGGGCCACTTTTTTTTTGGTGTCCTGGCCTATTTCTTGTCCCAGTCCGACCCTGGTGTGGGGTAAGTTGGTTTAGAGATGTAGGATGGTGCGAGGTTAGCCCTGGCTTTGTGGGTAAGGGCAAGAGCTTTGAGGGATATTCTGTGCTCTATTGGGAGCCAATGCAGATTACATCTAGTCTCAGAGATATGCGACTTCTTAGGGATGTTGAGGGCTGCCCTAATGGCGTTATTTTGAGTTACTTGTAGTTTGTGAATATTTTTGCGGCTAGTGCCGAAGTATAGGGCATTACAATAATCTACTCTGGACAAGACTAACGTTCTAGCAAGAGTAATGCAGTTGGGAGTGGAGATAAACGGCCTACATGCGGTAATAAGTTTACACGTGTAGGCTGTTGAAGACGCTACTGCATTGGTTTGTTTGGTGAAGGATAATGTGGCATCGAGGTAGATACCAAGGGTTTTAGTATTATTAGAGACAGGGATGGGGTTACCATCAATAGTGAACGATTTGAAAGCAGTATTTAGTTTTTTTAGTTTAGCGTGAGTACCAATGATAATCAACTCAGTTTTTTCATCATTGAGACAAAGTCCACGGTGTGCCATCCACGCTTGTATTACTGCGTATATTTCATTGAGGGTTTTGCTATCAGTTTCATAGTCGCCAGAGATAGGAATGAGTATCTGGGTGTCATCCGCATAATTAGTATACGTGACACCCAGATAGTCAAGGATATCGAAAAGGGGCTTCGTAAATACATTATAGAGCGTTGGGGACACGCAAGAGCCTTGCAGGACACCACACGGGACTGGTGAGGGTTCAGCCGTGTCAGTAGCAGAAAAGACCCTCATGGTTCTGTTAGCCAAGAAGGAGCTGATCCAGGCAGTGGCTGCGTCGGAAAAGTGAGCTGCAGATTTCAGGTGGTGGTAAAGCGTTTGGTGGTTGACCAAGTCAAAAGCTGCTAACAGATCAAGCAATAAGAGCAGTGCTAGTTTGCCATTGCCTTTTAAAATTGGAATCTGAGTAGTGAGATCTATTAGGGCAGTTTCCGTGCCATGTCTAGGTCGGAAGCCGGATTGCCTTAGTCCCAGAAGATTGTTTGTTTCTAGATAAGCCTGTATTTGCAGGTAGGCTGCTCTATCTAGTATCTTTAGTAAGAAGGGTACAGTTGTTATCGGCCTATAGTTAGACGGGTTGGCTGGGTCAAGAGTGGGTTTTTTGATTAGTGGGATGACCCAGGCGTCTTTTAGGTTATCAGGCACTACTCCCGTTTTGAAGGAGGCGTTGATAAGGTTAGTAATGAATGGTGCCAGTTCATGAGCTGCTGGTTTGATAATCGGAGCAGGACAAGCGTCGCCTTGGCAATTCGATGGTTTAAGTTTCCTAATGATGTTTTCTACTTCCCAAATTGAGAGGGGTGAGAAACTAAATGGTTTACTTGTTGGCTCAAAGGTAGGTGACTTGTTAGGCAGTTGTTTGTGATCAGGGTCAGCGAGTAACAGGTCTTTTTTCGCATTGATTTTAGATTGTAAACGGGCTATTTTATCTAGAAGTGCCTTCTGGGTGTTGCTGGACCATAGTGCATCTGTGAGACATCAATAGGGGCAATCGGGTATTCTAATTCTTTTAGAATCTCAAAAAGTTCTTTTGTGTTAGATTCCGCTTGTTCAATCCTTTTGTTATAGGTGTCTTTTTTGCCAAGTATAATAGCTTGTTTATAGCTATAAGTTGCTAGAATTAGTTCATTTTTATTATTTACTGAAGGGCACTTTTTCCAATGTGCTTCTGCAGTTCTCTTAGTTTTACGTAGTTCTGCAAGATGCGGCGTGAACCATGTATTCAGGTGACGTTGTGGTTTAGGTTTCCGCAATTTTAGGGGGGCGATGGTATTCAAGGCTTTCAGTATTGCCTGATTGTAAATGTCTACTAAGAATGTGGGGTTGGAGGTGGCCACGTTGTCAAGAAGGGGAAGTAATAGCGGTAGGAGTTTATCTGGTGTAATGTCTTTCTTATTTCTAGTGCGGGTGGCTGGAGCAACGATAGGCGCAGGGTGTTGTGTGTTGGCTTTGATGGAAAAGGTTATTTTATGATGATCCGACCAAATACATGGATCATTGGATAGAAGATCGATCGAGCAGTTAAGGTTGGTGAGCCAGTCCAATGTTCTTCCTTTGATATGTGTGGGCTCATGAATAATATGGGTATGACCCAAGTCTGATAGGGCGTTAGCTAGATCACAGGCATTATTATTCGTGGGGTGTAGTAAAAGCTTAACCACGGTGCGGCCATTTTAAGGTGACCAAAATCGCCATTTTGTTTCCTTCTTGTTTTCTCTAACGTTGCCTTTTGCTTCATGTAAAACTGCTTTGCTGAAATATTATTCTGCTTCACTGGTGCATAATGCAAGGCCGCAAGAGGCATGTTGAAACATAACGCAGTAACCCAGACAGAAATGCCCGGTCTCCTCCCTCACATATCCTTGGAGTGAGCAGGAAGGCATTCTAATCAGTACAGCAGGTGCCAGCTAGTCTCGGTAGCACAGTAGAAATGCTAGAGCGAGCATTAAATGACTTGAATTATGCTCTTCTTTGTGGCCCCCCTTTCCTGAGCCCGGTAGAGCCCTGGAGAGCAAGTTGACCCCCCAGCACACAAATAGAAACTAGGAGATAGCAAGGCCTGGAATGTGTCTCTCCGCACGCACAGCTTGCTTGCAGAAACAGAAGCATTGTGTTCTTTAAAACAAAGACTTATGTCTGTGGGCTTACAAAATTGCAAACTGTTACTAAATGAATGTTTGACAGTGTCATACTCGTCACCATTGTCAATCATCATGCCTAGTTCAAAGGAAATGCAATAGGGGCGGTATAAGTGGTGACACTACTGATTACTAGATGCTTGTTTTGTATATATGTAACTGTTGTACGAATTTCTCTCTCTTGCGTCCCCTGAGGTCTGGTAGACACAAGTCGCGGGAGTGGGACCAGTTGGCCAACTGAGACTATTTGCTTTGCAATAAACCCTAGATTTTGGGAATACAACCCCATGTCTGGCATATCAGTTTGTGTGTGGTGACTGTGCTTTGTTTCCACAAACGAGGGTCCCTCAGGGGCCCCTTCAGTTGGGTGTATAGTAGCAAGACTATGGCTATTTGTTGTGTCCCCTCCACCATTCTTCGCAATACAGAGAACAGGAATGGCCACTCAACCGAGTCGAAAGCTTTAGTGGCGTCGAGAAAAGCTGCCACTATTGAGTCCTCTTTTCGCACTGCTGGTCTTAACTGAAACATTCTCCTAAGACCATGCAATGTAGATCAGCCTAGTAAATAAGCCTGCCTGGTCTGCTCTGACCATTGCTGGCATCATGGGCGAAAGTCAAGAAGCTAGGATTTTGGCTAGGATCTTATTGTCTATGTTGATAAGCGATATTGGACAATCGCAGGAGCAGTCATTACTGGGCTTATCCGGCTTCAACAACTCTATTACTATTGCTTCCCTCAGAGATTCTGCCAGGTGTCCCCAGCATGTGGGGCGAGCTTGTCAGCATATTGTTTATAGAATTCCACCATGAGCACCTCGGGCCCCGGGGACTTCCCACATTGGGTAGAGATTGTATAGCATTCAGCACTTCCGCCAGCGTTAACGGGCGGTTCACTCTGGTCATCTGTGCACCAATGTAGTGCTACCTGATCCAGATATGTGTCTATCTCTGCTTGGGACGCACTCGTCTGGGAGGAGTATAATTGATCATGGAACCCAAAGAGCTGCCTTATTATTTCTTTGTCCTCATATTGATCCACCCCCTGCTTGTCCGCAATAGCCACAATCCTACCTCTAAGATTGTCCATCTTTGTCACCCTTGTCAGTGTTCTCCCTGGGGTCTGTCCCTCCCCATATTGACGTATCGCCACCTATACCCCAAGATATTTAACCTCCCTAAGCGCTAATGTCTGAAAATCCTGTCGCAGAATCCCCGCTTGTTCTAGGTTTGTTGGGGTGGGAGCAGCTGTCTGTATCTTCCTTATACTACTCTCTTTATCGGCCATTTCCATCCTAATTTGTCTTAGTATTCCCGCTTCTTTGGATATACACTCCCCTCTGATCACGCACTTGAAACATTCTCATAGTGTCCCTGCTGAACTCACTGATCCCACAATGGTTGCAAGGAAATTATCTATGACTGTTGTCACGCATTCTCGAAATACTGCATCTTTGAGGCCCTCATTCTTGAAGCGCCAAGGGAGTTTCCCCCTCGCCCGACAGCTCAATGACCAGTAATACAGGGGCATGATCTGAAATGGTGCGGCGAGAATTCCCACTACCCTCACCTATTCTAGTAGAGACTGTAATATCAGAAAAAAGTCCAGCCATGACGCTGAGTTATGTGGCACTCAGTGGCATGTATATTACCGCTCATTCTGGTTCCTGACCCTCCATATGTCCTCGATCTCCCATGTAAAAGCCATGCCCCGTAACCTGCCTGTTCCTCTTGCCCCTGTCCGGTGGTCATCCCCTGTTCGATCATATGCAGGGTCCATGACTGCATTGAAGTCTCCAGCCCAGATTATCTCCCCCGGTGACAACATCTCCAGCTGCTGGTCTATCCAGTCCAATGTGTCCACTGTGTCCTGGTTTGGGCTATAGTAGTTAACTAACGTGTATAGTTTCTCCTGGATAGTGCACTGAACTATGAGAGCTCTGCCCTCCTTGTCCTTGGAAACATTGGACTGGCGGAACCCAACGGAGCTGTGTATAATGGTGCCCACTCCCCTCGCATACGAGGAGTATGATGAAAAGTATCTGTGGCAGCCCTAACATTTCCCAAATTTAGACTCCACCTCCGGTGCCAAATGGGCCTCTTGCATAAAAGTAATCCTGACCCTGTGCCGTTGCATATATAACAGGACCTTCAACACTTTGACGGGCAGTTTAGCCCCCTGACGTTCCAGTTTGCAAGATTAAGTGTCACCATTGCTCTTCGTTGGAAAATGAGCTTTTCCCCGGGCCCGATGTCTCAGGCATGTTGTCCCCCCTGCTTCCTGTCGATTACACCGTGCAGACTCCAGACATTGTGTGTGTGGAATGGTGCATGTACCGGTCTTTCCTCCCCTGCCCTCCCGCATCGACAACCCCAATTCGTCAGTGACCTGCATACCCCCCCCAACCTCCTGTCAGCAACTCTAACCCATCTTTCGCCTTGTCCCTCCCCTACCCCCCCGCCTGCTGACTACGCCCAACACATCAGCATTCTCCCAACCCCAACCTTATACATAACTTGGACTTCAGCTTGAGGGATAGCTATGAGACCAACCCTCCGTCACACCCAAAAGGATACAGGGTTACCCCTACACACGCAAATCTGGGCACAATCTGATTTAGGTGTCATGTGTTGTTAACGGGTATGCTTCACTCGACATGGTTTCATCCATTGTTAGCACATGGCCGGGGGTTCCTTGGTAGCATTTCTAGGAAGGCCGTGGCTTCCTCTGTGGTCTGGAAGAAGAGCGCTCGCCCCTCATGTTCGATGCACAGCTTAGTCGGAAATAACATGGTGTATCGGATGCCCCTCTCTCGCAATTGCTTTTTAACTTCGGTGTATGTTCTCCTGGAAGCTTGCATTTTGTCGGAAAAGTCTGGAAAGAGTCTAATCGTGTCCCCTTTGTTTGTCACTGTCCCCTTTGCAAAGGGCCACGTCTCTGTCCCGATAATTCAACATGCGGGCTATGATCGGACGGGGTGGTGTCCCTGGTATCGGTCTCTTTCTACTAGGTATCCGATGTGCCCTCCCAACTATAAATACTGCTGAAAATTAATCCGTTCCGAATGCCTCCCGCAGTATCTCTTCCACTAGAAGTTCCATGTTTCTCTGCTCCATCGATTAAGGGATTCCGATTATTCTAAGGTTGTTCCTCCGTGATCTGGATTCCAAATAGTCCTGCTTATCGGTAAGTTCTTTCAGTGCCCCTCTCACCCGTGTCATCTCACTGGTTACTGCTGCAGACACCTCCTCCACCCTGGACACTCTTCCTTCTACCTCATCTAGCCTCACTCCGTGTTTACCCATGCAGACTTGCATGTGATCGACTTTGCAGGTGAGCGTGTCCAGTTTCCAGTCTAAAGATTGAATGCTGGTTTGCAATTGATTGAACATCATCTTAATGTCTTGAAATGCCCCTGCCGGATCCTGGGATACTGTCTGGTCCTGGTCTTCAGGGGGGTCCTCCATTGGTTTGTGGTTTTTTGCCTGCGAGGATGCTTCAAAATGTTGTTGGACTGCTGTTTTCCCTCCTTGCCGGTCTTGGACATTTCAGTTGTTCTGGGTTCTTTAAGAGGCGGATATGCTGTGTCCGCCGGTGCTTTGTTCCAGCGTATTTCCTCTTTTGCAGTTTTCAAGTGTCTTTTGCTGGTTGTCCTGTGTACCCCTTGACTCTGGGTCCAGTATCACTCCCTGGGAGTCGGCTAGCCTGAGCTACATTTTTTCTTATGCCAAACAGTCCTGAGGTGGTGATCCCACGAGGTGCCCACTCCACCCGGCCGACTGACAGCACTTTCACTTCAACGCTCTCAGTATCACCCCTGTTCTCATGGGGGGGGGGTGGGTGAATCGGGTTTCCCCGGGATTCTGTTTGTGCTGGTGTCCAGTGTTCAAGCGTGGTGTCCGGCGCATGTGGTGTTGGTCTCGGTGTCCCCGGAGCAATACTGGGGTGTGTTCTCCTTCCCCGCTTGCGGCCACTCTGCTGTTACTCCCACTGTTACTCCCACTGCAGTTGTAATGGGGCTTCTCACAGAGTGCCGGTCTCACCATGAGTGATTAATGCTGATTGAGCCCTATCTCGGAGCTGCAACACATACTGCGGTGGGCACAGTTACCCTGCAAGCCTCTGGAGCTCTGGGCCTCTCAATCCAGACACAGCGCTGTGAGGCCAGATCTATTCCAATGGGAGGAGTGTCTGATTATATCTCCCCTTCAGTGAGTCTAGTTTAGGCTTTTTTATGCACACTGTTATTGTGCCTGCTGTCACCTCCTCGACACACTGTGACATAGTGAAGCCCCGCTTTGGCAGCGGTGTTAGTCCAGGTTGCCGGGTTAAGTGCCTCCTCTCTCCCCCACAAGGCTTACTTATGTCTCTTGATTCTGATATGGTGCTGGAGAGGCAGGAGTCCACAAGTCCACACCGCCTCTTCTCCGCAATTTGGGCACTGACGATCGCTATCAGTGCTCGGGAGGAGCAGCAGCTCCATCAACCAGATATATCGATTCTGCAGATCTGAAGTTGGCCTGACCCACCGCATGCCCCCCGGATCCCTCTCAGCCGATGGTGGTTGCAGAGGGCTGGGGTGATCGCTACATGCAGTCATGTCGTGCTGCCAGTGTGTTCACGTGTCCTCTCCGCTCCGCCACCTGGCGGTGTTGTGTGTCTCTATGCCTAGGTGTCCGCGCAGCACCCGCCGCAGCCGTTCCTTCTCAGGGTAGGTTTCTCCACTCACTCAACTTCAAGCGTATTTACACCTGCAGTTCTGTCGGCATCCCCGAGCTCACCAAGTGAATGATTTCAATGGGTGGACCACCAGCTGCGACCGACGTGCACCCCCAGTACGTGAGGCTCGCTGGTTCTTGGCAGCTTGCTGAGGCCCCCTCCTGCGTCACCCAGAACACTGCGCAGGTCCTCTTGGTGATGGTCGGAGCCCTCGCTTACCGCTGACTCATTTTGCCCAGAGCTCAGTAGTCACGCCTCCAGCTGCGGGCAGAAGATATGCCCAGATTCCGCGCCCAGTCCGCTCCTCCTTTCCTACTCGGTGCCGCTGCGTCTCGAGTCTTCCGCACCTTCTCTGATTCACCACCATATCAATGCCGTTTTTTGTCGCGATTTTGCACCGTTGCTGCCGCGGGTTTGTCTTATGTGCCACTGGTTTCAGTGTTTAGGAAGTGCAGAGAAAAAAGGCCAGATAATAACCAGATCTGTTTGGGTGTGCGGGAGCTCACGGGCTCGTGGCCATCTTGGCATTGCCCCCTCCCAGCCATTTTTTATTTTTATTTTATTACATTTGTTATACGCCCAGACCCGGGGGTAACACGGCGTAGTTACAGACAATGGGAGAATGCAAACTTAGAAAGTACACAAAGGTACACAGGAACAGCAGTCAATAATATACAATAATATGCAAGCCATAACCTTAAGACAACAGAAAGGCCTTTTTCCTGGGAACTCTCTCGCCGATTCTAATCACGGGAGACTTAGAATGTGATAGTGGGGACATTTGCCTCCTCCTGAACACCTGATGTTTCCATGGACTGGTGATGTCTGCTCCTGTGTCACTTCTATATGGGTGACTGTACCTCTACCCTCAGTGATGCGTGCTATTAGATGTAACCTGGCCATTGGGAGGGAGGCAGGAATCCTGAACATGGGAGACTGAGTATGCGATAGTAGGGACTTTTCCCTTCTCCTGAAAACCTGATGTTTCCATGGACTGGTGATTTCAGCTCCTGTGCCCCTTCTATATGCATGACTGTACCTTTACCCTCTGTGTTGTGTGCTATCACACGTAACCTGGCTATTGGATGAAAGGAATCCTGAACACAGGAAACTGGGAATGCGATAGTGGGAACTTTTCCTACCTCCTGAACACCGTTCCTGTGCCCCCTCTATATGGTTGATTGTGCCTTTACCCTCTGTAATGTGTGTAATTGCAGGTAACCTGGGCATTGGCAGGGAGGAATACTGGATAGTGGGGACTTTTCACTCCTATCGCACATTTGATGGTTCATGGACCGGAGATTTCTGCTCCTGTGTCCCTTCTATATGGGAGGCTGTGCCTTTAACTTCTGTGATGTGTGCTATTGCATGTAACCTGGGCATTGGAAGGGAAGGGGGATACTGGTCTGAGAATGCAATAGTTGGGACTGTGCACTCCTACCGCACACCTCATGGTTCATGGACTGGAGATGTATGCTCCCATGTCCCTTCTATATCGGTATATGTGCCTTTACCTTCTGTGATGTGTGCTATTACACGTAACCTGGAGAATTTGAAGGGAGGGCAGAATATTGGACACAGGAGATTGCGAATGCGATAGTGGGGACATTTCCCTCCTCCTGAACACCCGAAGGTTCCCTACACTGATGATTTCTGCTCCGGTGCCCCATCTATATGGATGACATTGCCTTTACCCTCTGTGGTGTGTGCTATTACATGTAACCTGGCCATTGAAACGAAGGAATCCTGAACACAGGAGTCTGGGAATGCGATAGTGAGGACTTTTCCCTGCTCCTGAACACCCGATGGGTGCGTGGACTGGTGATTTCTGCTCCTGTGCCCCCTCCATATAGGTGGCTGTGCCTTTATCCTCTGAGAGGTATCCTATTATACGCAACCTGGGTATTGAGAGGGAGGTAGAGAGGAATCCTGGACACAGGATACTGGGAATGTGATAGAAGGGACTTTTCCCTCCTCCTGAACACCTGATGGTTTCATGGAATGGTGATTTCTGCTCATGTGCCTCTTCTATTTGGGGGACTGTACCTCTACCCTCTGTAATGTGTGTTATTGCAGGTAACCAGGGCATTGGAAGGAAGGAATCCTTAACACAGGAGACTAGGAATGCAATAGTGGGGACCTTTCCCTTCTCCTGAACACCCGATGGTTCCATGGACTGGTGATTCCTGCTCCTGTGCCCCTCCATATAGGTGGCTGTGCCTTTACCATCTGTGATGTGTGCTATTACATGTAACCTGGGTATTGGAAGAAAGGAATCCTGAACACAGGAAACTGGGTATGCGATAGTGGGAACTTTTCCTACCTCTTGAACACCTGATGGTTCCACGGACTGGTGATTTCTGTGACTGTGCCCTATCTATATGGATGACAATGCCTTTACCCTCTGTGGCATGTGCTATTACACGTAACCGGGGCATTGGAAGAAAGGAATCCTGGACACAGGAGACTGAGAAAGCGATAGTGGGGACTTTTCCCTCCTCCTGAACACCTGATGGTTCCATGGACTGGCGATTTCAGTTCCATGTAATAATGTCGCCACAAAAATCTCGCCCTGCAAAAATATCGCCGAAAAATGGCCGTTTTTTGTGGTGACATTATTGCATGGAACATGCGGGGAACACCTCCGCAACCCCCAAACTTTTTAAAAAAAATTTATTTTTTTTTGCCCCTGTACCCATATATATGGTCACCCTTATAATATCACTGCAACCTTTTCCCGGCGATATTATTTACGTCGACCATATATATTGGGATAATATTACCTGATACCACGATTTCTGCTCCTGTGCCCCCACTATATGTGTGACTGTGCCGTTACCATCTGTGATGTGTGCTATTACACGTAACCAGGGCATTGGGAGGGGGTAGAGAGGAATACTGGACATGGCACACTGAGAATGCGATAGTAGGGACTTTTCACTCCTCCTGCACACCTGATAGTTACATGGACCGGATATTTCTGCTCGTGTGTGTGATGCTGGAAATGCATCAGAGGGCCTCTGAATACTTGTCCTTTATTGCTTTTTATTATGTGTTCTGTCTTGTTTTCCACACAGGAGTTCATGTGAGACTCCTGGCGGTGCAGCTCTTCTTGTATTTGGTTTGGTGAAAAGACCCTTGGGATACCCTTATGGCACCCATGGGTGGGAGTACGACCCTTTGCTCCTACCTAGTGTATGTTTTTTGGCACCTGTGTGTGGCCCACAGAGCAGGGTACGGGCTGGTGGCAGCTCCGTGCTGAATTGACTGTTGACCTGTGCATCCTCCATTTTGGGATGCCCAGACCCTGTCATTGGAATCAGTGGATTTGAGATAAGAAACAAGATGGCCCCTGTGGCCTCTTGCTTTCTATCGCCTGTTACCTTACTTTTCCCGAAGTCCCGGGAAGTCCTGACTCTGTCCCTTCCCCCCGACTGGCTGTTGGGGGGAAGTTCCATATATGGTGTTGTGGGGGAAGTCCAGGCCAGACCGGCTGGAGCCTTACCAATGACTGTATGTTGTGGGTACGCCTGTGGGGTGGGACCTGGGTGAATGGAGTGTGTGGCGAATACGCATTTTGTGTTGTGGGTGTCTAGTATCTGGTGTTTGACACAATGACTGAGACAGCCCTGCCCAAAACTGGTATGAATGCAGTGTGGAGTGCTGAATGGCAGAGTGCTGGTCCGAATCCACATTCTCTGTTGCGAGTGTCTGGATGGAGAAGAATGGCCAGAATGCACTGTGCGCCTGACTGGCTGCCGGACTGCCTGAATGCCATTCTGGAAAATTGGTTGCCTGAGTGTGACCCAGCAGAGTGAATGGGAGATCAACAGTATATCTGGGGGCCTCTCCATGCTAGAAATCGTCCAGAAGCTGAAGTTGAAACCGACGCTTAACTTTGAAGCCCACTAGAAGAAGAAGAACCGCTGCACCGGTCCTTCACTAATCTGAAAACTGTTGTGCTTTCAAGGAACTGATCCAAGAGAGGACCTGGCTAGGAGACCTCTCCCCGAACTATGAGGGACCATCGTGCACCAGCTGATCTTTGCCAAAGCTCCCTGCTATACAGACCTCCGAAAGGCTGCCGACCGGAGAAGGAGACCGCCAAGGATCCGGAGAGATGCACCGGACAGCCTCCACCGCTGCCGACCGCCAACGCCGACCGGAGCTGCCGTGCTCCTTTTGCCTAAGAACATTTTGATACAAGGACTCCCTTGCTTATCCTCGTCGACCCCTTTCGTCCTGCCAGAGAAAGTCAAGGCCACCAACGACCGAGGAGAATCCGCTGGTGGGCTCCCGCCACCCGAAGACCTCAAAGATGCCGACGAAACTACTGAAGCCAGCCGTGGTCACGTCCCGTTCGCCGACACCAGACGCCGACGCCCTGGCTGGGCCCAAGTTCTTCATTGACTCTTTGCGGCAACAAACACTTGTCGTCGAGGTGCAACGCACGCCTCTTCTTCACAGGATGTTCACCAGCTTTCGTCAACTAGCACTGCGAAGATCGAAGCGGCTCCCTTTACGACCATGTTCGCTTCTTTCTTCATCGAATCTCTATGACCCGTGGCTCCTGCCTGAAAGGGAGTGCGCTCAAGAAGGGCCCGTCAACGACTCACCGAAGAACTCTACGAAACCAGGTACTTTGGGGGGAGTAGAACTTGACTCTAATGGACAATACATGGACTGGGCTTGTACAATATATCTTTATTTACAGGTGCCCCAGGTGGGCGGATCCTCATACAGAACCGTGCATAGGTAAACTGTGCCTTTTCCTCCTAAGACTATGGTGATATCGTTTTGCTGTGTTGATTCGTATGCAATTTGAACGGAGTAAAGTTGATGCATTTTAATGGAATCAAAGTAATCGTGGTACCACCTAGAACTGTATATATTTATCATTTTATAATTGTCGGAGCACAAAGTGTTTTATTGGGATTGTGTATATAGCTTGAACCTTATTTATATAATGAGTTGTGTTTTAACTAACATAGTGTGTGGACCTTCCTTTGTGGGTGCTTGGGGACTACACTGTACTTAAGAACCAGCCCACATCACCTCCTGAGAAGATAGGCCTTGATTGCTCGTCCATTGCTACCGTAATAGAGAATCTTGGCTGGGGTCCTCTGTGCCTCTCGTCTACCAAATAGAGAGCAGGAGTACAGACACCCCCTTCCGGTCCTTTACAATGTGCCCCTTCTATTTAGGGGACTGTACCTCTGTGATGTGTGTTACTGCAGGTAACCTGGGCATTGGAAGGGAGGGAGGGAGGAATCCTGGACACAGGAGACTGAGAAGGCGATAGTGGGGACTTTTTCCTCCTCCTGCATGCCCGATGGCTCATGGACCGGAGATTTCTGCTCCTGTGTCCCATCTATTAACGTGACTGTTCCTCTACTCTATGTGATGTGTGCCATTACACATAACTTGGGCATTGGAAAGGAGGAATACTGGAGACAGGAGACTGAATGCGATAGTGGGGACTTTGCACTCCTACAGCACACCGGAGGGATCGATGGACTGGAGTTTTCCGCTCCTGTGCCCCCTCTATATAGGTGGCTGTGCCTTTGCCCTCTGTGATGTGTGCTATTACATGTAACCCAGACTTATAAAGGGAGGGAGGAATACTGGACACGGGACTGAGAATGCAATAGTGGGGACTTTTCCCTCCTTCTGAACACCTGAAGGTCCCCTACACTGATGATTTCTGCTCCTGTGCCCCCTATACATAGGAGGCTGTGCCTTTACCCTCTGTAATGTTTGCTATTACACATAACCTGGCCATTGGAAGGAAGGAATACTGGAAACGGGAGATTGAGAATGCGATAGTGGGGACTTTTCCCTCCTCCTGAACACCTGATGGTTCCACGGACTGGTGATTTCTTCTCCAGTGCCCCTTCAATGTGGAGGACTGTACCCCTACCTTCTATTGCACATAGCCTGGGCATTGGAAGGGAAGGAGGAATACTGGACACAGGAGACTGAGAATGCGATAGTGGGGACTTTTCCCTCCTCCTGAACACCTGATGGTTCCATGGACTGGGTATTTCTTCTCCAATGCCCCTTCAATGTGGAGGACTGTCCCCCTACCTTCTATTGCACATAACCAGGGCATTGGAAGGGAAGGAGGAATACTGGACACAGGAGACTGAGAATGCAATAGTGGGGATCTTTCACTCCTACAGCACACCTGATGGTTCCACGGACTGGTGATGTATTCTCCCATGTCCCTCCTATATAGGAGATGGTGCCTCTACCCTCAGTGATGTGTGCTATTACAAGTAACCTGGGCATTCCAAGGTAGGGAAGAATACTGGCCACAGGAGACTGGGAATGCGATAGTGGGGACTTTTCCCTCCTCCTGAACACCGGATGGCTCCATGGACTGGTGATTTCTGCTCTTGTGCCCCCTCTATATAGGTGATTGTGCCTCTACCCTCTGTGATGTGTGCTATTACACATACCCTGGGCATTGGATGGGAGGCAGGAATCCTGGACACAGCACACTGAGAAAGTGATAGTGGGGAGTTTCCCTCCTCCTGAATACCTGATGGTTCCGTGGACTGGTAGTTTCTTCTCCAATGCCCCTTCAATGTGGAGGACTGTCCCCCTACCTTCTATTGCACATAACCTGGGCATTTGAAGGTAGGAAGGAATCCTAGACACAGGAGACTGGGAATGTGATAGTGGGGACCTTTCCCTCCTCCTGAACACCTGATGGCTCCATGGACTGGTGATTTCTGCTCGTGTGCCCCCTCTATATAGGTGGCTGTGCCTTTACCCTCTGTGATGTGTGCTATTACACATACCCTGGGCATTGGAAGGAAGGGAGGAATCCTGGACGAATGAGAAAGCGATAGTGGGGACATTTATTTTTTGGCTGTAACTGTGTATTTTCTTTGTGTAATAAATTGGAGTTTAAAAACACATTAAGGAAATAGTGCCTTTCTTTGAGACGGCACCCATACCTTTGTCAACTTGAGATGCATCCCTTCGGTGTCCTTTCAGAATTGGTTTTAAGTCATGTGACCTGGAGGACCTCCCATTGGTGGATGCAAAGACAGAGGTCAAGGTAATGAAGAGCAGTCATCACCTCCTTCTGGCAATATTGGCCCTTGTCTGAAAACAAATGCGGCTGATAACAGTGATGTCAGGAGGGATGTGTCAGTTGCCGCTCCTGTTAGGGCAAGAGTCTCATGGGTTTTTCCCATCAGAGTCCTAAGAAAAAAGTACCCGCCCCCCCAATTTGGATTAACACATTCAGGCTTTCATCAGGATTATGAAACTTCACAAGCTTCTGATACATCTAAAAGGAAGTTCAGAATGTGGCAGATGGCTCTTGCATGAAGACACACGCTGCTCCCACACATCCTCTCTCCTTCAAGGTCTCCTCTGGCTGTGACTGACGATTGGGCTCCCAGGTCCGTCTTCATATGTTACCATTTGTTAAAGCAACCAAGAGTACCAGTGCAGTCACACAGCGTGACTCACATTCTGGAAAGATACCTTCATAAGTGACAAAATCATCTCTCCTCTGGGAAGCTCATGAAAATGGGGATTTCACCAGGACTCCTTGGTTATGTGCTGGCGCCCCAGTGCCAGGAGACACTTCTGATTATCATCAGCTTCTCAAAGCTGCTTAACACAAATGAAGGTCTCTCTGTTCCGGCCAAAAAGCCTCCGAATAAATCAGGAAGGTTTCTTGATGGAAGGTGAATGTAAGTGTTAGAAACACACTTTTTTAGCAGGTAACG
The DNA here is from genome assembly GCF_040938575.1 of Ambystoma mexicanum. Taxonomy (NCBI): domain Eukaryota; kingdom Metazoa; phylum Chordata; class Amphibia; order Caudata; family Ambystomatidae; genus Ambystoma; species Ambystoma mexicanum. The sequence goes on from NC_090935.1 coordinate 19,933,705, forward strand.
ACTGGGCATAATTGCTTCTACAGTGTCAACATTCGGATCCTGGAGACTCTAGAGCTTCACAGTCACTTCCTCAGCGCTCCCCTGAGGACTCTATTATTTATTAAAACACTGGTCCAACCTTGCAGCTTTCAGGATGTTCCATGCACTCGCTGCCCTTTCTGTAAAGAAATATAGTCTAATATGATTTACCACAATGCTCCCAATACCAGTTCTAATGCCCCAAAAGGTCCCCTGGTGCTAGCAGAATTACCCTGTAGGAAAGCAGATGTGCTTCTCGTACAGCAAATCTTAACGAGACTTTGATTATTTCTTTCTTTCACTACAGCCCCACAAATGAGTATATACTGTCAAGAATAGTTGAAAAATACAACAGCTCAGGTCCAAGCCCGCCAACTTCTGATGACATAGCGGACACCAAATAACAGCACACATGATAGAAGACTATAGCGCCAATGTTCCAGCCTTGCAGTAGGCAGGAACACTCCAGACACAGCGGCGAGGTGAACTGCAGCAGGTATTCTTCAAGGAAGGTGTGAAGATGTTTATAGAGATATGTCCCTTTGCAGCTGGGTTAGGGTTATCCAAAGCCCTGCCCTTACACATAGATCGGGAAGGAAAGAAGCAGGTCATGCATTTGTGTGGCTTCTTCTAAGCATCACACAGAGATTTTTAATGTCCTACCCACAGTCCTAGAAAACACATTATGATTGAGCACATGCTCAGATCTATCCATCTATCTCCCGCCCGCCCTCCCCCCCCCAAAAAGCACTTCAACTATTGTTCTATGGGGGCCTCCTTTCAACATAAAAACCCACTGCATGGAATCAAACATTTCCCCTTCTGAACTGCACTCTTGCTTGTGCTGCACGGTTGATGAAAACCGCATGTGTCCACAGGAATCCACACGCACTCACAAGCCGCACCATATTGATGGCAGAGGAACATAAACAAATACCTTAATAGCCACAATCGCCCCCCCCGCCCCCTCTCTCTTTTGAGCCAGAGCAGCAGAAGATGTGCTAACACTTCTCATACTTCTTTCGCTCAGTCGTCTTGACAAAGCCAAGCCCTTGATCTGAAGACTTTTAGTAACAAGGCATTAGTAACTTTAATTAATGGCAAGGGTGTGAGCTGTTGGATCCAACCCATTGACGATTGCTTGCCAATCTGGACTACAGCAATGCATTGAATCCTTGCCCAGCCTAGATAATGAGTAAGGAAGAAGAGGCTATGACAGCAGCGAGTAGTTACCCACTCAACATACTCCTATCGTTCACCCGAAATTACACAGAGCACACTTTGCACCCAACAATGATGGAACACCCCCTCTCCAAGTCAAGTGAGTGGCAAGAGGTAGGGCACAGAGAAGAGAGCCAGGCGTAAAGTGGTCATGAAACGCACTTTAAAGCTTGAATATGTTGAGACGAGTCGTCACGGCAACCAATTCTGCACACATCCTCCATCTACGTTGCAGGCCAACAGCCTTGTTCATACCTATAGCTGGAAATTACAGAGAAATCGAACCTTGGAAATCCTAGAGAAAAGCAAATCTTGCAGATGTTCACTTACCAAGCCGTATCAGAACCACAGCCCATTCTCCCTCCTCGGACTGACAGGATTTGTCCAACAGATGCCTCCTCTCCCTGGGCCTTGCAGATTCTCTCATACCTGCAATAAAGAAATGGACCTGCATTGAACACAGTGATCCAAGTGGAGACTGCAGCCGCGCTCCCCACACTGATGTCAGTGATGCACGGTTTGCTCTTGTATCCCCAAATTCTCCTATTCTCAAGAGTGTTACAGTGCCAAACTTTGTGCCGTTGTTAGGCAGAAACCTGTGCAGTTCCCTTGGGGAACACTGCAAAAGATTTAAGACTACAGGTAGAGCAGTAAACCCCTTTGGTAGCAGTCTGTACCACCCAGATTTACCTGGTAGCTGTGGCTGAGCAGTCAGACTTCTCTCAAGAAGAGTTAGGCAGTATGTAAAGTATACACAATATGTACCAAAACACAATAGCACAAGCAAACACTGACCAGAGCTTGGTTTCAAAAGAATATAGTTATTTATTTAAAATACACATAAGTTAAAAACACTCTAGTAAAAATATAGTAAAAGCACTTCAACACAGTTATACTGAAAGTAAATTCAATCCTTTCTCCTATCTAGACAACTCTAGGTTAACACCACTTAATTAAAACAGAGGTGAGTGCTTAACGTTAGATGACACTCTAGTAGTTTCCAAGAAAGGGAGAGAAAAAGCAGAAATAGGTTAGACACACCACTCTAAGGTCCAGAACACTTGCAATAGGCTTAAAGAAGAATAAAGTCACAGGTGAGCAAAAGTCACTAGGCAGGGCCCACTCTTAGAGTAGCCGGAGCGAAAATGTGCCCAAGATCACACTGTTAGTTAGAGATTCAAAGTCTTGCAAAGAGTCAAAAAGAGTTTAGAGTGGCTCAGAAAGTTTAGCCAAAGTGTCCCAGGCACTCCCAGGTTCGAAAGCCGGGGACTAAATCTACCCCGTACAGTCGGTAGCAAGGGAAGCCAGGCGGAACACAGTACCTTAAGCGGAAAGGATCCTCCAGCGGGGGCAGTTGTTCCAGGCAGCGACAGCAAGGCTCGACGTCGGTCAGGGGAGAAGAATATCTCGCTGAAGAGCAGAAGAGAAAGGTCGTAGCACTGCCCGGGAAGAAACCAGCCGCGGAGTCCTCCGGTTCAAGGGTTGGTACCGACTTTCGCGGTATGGGGGTAAAGTGTGGTATTCCGGATGCCGGGGTGCTTGGCACAGGCAAGGCGGCCACGAGATACCTCAAAAGGACGGAAAGAAGGCGAAAACTGGTTGTCCCCACCAGTCAAGGGAAGGAGCCACTCCGTTAAGAGTTCTCCTCGGTCGTCGGGAAAAAGTGGTGAGACGGTTCAGCAGGGCTCCACCGGGTGGTGTCGTCGAAGCAGGTCGGCTCAGCTCTTCCCTCGTCGGATTCTTGGTCCTGTGGCGACTTCTGAAGTCCCAGTCCCCAAAGCCCTGCTTTTATGCAGCAAACCCCCATTCACCCAGCCTAGCTGTCACTCAAACATGCTAAGTGGTGAGCCGGGCGGCTCACCACTTGGGCCAATCAGGACGGAGTGCGACTTGAGTTACCAAGGTAACTCAGTCCAGGGTGCCTAAATCCCCCTCCACCCCTCCTAAGTACCCCAGACAGAGTGGCACCACTTTGGAGGGCTTCTGTGGAGAAGCCCGCCAAAAGTGGAACAAAGGGCTCCACTTTGGGTCAGAGTTACAGAGGCGAACACCAACGCCATTTTAGAATCAAGTTTTGGCAAAAAGTCCCAACCGGAGTTATAAAAATAAATATATAAACCGGCGGTATGTTTAAGGCTACCGTAAATAAATAATTAAATGTGTTAGCCTAAAACAATGGGAAATCCCATAGGGAAATATTCGCGGTCGAATATAAAAAGTAGTTTCCACTGCCACCAGCCAAAACTCGATCAGGGGGGACGGAGACGTGCCCCCTCGACTAACAGACCCTGGGGCAATCGAATTGCCCCAGCCAGTACGTCCACAATATGATGGTTTGTACTGGTTCTGTTCAGGATTCAAGACTAGCAAAGTCTTTGGTGACTTTACATGCCCTGGGAGACAGTAGTCAGTCCCAGGGTATGGAGTCTATGTTGGGGAGTCCCTAGGACACCCCTGGGTCACGGCACAGAGGGTGCTGTGTGACCCACATCACAAAAATACATGAGGCCCTATGGAGTAAAAGACCCCATAGCCCATTCAACACAAGGTTTAACCAAGAAAACACACTTCAACATGTCCAAGAGTGAGGGTAAAAGAGTCTCACTCTTGGCAGGAGAAAAAAATTAAACCCCAGAAATCCAGCAAAGCTGCTGGGGGACTCACTAGGTAGGGAAATTCAGCCTAACCAGAGAATTCTCCCTAACACTCGCCCCCCCCAGACTAAGGGACAGGAGGATTTAATCCACTCCTGGATGAACCTCATACCTCTAGTCGATGATATACATCCTAGAGAGTCCATCAGCATTTTGATGGTGCCACCCTGACCTGTGCTCAATGGTGAACTCAAAGGTTTTCTTTTGTAAGCTAACGGACCTACAGACCCTTTGAGGAACATCAGTCTTTTTGTTATAGGGGATCTGGTTGACCAGTCCCTCAGAAGTTGGTACAACTTCTGAACCTATGTTAGGCTTTTTCAAGGGGTCCTTATAAAGGATTCCCTTAGATCTAGAGGGGCCTCCAAGGTTCCTCACCACCTCTCTTGTGGGAGCAGGTTGGGTCTTAGGCCTCTTGGTTGGAGGGGTTGGGGTTAGGCAATGTACCTGCTTCCCCTTCCTCTTAGATCTACCCTTACCTATTTTAGGAGTTCCCCCCCTAATATTAGGATTTGAGTTGGGGCCTTCAGTAGAAGGTCCAACAGTCTGAAGGTTTTTGGCCTTAGACTTTTCTTTTCTGGTTTTCCACCAGCACTGAGAATTACCAGTTCTCTCGGGTCCAGATAGGGGCCTAGTTGGTCTATCCACCTCTTCCTCAGAAGCAGGGGGAGTCAGAGACTCTGAGACTAGGGGAACAATGATGGAGCTTGGTTGGGGCTCCCATGTTCCTAGCATACTATCCGGAAAGGTGCCTGGGTCAGAGGTCAACTTACTAAACCCAGGGCTTGTAGTGGGGTTCTCAGTAGAGGGTCCCACAGGCTTAGAAGGGTCCTTCAAGGTAGCCTTTCTAGCCAATTTGGTTAAGTTCTGCTTCTCCATACTGGGAGGCCTGGGGGTATGTGACACTACTCCTAGAGTTCTTAGGTCATTCCCTAACAGGACCTTCCCAGGTACCTCAGCCTGAACACTGACAGGGATCCTTACTGTCATGTTGTTACATTGAATGAGGGCTGGTAGAATAGGAACCATTTGGACAGGGCCTCCAGACATCCTAGTGGGACCTTTGGGTGCTTTGGCCACATCTTCAGGTTGAAAGAAGCTTTCATCCACTACTGTTCTGCTGGCCCCAGTGTCTCTCCTGGCAGGAGTATCCTGGCCATTGACAAGAACACTGTCCACATAATACACCTTAGAGTTAACAGGTAGGGAGTTATACACAACCCTATTCTGGGGACTAACCAGACCCATAGGCTCTAAGTTTACAGTTGCTTGAAGACCCAAGGGTTCTTCAGCAAAGAGTTCAAAGTGGGCACTAGCCATCTGTACTTCATCCTCAGGAGTGAAGGCTAAGGAGACTGTGCTGATCCCTGCAGGTTTACCCTTGCACTTGGGATCTCCTTTGATATGGTCAGTACCCTGACAGACATAGCATTGTCCAAATGCTCTATGGAAGGGTGGCTTGTTCTGACCTCCTTCTGGCTTGTGGCCAGAAGGTACAGTAGCCTGACTAGGTTTCCCATGTGGCTTACCCTGGTTATTTTGTGGTTTGGGGCCCTCTTTGGGATAGGAATTATTAGAATTCTCTTTGGAGTCTTTTTTAGGCTGTTTCTCCCCATCCTTCTTCTGAGTTACCCCAGAATCCTTGTGAGTGGCCCTGTTGGCAACCCACAAGTCAGCAGCCTTAGCTAGTTTCCGGGAATCTAATTCCTTGGAATCAGCCAAGTGTTGTCTGAGCTCAGGAGAGCAGGCATCATAAATAGTCTCCAACATAAACAAATTCTTCATACCTTCATAAGTGTTCACCTTGTAACCCTTAATCCATCCCTCTAAGTTTTTCAAACATTCACTCACCCAGGTAGCCCAAGGGGTACCATCATGCTTTTTGAGGCTCCTAAACCTCTTAAGATACTGGGAAGGGGTCTTCCCAAACCTAGCTATCAAAGCTAGTTTCACACATTCATAGTCCTTCCTATCCTCCTCCCCCATCTCCATTACCACATCAGTGGCAACAGGGGGAAGCCTAGAGAACAACCAGGTGAGTAAGTCATTTCCTGTGATGTTCTGGAGCCCATGATTATATTCAAACAGAGACAACCAATCCAACACATCCAACTTAGGCTCATACATACCAACCAATTCTTTAGGCATCCGGGGTCTTTTAGGACTGGAACTTCTAGAGGAGCCAGAGAGAGAAACATTCTCAACAGATAATTTCTTCATTTCTAAGTCATACTTGAGCTCCATTTCCCTTAGCCTTAGTTCTTTGTCAGTTTGAGCATTAAGTTTCTTATACTCCAATTCTAGCTTCATTTTCTCCAGTTCAAAGTACTGAGGACTAAATGTGGGACCTGGTAAAGGTCCAGTAGGCACAGCAGGTAGAGCAGGCAGAGGCCTAGGGGGGACAGTTACAACAGCCTCACCCTCCTCTTCTGACTCTTCCTCAGAAACATCAACATTTTGCTCCATGTTAACTTCAATACTGTCATCTACAGTTGCTGGAGTGGTAGGCTCCTCTGAACCATCACCCAGACTTTGGTTAGCTAACAATCTTTCAATCAGCTCCATTTTCTTGCCCTTAGTCAGGAGATCCTTATGTTTACAGAGCATTCTTAAACAATCAGCAGTTTTGGCTGCAAGGGACTCTTGACTATAGCTTTCTATAACTGACATGTTAGAGGTTTTACTTTTTCAGTGCTAAGCTTTGTGGTTAGTTGCACTAAGGTATCTAAAGCACAATAAAATGTATACTCAATACAAATCCCACCGCTGTACACCAGTGTTAGGCAGAAACCTGTGCAGTTCCCTTGGGGAACACTGCAAAAGATTTAAGACTACAGGTAGAGCAGTAAACCCCTTTGGTAGCAGTCTGTACCACCCAGATTTACCTGGTAGCTGTGGCTGAGCAGTCAGACTTCTCTCAAGAAGAGTTAGGCAGTATGTAAAGTATACACAATATGTACCAAAACACAATAGCACAAGCAAACACTGACCAGAGCTTGGTTTCAAAAGAATATAGTTATTTATTTAAAATACACATAAGTTAAAAACACTCTAGTAAAAATATAGTAAAAGCACTTCAACACAGTTATACTGAAAGTAAATTCAATCCTTTCTCCTATCTAGACAACTCTAGGTTAACACCACTTAATTAAAACAGAGGTGAGTGCTTAACGTTAGATGACACTCTAGTAGTTTCCAAGAAAGGGAGAGAAAAAGCAGAAATAGGTTAGACACACCACTCTAAGGTCCAGAACACTTGCAATAGGCTTAAAGAAGAATAAAGTCACAGGTGAGCAAAAGTCACTAGGCAGGGCCCACTCTTAGAGTAGCCGGAGCGAAAATGTGCCCAAGATCACACTGTTAGTTAGAGATTCAAAGTCTTGCAAAGAGTCAAAAAGAGTTTAGAGTGGCTCAGAAAGTTTAGCCAAAGTGTCCCAGGCACTCCCAGGTTCGAAAGCCGGGGACTAAATCTACCCCGTACAGTCGGTAGCAAGGGAAGCCAGGCGGAACACAGTACCTTAAGCGGAAAGGATCCTCCAGCGGGGGCAGTTGTTCCAGGCAGCGACAGCAAGGCTCGACGTCGGTCAGGGGAGAAGAATATCTCGCTGAAGAGCAGAAGAGAAAGGTCGTAGCACTGCCCGGGAAGAAACCAGCCGCGGAGTCCTCCGGTTCAAGGGTTGGTACCGACTTTCGCGGTATGGGGGTAAAGTGTGGTATTCCGGATGCCGGGGTGCTTGGCACAGGCAAGGCGGCCACGAGATACCTCAAAAGGACGGAAAGAAGGCGAAAACTGGTTGTCCCCACCAGTCAAGGGAAGGAGCCACTCCGTTAAGAGTTCTCCTCGGTCGTCGGGAAAAAGTGGTGAGACGGTTCAGCAGGGCTCCACCGGGTGGTGTCGTCGAAGCAGGTCGGCTCAGCTCTTCCCTCGTCGGATTCTTGGTCCTGTGGCGACTTCTGAAGTCCCAGTCCCCAAAGCCCTGCTTTTATGCAGCAAACCCCCATTCACCCAGCCTAGCTGTCACTCAAACATGCTAAGTGGTGAGCCGGGCGGCTCACCACTTGGGCCAATCAGGACGGAGTGCGACTTGAGTTACCAAGGTAACTCAGTCCAGGGTGCCTAAATCCCCCTCCACCCCTCCTAAGTACCCCAGACAGAGTGGCACCACTTTGGAGGGCTTCTGTGGAGAAGCCCGCCAAAAGTGGAACAAAGGGCTCCACTTTGGGTCAGAGTTACAGAGGCGAACACCAACGCCATTTTAGAATCAAGTTTTGGCAAAAAGTCCCAACCGGAGTTATAAAAATAAATATATAAACCGGCGGTATGTTTAAGGCTACCGTAAATAAATAATTAAATGTGTTAGCCTAAAACAATGGGAAATCCCATAGGGAAATATTCGCGGTCGAATATAAAAAGTAGTTTCCACTGCCACCAGCCAAAACTCGATCAGGGGGGACGGAGACGTGCCCCCTCGACTAACAGACCCTGGGGCAATCGAATTGCCCCAGCCAGTACGTCCACAATATGATGGTTTGTACTGGTTCTGTTCAGGATTCAAGACTAGCAAAGTCTTTGGTGACTTTACATGCCCTGGGAGACAGTAGTCAGTCCCAGGGTATGGAGTCTATGTTGGGGAGTCCCTAGGACACCCCTGGGTCACGGCACAGAGGGTGCTGTGTGACCCACATCACAAAAATACATGAGGCCCTATGGAGTAAAAGACCCCATAGCCCATTCAACACAAGGTTTAACCAAGAAAACACACTTCAACATGTCCAAGAGTGAGGGTAAAAGAGTCTCACTCTTGGCAGGAGAAAAAAATTAAACCCCAGAAATCCAGCAAAGCTGCTGGGGGACTCACTAGGTAGGGAAATTCAGCCTAACCAGAGAATTCTCCCTAACAGCCGTCTACCAGATGCCCACAGGCAGCCTGCCATGATCCTCCCACAGAGTGTTCATCTGCTAGACATGGGTAAATACAGGACTCAAAACGCCACAAAACGCTTGCGAGGGGGCAGCCAGGATTTTTTTAAAAAAATATTTTGAGGTGGGAGTGTTTTAAAAACTATGTATTTTTGGTGATAAACATACTTTTTGATGCAATACCAATGCTTTATCCAGTGAGCTCATCCCTTATTCCCAAGGGGGACCCATCCTCTTTGGGAGTAGGGAGGTGAGCCCGCTACACAACACCCTCCCTAGGGGACAGGGCAAGCAGGTTCCCATTGCAGTGACCCCCTCAGGGGACAAGGAATGCCCTAATGACAGAAGTATCCCCCCCAGATCCATATGGAAATTCCCCATTTCGGTTCTTGTCGCAGTTCAGGGCAGAAGTGCAATCAACCAACTTGACATTGTTCTGAACCTTCTCTGCAGCAAGGCTATGAGCGGTTTTAAGGTTGTCCTGGGAACCTCAGAATAGTTATGGACAGCAAGACTTTTCCACAGATTCCAACACAGTACTGCCTTCTCCAAGGCGAAGGCTCCGTCTCACGAGAAGTCACCCACCACTAGCTGTAATCAAACTCACTGAACTGAGACTATGAAGCACGCTGTTGATCTGTTTAATTTTGTTTGACTTCACAATTGTTTGCTAATTGTAAGGCACCTATACAATAAGTGGTGTTTCAAGGTGCCACAAGACAACAAAGGGGGAGGGGGATAGAAAAAAGATAGATTAACAGTCCTACTGAGCTTTGTGACTTTTGGATCATGCAAGTACAGAACATGGAATTGCAAGGGTGGGGGGAAAAGTGCAGGGCAGCACAAAAGAAGTGCTAAGGAGGTAAGGGATCGGTGAAGGGGTGACGTGCAGATGTAACGGGGAGGCCCAAGGGCAAGCGCTATAGCTATCAGGTAGGGGTGGAGGGCGCAGGGGCTGGGACCCTATAGAACTCAGTAGGGATCTATGAGCCAGTAATAGAGAAGGGGAAAGCAGGGGGTGGTGGGGGCAGGAGAATGTGTAAAGGAGGTCTTGAGGATCTTCCGTAACTTAAGGAGAACCGACTCAGGCCTGAGAGGGCCATGGAGAACATACCAGAGGAAGGCTCCTGAGGAGGAGAGACATCTACCCCCCCCCCCTCACAATCTTTGCTTAGAGAATCGACAGATTCACAGAGAGTTGGAGCAAGCAGACCAAAGGGTTCGAGCAGGGAGGTATTTAAGGAGAAAGAGTTGAATGTAGCAGGGTCTCAGGCCCCAGAAAGCCTTGTGGATGATGCAGAGGGTCTTGAATTTGATCCTAGCAGCAACTGGAATCCAGTGGAGAGAAATTAGGGCTGGAGAAATGTGGTCCCTGTGCTTGAGTCCAAGAATTTGTATTTGTATTTGGTTTATTTATAAAGCGCAACTAGGCCCAGGGGCATACGGGCATGTACGTTTTTTGATCATGTTACATAAGAGTACAGTTACATTAGCAAGCAGTAGGCAACAGTTACAATAGCTGCGGTTACATATAAATACATACATTGGTATTACAGGTACAAGCATACATGTTGCAATTAAGGCGGTGGGCCTAAGGTGAGACAGATAGTAATATTATTGACTATATGTACAGTGGGTAGGCAGTAAATCTAAGCCCTAGGATGTTAAAGGATAGTTCCGGGACTTTTTTTTTTATTGTCCCTACGGTTCGGCCATGTGTTTTTAAGCATAACTCGGTAGATCGTAGAAAACTTTCCTATGGACCTTACCCGACTTTTCGTCCATTAACGCACTCGAAATCAGCCGCCATTTTCTGATAATCCTATCATTTCCCCCCATCGCCCTGGCTCACCTGCTTTTGCGGCACTAAATCAAATCCCCCGCCCCTGAGCCTGACATCAGCAGACGCGTACCGCCCATTTCCCAACGCCAAAGCACGTTTCGTGTCAACAATCGCTGCGCCTCAGCTAATGAAGTGTCGCCATGGAAATGGCAGGACGCCTCTTTCCTCAATAAGTATAAACACACCGTTTCACAACACACAGCAGCAGATTTTCGATTCCATTCCTCTCTCTGTGTTACTTTGAGTATTCTGTGACTCGTTTCAGTGCTCTGGTCAGCTACCTTCGCCGCTTCTAGGCCTTGTGAACACCTGTACCATCTCTGTAAATTATTTTACTTTCTTTACAACACAATGGCTACAATAATGCCGTATATGTACGAGCCCGAGTACACCGAGCAAGAACTACTGGAAAGGCAAGCACGCGAAAACGATGGGGATTCGGACGGCAGTTGGGAGGACCAGTCAACGGATGAAGAGCCTGGACCATGTCGCATGGACGGCGTCTCCACCTGGTGCACGTGCAATCGGTGCGAGCTAATGCCAACTGAGGAGAACTGCTGCTGCCGTGAAAATTCCGGGTGCTTGGCCTACATTTCGGAAGGCGAGCCAAGTCCGCAATGCATCACCGAGCTGCCAGAGTTCAGGGAAGCCTGCCTCTCATGGACCGTGTTGAGGATGATGATGGTGCTTATGCACGAACTTCGCGGCACTGTTCGTCCGCGTAATCCGAGTAACGAGTAAGTATACTCTGGTTTTGATGTCAGTGATGCCACTACTATGTCATGGTCGTCCCCCACATATAAAATGACATCTACATATTATTCGAATGCATGTAAATTGGTTCCATATTGTGCATTTTCTAGATAGAATTTTTTTCAAAGCAGAATGACATTTTTTACCTGAATCGACAGTGATAGGAAAGTTTTGTCATTTTAATACAGTTTGCATCTTTCGTTTTCACAGGTGGTACAGGCTGGTGGCCTATCGTTGCTTCACTTGGTGGCTTCACGGGAGGCTCGGACACTGCGTTCGGAGAGTAATACCTGCCTGTGCGGTACTTGCCATTAGACAACATTTCCCCAGCGACAGTGGACAATACCGCAGATTTTCCCTGGATGTGCTGCAACCGGAACTTTACAAGGTGTAATGTTTATTATTTATGTTCAATTGAAATTAAGATCTAAAATAAAACCCAACATATATTTTAACAATGGTTGTTTTGATTTTTTAAATGAATCTAGTGTGTCTCCATTGAATAGTCTTCCTGTGCCTTGTCTTGTCACACCACATGTCTCCGGCCAGCATCCTCCCTCACGCTGGCCGCCCACCTTCAATCCAGATAACCGTTGAACCCATATGCAGCAGACATACATATGTTATTTTGCGGGTTGGCATCAAGCCTCCCGGCCTTGCCTCCTCCTGCAAAAATACTTACCACACCACTTTGTTCAAGCGTTGGCAATAAAAGGAAGGCCGTTGGATTTTATTGATACAAAACATGGTTATAGGTAAATAATCAATATGGTTGATCATAATAAATCATCCTTTTGGGCACCGGGTACAGAGATGACCCCCTCTGGCCCGTGCCACCTTGCCACCACAGGCCAGCCTGCTGCTGACTAACTGCCTAGGCATCCAGGGTCTCCAGGGTGAACTGCATCCATATATTCTCCTGGGAGGGTGAGGTATTTATAAACTCACCCCCCTGCCTTCCATGTACTAGATCCTGCAGCCTGCCTCTTACATGCAGTTATATGGCCTCTCCTTGGTGAGGCCCTGCGGCAAACGAGTCTTGTCTGCACGACCACCGCCCTAATCCACACCCCCCCCGCCCTATCAAAGGCAGTTCGCACCGGGGTACTTGTGCTGCCAAGTGGAGCTGTCAGGGAGCGATAAAGGCCAAGAGGTGCCAAAGACCATGTACACTTCAAAGTGGTCTATAGAGCATGGGTTGTTGTTCCCATGTCTACCTCCAGACCCCGTGTCTCCTGCCAAGCATCCCCCCTCACGCTGCACGGCCCCATGCAATCCACATAAGTGTGTCTCCATTCACGAGTCTTCCTGTGTCTTGTCTGCACGACCACCGCCCCAATCCACCCCCCCCGCCCTATGAAAGGCAGTTCGCACCGGGGTACTTGTGCTGCCAAGTGGAGCTGTCAGGGAGCGATAAAGGCCAAGAGGTGCCAAAGACCATGTACACTTCAAAGTGGTCTATAGAGCATGGGTTGTTGTTCCCATGTCTACCTCCAGACCCTGTGTCTCCTGCCAAGCATCCCCCTTCACGCTGGACGGCCCCCTGCAAACCGCATAATGCCACGACATATACACGTCATTCATTCACAAACACACCCCTGTTTCGAATTCTTTATAACCCACTTCATATTTCTAATGAGAACTTCTTTGCGCTTTGCTAGTCAACCCGTGAAGGTGCTGGTTATCTGCTCTTCGTCTCTGTGAACTTCCGTGACCACTTCGAGGAAACTCGTCAGTTTGCAACCTGTGAACTGCTCCCTGTTCTACGACAAGAAACTACTCTGATCCCTGCATCTAACTGTTTGTTCGTCAAGGTAAGGCCATGTACCATAATCATTTTGCGTCCAATTTCTTTTCATTCAAGACAGTACATGCAAGGAACTAGTCACATGTTCTGAGTTTAGTCAAATTATCTTTCTATTTTTTTAAAGTTATTCAAATAATTATCTGCATGTGAATAACGTGTATAGTTCCAAGAACCAAAACGAACCTTGCATTGAACCTTTTATGTGTCATTTAATTTTTTAACACATTGGTATTCATAGAGAATTGTTGATCTTTACTTTTCAGAACTTTCCACAATGCCTGCCTGTTCCATTGGCGGTTGCCCTTCGAAGACCCATAATAAATCTGAAGATACTATAATGCATGTTTTCCCTAAGACAATAGATCAGATAAGAGAATGGGTCCGATATTGCGGATATCCACCGTCTGAGCTTGAAAGTAGAGTCCTAGAAGTCTTTGCGGACAAGAGGGGTGATCGATACCGCATCTGCAGCAGGCACTTTAGCTCAGACATGTATTCCACATCATTGCTAATAAAGAAGAACACACCGCGAGCGAGGCGAAAATTGCTCTCAACCGCTATTCCCACTCTATTCGTCCACATCCCTCCACTGGTGAGTCAAGTTTACGTATTTATCTCTCGGCCTTGCGGTAGTGTGTAGCATTAGCTAACAATAATTTCCCCATTTATGTATCCACTCAATATGAAGGCGGAAGATTCTCCATCCGTGTCGTTATTGCAGTCATCAGCCACTTCAAGCGCCTATCCGGTAATCTTACTTAGCTATTCTGCCACTGACTTGTTTTAGGCATGTAAATCAATAGTTTTAATTTATTGTGTAATTATTTTACCTAATGGTACACCCTTGTACTCGTCCTCTAGTCTTTGTTTTCAGTTATAATTATTGTTATCCAAAATAATGCAAGTACTGTCTTTCAGGGAGATGCTGAGGAGTCCAACGCATTGACGACAACCGTTGATGTCACTCAGATGCTCGAGGTACGTTTCCGGACAGTTCCATCGATGGAGATCATCAGATCTTGCATTCTTGTAGCGTGATTGTTACACACAATGTTTCTTTCGTTTTTAGCCATTGATATGTCCTTCTGTCGTCGCCCTCCTATGTGTCTTCTTTTTTCAATATTGTGTTCATTACTAATGAAAGTCCTATGTTTCAGGGAGTCGATGGAGCATTAGTCCAAGAAGAAGGGGGAGCATGCAGTTACGGGTCGGCGCAACAGCTTGCAGAAGCGTGCACCGCAGTTACATCGTCCCTTGATGTTCTTATGCATTTCGAGGTATGGATACTGACAGTTCGATCAAGCGAAATCATATGACGTGATTACATCCGCTATACTTCCTTCTTTATTAACGCAAGTACTATGTTTCAGGGAGATGACGGAGCTTCTTCTACAAGAACATCACCCCTAGTAGTTGATGCAGATCTCTGGGTGGTGACACTTCCAACGATCGAGCAAATCGAATCATATTTACATATCCATTATTTATTTTAGACAACTGATCATTTGTGCAGGTCTATTTAGATGAGCCGTTGACGCCTGCAAAAAGTTTATGTTCTTTTTAACAAAATAGAAAACCATACTAATGCAATTACTGTGTTTCAGGGAGTTACTGAAGCATCATCTTCAATAATATCATCAATGGAAGTCTATGAGGAGCCCAAGGTATGGATCTTGACAGTTCCATCTAACTAGATCAACAATGCGTGAATAATTGTCGTTTGAATGTTCTACACAAAGCGTTCATTCGTGTTTTGCTATTGAGATGTACGTGGGTATTGGTCCCCAAGTACATTTTGTGTTTTCGATATTATTATACATACTAATGAAAGTTCTATGTTTCAGGGAGTCGATGGAGCGTCAGTGAGTGATGGATGTGCTTATCATGAAAATATAGTCGTTGCAGCGCAAGAGGAAGTGGAGACATGCACACACGAGTCGGAGCAACAGCGTCCTGATGTTGAAGTTCGAGGCAAGAAAGTTTCAAAGAAAAGAAAGCAAAAGAAGGTTAGTGTCCTGGTCACTATATTATGTTGTTTTTCACTGTTAATAGTTCAATACTGTAAGTTGTGTTTAAACTGAACATCCCTTTTCCAATCTGTCCTCTAGTTGCGAGTGGGTGTACGAACTAGATCTACACAGACAGTGAAGCGAACGAGAGATGTTGCTTGTCAAACCTTTTGGCAGGGACTTGAGACTGGAGATGCATTGTGCCAATGGGAAGAATATGAAGTGATTGACAACGGAGCTATACCACATCCAGCCATTGATAGTGAATGTCCTCCTGGTAGTTCGGATGCAGTCGGAGATCAATTCACAGAATCCACACCCGCAAAAACTAAGCCCGCGAGAAAGTTGAAGAAATTGTTTTATTCACCCATCGCCGGAGAAGGAACAGATGTTGCAATAGAAGAGAATGAAGTGGACGACAATGAAACACCATCAATATCACTGAACATAGCAGAAGACGATATCAGAGATTCTACCTTTCATGTGAGTGACATGTCCTCAACGTTACAGGCCGAACCAGCTGGGATGCAGAGTGACAGTATAAGGAAAGAGGCCAAATTTATTGTATTCGATAGTTGTTTGATTGATATTATTATTCGGATGAAATGTGGGCATTCGGTTGGTGGGGAAGTATGTGGGGAGCCATTGATTAATGTGACTCGTGCAATTCGAGGCACTAACCTTAAAATACATGCCACCTGTACAAAATATCATCCTTTCTCATGGTTTGCACAACCCATGCTGGGGCAACTGCCAGCAGGCAATCTACTTTGTGCAGCGGCTGCACTTTTTAGTGGTTCAAGTTTTAAAAAGTTAGAGTCTTTCTTTCAGTTTGTGGGAATCCATTTCATTGCGAAAACTCAGTTCTACAAATACCAAACCGATTATCTATTTCCAGCCATTAGCGAAGCTTGGAGAATGGAAAAAATGTCTATTGATAGTACATTCGCGGGCAAACGGTTCAGGCTAGCCGGTGATGGACAGTGCGACAGCCCAGGATTTTCAGCTAAGTACTGCACCTACCACTTTCAGGACATGGAAAGTAAGAAAATTGTGAGTTCGGTGGTCGTGCAGGTGTCACAAAGTACATCCTCAGTGGCCATGGAGAAAGTTGGCTTTGTAGCATCATTGCAAGAACTACAATCGCGGGGAATGGTGATCGACCTGATAGCCACGGACAGACACGTTTCAATTGCCAAGACAATGAGAGAAGAGTACAAAAGTATAAATCACCAATTTGACGTTTGGCATCTTGCAAAAACAATCAATAAAAAAATGTCGGCTGCAGGTAAAAAAAAAGATATGCAAGGTATTTCACAGTGGTCCAAGTCAATCAGCAACCATCTTTGGTGGAGCTCAAAAACATGTGGAGGGTCGTTGGAAATTCTACTGGAAAAATGGCGGTCAGTAATGCTACACTGTAGCAACGTTCACCGCTGGACCACAAACCAACATTTCCACAATTGTGAACATGGTCATTTGTCCACAGAGGAGGCACGGAAGAAGAAGTGGTTGATTCCTTCATCACCCACTCACAAAGCCATTGAATAGATTGTATTTGACAAAACTATAACAAGAGATTTGAGGGGACTCACGGAATTCTGCCACACAGGAGATTTGGAGGTGTTCCACAATATGTGCCTAAAGTACAGGCCAAAACGATTGCATTTTGGCATGGAGGGCATGATAAATCGGACTCTTCTAGCGGTCTTGGCACATAACCATAATGTTGGCCGTCAACAAAGTAGGACGACCGGAACTTTAGGGACGCTTCGCTACAATAAGGCCTTCACTAAAAGAAGTAAACAATGGGTGATCAAACCAGTGTTTCAGGATATGCAATAGGAGTTTATTGAGAGACTTATTGTTGATGTCCTAGATAGGCACATACATGGAGTTGTGAACGAACCTGTGCAGGGGACAACTGCATTGCCACCCAACATTGCCTCTGTTCCATGTCCACCTAAAGAAGAGCTCATTGAGAAATACACATCATGGTTTAAATGATTGTAATTTGATTGTCTGTTCTCTCGAGTCTCCTCATGTCGCAGGCCCATTGAATATGTGTATCTATGTAATGTGTAAATAAAAGTGATTGCTCAGTGTACATGCAATGTGTCTCTCCACCGTTGCCCATCCCTTCACCGTGCAGTTGTGCGAACCACCCGGGTGTCACCTGTGACTTTGCTCTGGAGTCTCCTCATGTTGCAGGCCCATTGAATATGTGTAACTATGCATTGTGTAAATAAAAGTGATTGCCCAATGTACATGCAATGTGTTTATCCAACCTTGTTCATTTGCGCATTAAATTAAACCAAACAGTAATATAAATCATTTTTCAAAATATATAGAATGTCTCCGTATTTATGGTTCTCTGGGGCTGCAAATGCACGCAGACAAAATGCAAAGATGGAGTGTAAATTTCAAGTCCTGTGAGATGGCCTTACACTGAATGTAGCTAACTAGGAATGTGTGCTCGTTCAAAGTGAAGGTCAGCTGCTTTGATTTTTTGGTCGGGTGCCGGAATGGCCCACGACTCAGTATAAGGTTCTATTGTTATTTGACCTTGACAGGCCGGGACCATCCCGAAAGACTTCTTTTTGGGGGTGTGGGGCAATAACGTAAGAAACGATAATGAATATAATTTCAGAAACGAAAGCCATTTAATGTTCGTTCATTAGAAGAAATAACGTCGGCATAGAAGGAGTGGTATTTCGGGGCTGCCCTACGCACAGACACAATGGAAAATGCAAATATAATGTAAGTAACTCTTTAGATGAGTTTATACCGCAATTTAATTACTATACAGTAGCTTTAAAGACGGGTTAAGTTGTACTTGTTCGTTCTATATGGCATATTGTTTTGTACCGCGCACTATCTTGAGGAGAACCATCTCCTTTTACGGAAGCACCTCAAAACCTTCCTCTTTGCTTCTGCTTTCTCTCTCCCTCTCCCCTGCTACAACTGGTCCACTGTCTGCGACCTCGGTCCTGGGCCCTTCCACTCTCCACCTGCACTGCCTCCCTGTCAACCCCTGCACTGGGGGACTGTCTCAGTATCCTACAGCCCCCCCTTGATGTATAATACCCAGTTGCACTGTCCTAGCTATGAAATAATTTCCCGAACTAATATATAAAATGAATAATTTTAATAAAGATCTGATGGTGAGACTAATTTCATTTTTTATGTTTTTAAAACAGGTACATCCTTCATTATTGTATGTGTCACGAGTACCAGACACCGGCGGATGGCTTTTTCAACCGCCAGTTGCTTCTCCGCGTGAACAACGTTACCACCCTGACCATTTTATGGGACGATCGGCAAGTACAAGTATGCCCTTACGCGGTACTAACGGCTAGATGCAACATACAGACCGTTGTGGTGGCCTAGTGCCTCGTTGTTGGAACAGCCATGCGATTATCAGTGCGACCGAAGAGCTTATTTTATCGTAAACCAACACCCTGTGTACTGCACACGAACATCGCTTGCCTCAAGACGAACTATTTTGGATCGAGAGCAAAGAAAAATGCAAATCGCTGAATATTCTCAAAACATTTCATGTCAAATAAATGTACTTTACCAAATTTACAATCTTGCGGTTTAATTTAAAAGTACAGTTTCATATTCCCAATTGTGGCGCGCTGTGTTGTGTGAGCTCATCTGTGTTGATTTCCGGGTTCTGTGTGGAGTCGCGTAGAAGACGCCTGGGCGCGTTTGCCTACGCAGCTCAGTCACGTCACGGATAGAGGCGGGGAATATGAATGTTTTGATAAAGTCTGTTTCAGGGGCGGGGGATTTGATTTAGTGCCGCAAAAGCAGGTGAGCCAGGGCGATGGGGGGAAATGATAGGATTATCAGAAAATGGCGGCTGATTTCGAGTGCGTTAATGGACGAAAAGTCGGGTAAGGTCCATAGGAAAGTTTTCTACGATCTACCGAGTTATGTTTAAAAACACATGGCCGAACCGTAGGGACAATAAAAAAAAAGTCCCGGAACTATCCTTTAAGCTGTCAATGTGTCCAGGTCATGAAGCCAACGTTTCGTGTTGCGTTTAAATAGGTTGAAGGAGGTTACAGACCTGACTGGAACAGGTAGTGTGTTCCATAGCTTTGAGGCTTGTACAGGGAAACTAACTCCTCCTGAGTTATGGAGTTTGAATCTCGGTATAGACATAGTGTTAACTTGAGCTGTTCTAAGTGGTCTTGTAGATGTGTGTGGGGTAAGTTGGTTAGAGATGTAGGATGGTGCGAGGTTAGCCCTAGCTTTGTGGGTAAGGGCAAGCACTTTGAGGGATATTCTGTGCTCTATAGGGAGCCAACGCAGATTACGTCTAGTCTCAGAGATATGTGACGTCTTAGGGATGTTGAGGGCTGCCCCAATGGCGTTATTTTGAGTTACTTGTAGTTTGCGAATATTTTTGCGGCTAGTGCCCAAGTAGAGGGCATTACAATAATCTACTTTGGACAGGACTAACGTTCTAGCAAGAGCAATGCAGTTGGGAGTGTAGATAAACGGCCTACATGCGGTAATACGTTTACATGTGTAGGCGGCTGAGGATGCTACTGAATTGGTTTGTTTGGTGAAGGATAATGTGGCATCGAGGTAGATACCAAAGGATTTAGTATTATTAGAGACAGGGATGGGGTTACCATCAATAGTGAACGATTTGAAAGCAGTATTTAGTTTTTTTAGTTTAGCGTGAGTACCAAGGATAACCAACTCAGTTTTTTTGTCATTGAGACAAAGTCCATGGTGTGCCATCCACGCTTGTATTACTGCGTATATTTCATTGAGGGTTTTGCTATCAGTTTCATGGTCGCCAGCGATAGGAATGAGTATCTGGGTGTCATCCGCATAATTAGTATACCTGACACCCAGATAGTCAAGGATATCGAAAAGGGGCTTTGTAAATACATTATAGAGTGTTGGGGACACGCAACAGCCTTGCGGGACACCACAAGGAACTGGTGAGGGTTCAGCCGAGTAAGTAGGAGAAAAGACCCTCATGGTTCTGTTAGCCAAGAAGGAGCTGATCCAGGCAGTGGCTGCGTCGGAAAAGTGAGCTGCAGATTTCAGGTGGTGGCAAAGCGTTTGGTGGTTGACCAAGTCAAAAGCTGCTGACAGATCAAGCAATAAGAGCAGTGCTAGTTTGCCATTGTCTTTTAAAATTGGAATCCGAGTAGTGAGATCTATTAGGGCAGTTTCCGTGCCATGTCTAGGTCGGCAGCCGGGTTGCCTTAGTCCCAGAAGATTGTTTGTTTCTAGATAAGCCTGTATTTGCAGGTAGGCTGCTCCATCTAGTATCTTTAGTAAGAAGGGTACAGTTGTTATCGGCCTATAATTAGACGGGTTGGCTGGGTCAAGAGTGGGTTTTTAGATTAGTGGGATGACCCAGGCGTCTTTTAGGTTATCAGGCACTACTCCCGTTTTGAAGGAGGCGTTGATAAGGTTAGTAATGAATGGTGCCAGTTCATGAGCTGCTGCTTTGATAATCGGAGCAGGACAAGCGTCGCCTTGGCAATTCGATGGTTTAAGTTTCCTAATGATGTTTTCTACTTCCCAAATTGAGAGGGGTGAGAAACTAAATGGTTTACAGGTTGGCTCAAAGGTAGGTGACTTGGTAGGAAGTGGTTTGTGATCAGGGTCAGCGAGTAACAGGTCTTTTTTCGCATTGATTTTAGATTGTAAACAGCTATTTTATCTAGAAGTGCCTTCTGGATGTTGCTGCACCATAGTGCATCTGTGACACATTTATCAATAGGGGCAATCAGGGATTCTAATTCTTTTAGAATCTTAAAAAGTTATTTTGTGTTAGATTCCGCTTGTTCAATCCTTTTGTTATAGGTGTCTTTTTTGGCAAGCATAATAGCTTTTTAATAGCTAGAAGTTGCTAGAATTAGTTCATTTGTATTACTTACTGAAGGGCACTTTTTCCAATGTGCTTCTGCCGTTCTCTAGTTTTACGTAGTTCTCCAAGATGCGGTGTGAACCATGTATTCAGGTGACGTTGTGGTTTAGGTTTCCGCAATTCTAGGGGGGCGATGGTATTCAAGGCTTTCGGTAATGCCCGATTGTAAATGTCTACTAAGACTGTGGGGTCGGAGGTGGCCACGTTGTCAAGAAGGGGGAAGTAATAGCGGTAGGAGTTTATCTGGTGTAATGTCTTTCTTATTTCTAGTGCGGGTGGATGGAGCGATGATAGGAGCAGGGTGTTGTGTGTTGGCTTTGATGGAGAAGGTTATTTTATGATGATCCGACCAAATACATGGATCATTGGATAGAAGATCGATCGAGCAGTTAAGGTTGGTGAGCCAGTCCAATGACCTTCCTTTGATATGTGTGGGCTCATGAATAATATGGGTATGACCCCAAGTCTGATAGGGCGTTAGCTAGATCACGGGCATTATTATTTGTGGGGTCATTACAACCAAGGTTGAAGTCCCCTAGTAGGATAGTTTGTGAATTAGGTTTAGTGTCAGTGGATACAACATCCTCTATGAATGAGGAAATGGTCTTGGTGGTCGGTAGATAAGGTGCACTGTTGCTGTGTGGTTAGGTGATAGTGGCAATTTGACGGACAGGGATTTGGCAGAGGGAATTTGAGCGTCCCGAATAACTCTAATGTGGTAGGTGTTTCTGAAGATGAGGGCAAGTCCGCCTCCCTTCACTTGGTTGGTGTTTCTATCGCATCTTATGATAGCATAGTCATTTGGTATAGCAAGGGCCAGAGATGGTCCAGAGGCTGAATTAAGCCAGGTTTCCGTAACTGCGAGGAGATCAAGCTTTTCATGAGTTATGAAGTCAGCGATGTCCAGTGCGTGGGTGGATAGGGACCTCACATTCACCAAGGCTGCTTTGATGAATGTGTCTTTTGCAGGAGTTTTTTGCGATGGTAGAGATGGGCCATGTATGGTGATGGGGGCTAGCTTGCGGTCTAAATCAGTGGCCAGATTAGCTAGAGTATTGTTACTGCGCCGAAGTTTGTTGCTCATGTGGGCGTGTGGTTGGGGGTTTTTGAATCGCAATCGTGCTCCAAGTCTGGAGTTTCTAATTGAGATGCTTGGGTGGTAAGAGCATGGTAAGGTTGGGGCGTAGTTGTTAGTGATGTTGTTACAGGATAGGGATGAGCTATTATAAAGCTTCAGGTATGGACGTTGTTTTGGTGGGGTGGTTCGAGAATTGAGTCTGAGGTTTCTATTAATAATAGCGCAAGGTTGATTGGGACTTGGTCTGGTAGCAAAGTGGCGTATCCAGAGGATCATCCAATTAAGGGTTGGCAGTGTCCATAGTAGTAGTCCACAATGTGTCCGTAATAGCTAACTTAGGTGTGCTAGTGTGTGTGTGTGTGTGTGTGTGTGTGTTACTTAGTATGTAGGTAGGGCTGGCCTGTCCAACGTCTAGTGTAAATGTACATTAGGTGAAGGAGTTTGGTCAGGCACCAATACATAGTGGAAGTAAGCTAAGCCAGTGGGCAGGGATGGAGGACTCAGAGTGTGTAGTGAGTACTATGTCTGAATGCAATGGATAGCATCAGGTGCTGGCATAAGGCTAGTGGCACAGGCAGTACATGAGTTCAATTAAGAGCACGTAGTACAGGTTAAGGCATCAGGTGATAACATCAGGTGATGGCATAAGGCTAGTGGCACAGGCAGTACATGAGTTCAATTAAGAGCACGCAGTACAGGTTAAGGCATCAGGTGATGGCATAAGGCTAGTGGCACAGGCAGTACATGAGTTCAATTAAGAGCACGTAGTACAGGTTAAGGCATCAGGTGATAACATCAGGTGATGGCATAAGGCTAGTGGCACAGGCAGTACATGAGTTCAATTAAGAGCACGCAGTACAGGTTAAGGCATCAGGTGATGGCATAAGGCTAGTGGCACAGGCAGTACATAAGTTCAGTTAAGAGCACGTAGTTCAGGTTAGGCAGACTGGCAGGTGTGATGGCTAACCTTAAATCATTTAAATACAATAGGTGACACGAACGTGGCCGTATGTAATATGTAACATCAGGTGACAACAGTTGGCTACCAATACATAGAACGGCACATGAGTTATGTTAGATGTAAATTGGCAGAGAGTGTGAGTGCGGCTAAGCATACAGGCAGCGAGCATATAGGCAATGATGACCAAGTATTGCAGTAATTAAGCATAGCGCATGGAGACGGTTCAGGCAGTTACTGGCGCTTAGTGGACTAATCTACAGAATGCGGTCGAGTAGATGAAGTGGAGCATGGGTGCCGTGAGTGCTGGGCAAGCAGGGGAGTCGCAAGAACAAACAAAGTCACATGCTTCTATGTCGCCAATGTAATCAACAGTTATGTGCACAGCCAGCCAGCAAGAGCAGTGAGGGTGCGCATGTAATGGAGACAGTGAGGACAGGGTCTGGCAGGATACATATAATTGTTGCGCATAAGTAATTACGAGCTATCAGTCATCACTATCATCGGGACGGCGGCAGAGCTGATGCGGGAGGTTGGCGCTCAGGCGGTGAGCAGTATCAGGGTGCCCAGAAGCTAGGAAGGTGCAGACGTGCAGGGCAATTGGGCGTTGGTAGATGCGCATAGATTGGAGCGGGCAATTACAGTAGGGTGGATCATCAAGCACAGATACAATGTGCAGTGAGGCGCTGGTGCACAATAATGGAAATATTGAAACTTACAGTGACATAGTCTTTTCAAAAGTCATTTGCAGTTTGTTTACTCACGGGCCCCCTGAGCGAGGCTGAGTTCACTGTTGTAATGGGTCAGGAATCCAGCAAGGGGTCTGGGCGAACGGCGAGGAAGGCTGGGGACAGGCGAAGACAGGAATTGGCCTTATTGTCCTGGGCCTTGATGGGAGTGGGCCGGCTCCACCTACCGGCTGGCGATAGGCTCTAGAAGAGGGCTCAATGGCCAATCAGAGCTGAGAACAGTCAGCTATGCCCGGTTAGGCACTGGGGCTCGTCGAGGTATGGCGGGCGGCCATCTTGGAGGTGCAAATACCTTGTGGTAGCTAATGGTGGCAGTGGCAATCAATAAGTCTTGCAGCACTATTCTAGATTAATTGAAGGGCGCGAAGGAAGATTTGAGGAAGAGGCTGTTACAGTAGTCAAGCCTAGAAAGGACCAGAGCTCTGGAGACATTGAGCTTCGGGGGGGGGAAGGTGAGGAAAGAGAGAACGCTTCTGAGGAGGTGCATATGATAATGGCCCGTCTTGGCAAGGTCCGCAACTGAGGTGAGAGAGAAGTTGAAGATGACACCAAGGTTTTTTGCCTCTCAGGAGTGGAAGGGGGGCCCATAGAGGGTGGCCAGAGGGAAGGCGGGAGCTGGGGTTGCAATGGAAAGAATCTTACTGGCATTAAGGCAGAGATCACGGGCGGCATACCAAGACTGAATGACGGGGGAGGAGGAAGGAGAGGGAAGCTTGAAGGAGAGCTGTGCGTCGTCTGCATAACACTGCAAGTGAGGTAGATATGGAAAAGCCACGGTGAGAGGGTAGAGCCTTGAGGGACGCCGCAGGTGGAGAGAGTGAACGGGGAGAGAAAAGGGCCCAGTTGAACCTGGGTAGGTCTATCTGAGAGGAAGGCGGTCAACCAGTCCAGAGCCAGATCCATGATGCCAACAGTGTCACAGAGCAGATTTATCAGAGTGGCATTATTGACTGTGTCAAAGGCAGAGGAAAGATCCAGGAGGATAAGAATGGAAGGAGAGTTAAGAGTCGAGATTAGAGAGTAAGTCATCAGAGGTGTTCAGTAGAGCAGTTTGTGCCGCTTGCAGCACAGAAGAAAGACCGATGGTCGTGGAGACGGCCGACAGAATTGAAGTGTTGGGTCAGTTGGGAGATGGCCAGTTTCTCAAGGAGAGTGCCCAGGAAGGGGTGATATAGATAGGGGGATAGTTTTCATGGCAGGAAGGGTCAGAAGAGGGCTTTTTAAAGGAGGAGATGCACAAGGGAGTGCCTAGGGTGTTTAGGAAAGGGTATACTGTTCTTTTGCAGTGGGATTTTTCATCGCGAGACTTTTCTTTGCCGTTTTGTTTAATCGAAAAAAAAAATCATCGTTTTGGGGGGGGGGGGGGTAAAAATTAAAAAAATATTTGTGGGTGAAAGGGAATAATTAAAAATAAAAAAAGGGGGGTATGGGGCAGTAACCCCCCCCCCAAAAAGAAACAGTGATGAAAAGTCCTGCGATGAAAAGTCCCGCGACGAAAAATCATGCGGCAAAATAACGTAGAACCGAGGAAAGGAGCCGGTGACAAAGGAGTGGTTACAAAAATCAGCCAGGGAAGACAAAAGGGAGGCAATACTGTCCTTGACGGTTCTGGAGGAGCAGGGGCGCACCCGTTTGGAGGACACTTTCATAGAGAGGAATAGTCTAGCGATCTCATCCGGTGCTATGGGAGAGGAGGAGACAGGTAGGGGAGAGGAGGCAAGATAGCAGGGACGGGCGTATGGAGGGGGTTATTGTGATACCATCTTGGGGCAAACTACGTCACATATTTTATGGTTAATGGTGGTAAGCCTCCCAGTTAACCATTGGTGGATGACCTGACCACTGTGTAGGAACGCAAGGTGCTGAATAACTTTAAAACAATATGGAGGTTTCTTGCTTATGCTCACACACATACAATCAAGGATCCATGTCTCCAGGAGATGCACCTCTTGTCCTCTGCTCATGAAAAGTAGTCCTAATCCTGAGGAGCAAATAGATACTCAAGTTATACCAGAGGAGTGGTCAGATTAATTAAAGAGATAGCCCAATACCACTCTCTTTGGCTGGATGTTCACTGGCGCCATTTGTTGATCGCGCAGAACTGAATTTTAAATTGATCAGGCTATCACTGTCAGATGGTTTATGGTCATTCCATCGAATGACCATTCCATCTAAAAAAAAAAAAAAAAGAAAGAAATTACCATCAAATGCATGTTTTTTCCTTTTTCTTTTTAAATAGGCGGTCTCCCACCCCACTCCCTGTTTTTTTACCCTTTAAAACCCATTGTAAATAACATTAAACCCTTTACCTCTAAAAAACATGCATTCAATGTATATTTTTTTAATGGGATGGCATTCAATGGTAATGTTTTAGATGAAATGACCAGATACCCTGTCAGATTCCGGCAGGAGAGCATCTAAACACTGGACACTAAACCATATGACAGATTAAAAGACATGGTTGACATAAAGGAGTTAATAACCGATTTCTGCAGCCAAACGGAGACAGAGATATGTGCTTATTTAAGGTAACCTTTGTCAGATGTTCATTCTCAGAGAACTGAAGAATTGACTTCTTGTGTTTAGAATGGGAACTCACGCAGCTGGCTGATCTGTTCATTATATTCAATCAGCGAGAGATAAAGAGACGTTTGCACGTAGGATAAGATATGGCTATACTTGTCAAGGTGTGATGGGATGTGCATGGTTGTGTATGGATGCATGCTTGCATTGCAATTTAGACTGCTGCCTTCCTTCTGTATTTATTAACATTTCAAGACTGTAAAAATTCATATCACCTCACCCAGTAGAAACCTCCACAGTCAACAAAGTGCCAAGCCAAGTAGAACTAGGTAGGCCGCCGTGCTCGCTCAGTCTAGAAGCACAGGGATCCTCCTGGGGTCAAACCTTCCACTCCAGTAGCAATTGAATGAGGAGACAGGAGGCAATGCATTAAGGTGTTCAAATCCCCCATTGACTAGTGCATTTCCCAGGGAAACTCCCATGCCTTGCTGGATATACTAGAGGTGAAAAGGTCAAGCTGCGCTACTTCCCACTTATCAAAGATAATGTCCATAATCCTCTGCTGCAACTACGTGTGGGACTATGCCTCCCGCCTTCTAAAAGCCTCCACTTGGGCATTCTCCTTGTCCACTATGTGACTGACGAAGAAGCGCACACATTCTCTAGAGCCTATGGCCTGCCCACTCCTCTCTGCAAAGCAGGAGCACTCCAATCAGTTGGAAAAAATACATACCCCAGAGAGAAAAAGAACTAGAGCCAGCCCGATTACCCTCAGCTCCAGGGTACGGATATATCAGCCTTTACTGTGGTCTTGCCAATGACCACTCACCGACAGATCTTAAGGCAAGCCCATCAATAACAGACATGCATCAGTCACAACGCTCTAGGCCCTGCAAGTCATCCCAAAATTAGGACCATTGGCATCTCAAGCCCCACTGGAGAGACCTCAAACGCAGCCGAGCAAGCAGCACCAGAACGATGTACAAGGCCATACATCTGAAAAGTTCACCGCAGGAACAAAGGACACAGTTTGAATGAGGACAAAGCTTGACTGACAATCTTCACTCCAGATCAGCTCTGATGAAAAGACATCTGATATTACATGGCTTGGATTGTACGGTCATTGTTTAAGCCAAAACAGCAGACAATGCTGGCTATGGAGCCAACAAGACATCTGTGCTTACAAACCTGACATGCTTTAAACTAAGGGCTTCAGGAAGAGAGTGCGGGATGGGGGAAGTTTGGAGGAAGCAAGTTTAAAAGAGGGATGTGTAAAATGGCAGCATGGCTCTTCCAGTCCGGGTGTTTGAGGAAGTGGCAATAAGTCAGGCATTTGGCCGATTCTATTTATGTATCCTTGGTGCACCAAAGAAGTGCCTCAAGGTATTTCCCAATATAAGAGATCTTTGGGAGGAGGGAACAATTAAAACATTAGTAGAAAATGGCGTATTTAAAAGCACACAGGATCTGGCATATTAGCCATTACTTAATACTAATAAATACTACTTTTCAAGGGGGCAGGGTGGGCAAAAGTTGTAATGCCCCCATAAATCATTCAGAAAATGATGCATTCACAAGTATTAACCATACATATTGCTCAGTATATGAATAACACTTTCGGGAGGGTTGAGGTGGGGCATAAAAAGACCTAAAGCAATCAATACACACCCAGACAGAGCAGCGTGGCTCATATGCACATTGTTTTCCAAAAATGAGATCTTATTTTCTGATGCATTCTAAAGACAACCAACATGGAGCAGCATAGTGCTTGACAGATAAATATGTGTGGGGCATGAAGAAGATCCAAAGGGATCGCACATATGTTGCTCAGCAGCGCTGTAGAACATCTGTTGGCATAGAGAGAACGCATTTTAGATGGTCTGCAAAACTCGAATGGGTTAGTATGGACATTTCTTCGGCTGCAGACAATGAACGGGACAGTGTGGACACATCTCAGATGGACCGCAGACTTTCCAATGCTGCGGTCTCCAACCAATCGATCATGAGCACTGGTAGCTCAACGGAGGCATCCCAGTTGTCTCCTACTCCAATACCAGAATAAAGGTGCTGGCGAATCTGCAAGTGCTCCGACAGACATAGCAGTGAGTAGGTAAGGACCCAGTTAATTATCTGCAACTCCTGTTCTCCAGCATGGGTATTGTGCATGGATTCACATGCTCACGAATATTCCCCTGTCGTCAGGTGTCATGTCTTCCGTTTCTCCTCCCAGGTCCACATCTTACTCCCAGCCTCCCGCTTCTACACCACAAGCGCAGGGTAACACTCGAACATCCCTCAACCCACGCCAGTCTTCGTTCAGACTGCGACCATTCTTTTACTGGCACCTACCTTGGCGTTGCTATCCCAAACAACGTTGGTATACAGGAGCACGAAACAACGCAGGTCGCGTTGTGTTAACATAAGGAGAAAAACAAAGCGCCTCGAGTCAAGTGCTTCTACATCGACGGCTGCTTCCTTCACTACGAGGGTCACCTGACTCGACTCCACGCTCCCGGAGCAGAATCACGTGATCCCTGTATGCTGTTAAAAGAACGAAGGAAACAATCAACAAATGCTTCACAGCTGCTTCATTCCTTGAGTGCTGCATAGCGTTTAGTTGTCACGTTTGGAACTTTGGCTTATTCGACCACGGAACTCTTTTTGGATTGAACTGCTTAACCCTGACACTTTACTTGGAACTTTGGCTTACTCGACCACGGAACTCTTTTTGGATTGAACTGCTTAACCCTGACACTTTGCTTGGAACTTTGGCTTATTCGACCACGGAACTCTTTTGGATTGAACTGCTTAACCCTGACACTTTGCTTGGAACTTTGGCTTACTCGACCACGGAACTCTTTTTGGATTGCATTTTCTTTTCCCGTTGTCAAGTTGAACGGAACACCCGGTGCCCTTGGAATTTCGATTGGACTTCGTGCCTCTGCCTGTGATATTCCTGCCTGCCTCAGGTATCCTTCCTCCCCTATCCCTTCAAAGTGTCCTGCCCACCAGACTTGGGTAAGCTTACACACGTTGATTCGCCTTACTGCATTTTCATTCATTTTCTGTTAACTGACCTAACCATTATTGCCTTACAGCGGTCAGGGGGTCCTTCCGACGTTCCCGTTTCCGGCCTTCGGCACTCTCACCTGTGCCCTCAAAGATTGCACTAATAGTAGTTCCTAAATCTGTCAGTGTGGTACTTGGGGACGGAGGTCCTATTAATCTGCACGACCATCAAATACAATAGAACATCAGGCAGGGAATCCTCAGTAACATTAAAAGCAGTATCGTTTTGAAGTCAACAACTACTGGTTAGTTATACAGTCCTTGCTGTCGTTTTGGGTCATATTGCCCAAGCCAATGGCATACGACCTCCTAGGCTCCACCCTTCATATTGTAGAGGAGTATGCAAGTGGCAGTAGGATTCAAGAGAATACATAGTGGGGTAGGAGGGAAGGTCGCATGTAAAACAAGGACGTGGAAGTAGGCATCCTCTAGGTATAGGGAGGCCAGGAAGTCTATGTGCTCTATGTGCTCCGGTTGTTTGAGCACCTGTTGCAACGTGACCATCCGGAAATGTGTTGAGTTGCCTTCAGTCTAACACCCCCACTTCTTTCTCACTAAGGAGTATCTGGAGTACACACCAGAACCCCAGAGATGTTTTGGCACATTCTCTGTTGTCCCTTTCTGTAGCAGCGCCCGAAACTCTTGCAAGAGTAGAGGCAGATGGTGTTCCTTTCTCACGACGGGAGGAATGGAGTGGCACTTGTCCAGGAATTGACAACGCTGAGCACCCACTTGTTGGTGGAGATGTTGCGCCACTCGTTGACAAAATTTGATAGAAGGCCTCCCACTCAGGTGCTGAAGTGGGGAGCTGGGCCCTTGACTCGGTCAAGCTTGATTGGTCGTCTGCGTACTGGATGATGTTTATTTATTTACATTTGTATAGCGCACAAAGCAGCCCCTAGGCATCGCTTAGCTGTTACTTGTAGTTACACTTATTTACAGAAGGGAGGCATATGCATTGAAATGCATTACATCACAAAAACATTGGTGCGACAGAACAATTCAAATGCATTTAAGGCAGCTGTGGTGTGAGCCGTGGTTAGGCGAAAAGTAGTGTTTTTACAGCTTTCCTGCAAGCTAGGTGTGAGCTTTCACCACGAAGAGTAGGTGGCAGGGCGTTCCATTGTGTAGCTGCTAGGTATGGGAAGCTGATGCCACCAGCTCGAGCTCTCTTGAATTTGGGCACTGTGAACATGTTCGCATAAGGCGTTCTTGTGGGTCTGGTCGCGGGGATGGGGTGAACTCTTTCAGAGAGGTAGGTAGGAGCGGTTTGGTGAGCACATTTATGAGTCAGAGCGAGGGTTTTGAAGATGACTTTCTGTGATAGGAAGCCAGTGGGCTTCTTTCCTTGCAGCTGCGATGTGCTGTCTTTCTGGGATGCCTAGGGGTGCCCGTAGGTAATTATTTTGAATGACCTGTAGTTTGGCCATGTTTTTTGTGGAGGTTCCTAAGAAGAGGGCATTGCAGTAATCTGGTCATGAGCCAGTGTTGGCTCGTGCAATGGTAATAGAGTTTCCTTTGGAAAGGAATAGTCTAGCTGCTGTCCTAAGTTTTGCGTGGTAGGCCGCCGCAGAGGCAATGATATATGATATTTTATTTCTATCGCGCTCGTACACAAGTGTTTCAGAGCGCGACAAGGCAAGGGAGGGGAAACGGGGGAGAACAAAATGGCGATCTTACTAGGCCCAGTGACATTGAAAACGCGCAAGTGCATGGGAGAAGGGGAGGGGAAAAGTGCATGGAAGGGGGGAGAAGTGGAAAGTGCAAAGCGGAGGAGGAACAGATAAATAACAATAAATAAATAGAGGCAACAAACAGTGGTAGTGCAGCCAGCAATGGCCTTGACATGTCAAGTTCTCGATAGTTTAGAGTCAAGGTAGACTCCAGAGTTTTTACTGCAATGGCAACTAGGATTCTGATATTGTCAATACTGAAGTTGCTTAACTTGGGGTTGAGGTTCCTGAGTGTTTTGTTAGTGCCGACTAGAAGCAGCTCTGTTTTGTGCGACTTCAAGCATAGTCCATTTACTGTCATCCAGGCTTGGATTGTGTTGTAAATGTCGATCAAGGTCATAGAGTTGGTGTCATAGTCTCCCGTTAGGGTAAGGAGGATCTGGGTATCGTCAGCGTAATTCGTATACGAGATACCCAGGGAGTCTAGAATGAGGAAGAGGGGGCATCTTACAAAAATATTGTAAGAGGGGGGGCGAGATGTATGACCCTTGTGGTACAGCGCACAGAATGATGGTGGGTGAGGCAGAGGCAGTCTGAGAAAACTTGCATGGTTCTACCTTGTAGGAAAGATAATATCCATGTGGTGGCGCCTGGTGAGAATTTAGCTGTGGTGGTTCGGTGGTGGCATAGGACCTTGTGATCAACAAGGTCAAAGGTTGTCGAGAGATTTTATAGGAGGAGGAGTGCCGGTTTGTCTGCATCCCTAGCCTCGTCCATCTGTTTTTTTCCAGTAGTGCGGTTTCTGTCTCATGTCCCAAACGAAAATCTGGATTGGCACACCCCAAGGAGTTTATTGTCTTCAATGAATTTTTGCACTTGGAGGTAAGCTGCTTTGTCTAGTATTTTGAGCAGAAAGGGCACTGTAGTGATGGGCCTGTAGTTGGGAGATGTCGGGTCTAGAGTAGGTTTTTTAATAAGTGGGCATGCCCACGCCTCTTTGAGGCAAGTGGGGACTTTGCCAGTAGAGAATGGAGCGTTTACAAAAGCTGTGAGGAATGGTGCGAGAGGGCCAGCACATTGGTTGATGATACTTGCTGGGCATGTGTCTCCTTTGCAATTGGATGGCTTGATGGATTTCATGATGTTGATCATGTCCTTTTCTTCAATTTTGTTGAAGGAGAAGGGAGTGCAGGTTAGGTCTGTGGCTAGTGGTTGGGTAGTGGCCGGGGGAGGGTGGGCGTGGTCTTCATTGTTTGTCTGGATGTTTCAATTTTGGTTTGGAGGGCGTATATTTTGTTCATCATCGCTGATTGGATTCCTTCGCACCAATTCTTGTCATTGTTAAAGTTCCGTGGTGCGGGTGGGGGGGGGGGTCTCTAAAGATAGAGAATATCTCTTTGGTGTGGGATTGAGCGTCTTAGATTCAGGTTTCAAAGGAGGTGGCTTTTGCTCCAATGATGGCTTGCTTGTATTCTTTGGCAATATTCTTGAAGTTGAGTTTAGCTTTATCCGTTTGGGTGGATTGCCAGAGTGTTAGGGCTGCACATTTCTCAGTTTCTAGGCTGTATGTTCCATGCCAATGTGGAATTCCACCTCTGCACACCTCTTGCGTGCTGAAGCATGAAGGCTGGCGATATGCTGGCCTGTAGTCTTTGGTGTGCTTGGAGAAACAGCCCTTGGATGAACGCAAGGACTGCCTCCATTACTGAAGAGTACCCAGCAAGCGCGCTGTATCGGGGTCTGCCTTTATGGACTGTAGGGTTTCATGGACAGCCTTGCCGAAAAGGTCTACACCCTCAAAAGGCATATCAATAACCTTTGACTGGACCTCAGCACAGAGGTTAGTGGCTTTCAACCAGCCTTGCCTGCCGAGAACTGCCCCGTTGTCCATTTGCCGAAAACAAAGCGACTGTAATCGCATGATCAGAGACCACCTCACCTTCATTAAATAGAGCCAATGCTTTGTTCTTCTTGTCCTCAGGGAGGACGCCTAAGATAAGTACTAGCTTATACAAAAATCGCCCCATCATATCTGTAAAGTATAGCTAAAGCATTAGCCACCTTAATGGTGTTAATGATGTGTTTCCCACATGCGTCCAACTTTTTACCCTCTTGGTCTGGAGGGAACAAGGAGGGGTTAGTGGACCCCTTATTCACTGCAGCAGAAACCTCAGAGTCGGGTGAGGGACGGGAAACCAAGACTCTTCAAGGCGGCAGAATCCAGTATGCTGTATATTTTCTCTGGGCGATCCTTCTTTGGACGAGCCGAGAAAGGAGTCTTCATGACAAATAAGGCATCCTCTCATATGTCGCCGAGCAGAGGGATGAATACAACTGATTTTTGCAAGGACACTCTCCTCTGGAAAAGGAAACACTCCTTCTCTTTAGGGACCAGATTGAACCATTTGGATGCACGTGTCAACGGTGCATGAAATGAGCTGATCTCTTCTGGACAGTCTCTGGAGGGTAGATTCACTTCAGGCAGCTCGCCATCAGCCAGATGTCATCAAACTCATCTGTAACTTGGTGTCGAGATTCGTGTCTGTGAGGGTAGCCACAGGGATGGAAAACAGCCTAGGTGGAGGAGGCGGCACTACATGTGTCCTTGGTCCTGATGGCAACAGTGCACTCAAAGAGGGAGCTGGCTGTGAAGGCAATGGAGGACTGCTAGAGACAGACCCCCAGTTTTTGTTTAGTGTTCACCTTCAAGGTTATTAGAATCTGCTTCCACTAGAACGAAGGAAGGATGTATATTGGCAAGAGACAATTGGAGCATTTCAGCTCGTGAAAATCTAACCATAAGATTCCAAACGTGTAGATGTAAAAAATGTATAGATGTAAATGAGTAGTGCTGTTGCATTCTTCTACCCCTGGCTAGGCAGTTCCTGGATGAATCACCTGTGCAGTCAGGCATAACCATTTGTGCTCCCTCGGTAGGAACTTAGGACACTAACTCTCTAGTAAGGGTACCAGCTGAAAAACCAATAGGTAGTTTGGTTTCTGATTTGTTCATGGTTTACTAGAATTTTCCCTTTAAAAAAAAAGGAATGCTTTACTTCTAATACTTGTATCTGTTGCTTTCTTCTTCATTTCTATTTTCTTCACTACAAGCTCTGGTCTGGCACACTATTATCACTGTATTATCTTTACAGGCTATGGCCTACTTCCACATTTCTTTTGTTTTTTTCAAGATAATAACGTACCTGTATATTGTGATGTGATGTTTATTGCATATCGGGTATTTGTATTATACTGGTGTTTTTTGCCTCTGTTTTTCATCAGCAAGAAAGTATTGCACCATTGTTTTATGTTGAAAAAGCAACAATTTTGTCATTGTTTTATGTTAAAATGTCAGTAAACTTACTTCATGCTCTATGAATACATTTGAGCGGTCTGTAGAATTTTTCAGATGCAATTATTACTTCTTCCGATTGATTCATTTCCTTATTATTTGTTGATACGAGAAAGGTCTAAATTAATGACCAAACCGATAGACACCTGGCAACAGTATTTTACTTGATGTTTTATGTGTTACTATTCCGAAGTCTGCTGTCTGTTCACTAGGGCACCCAAACATTCTGCTTAGGACTCCTAGAGGGAGAAGCCTGGGGAGCTGCTGGAGGCGGACGCCATTGCAGCTCAGACACCAAGGTCTGTAGGGTAGACCGGATGTCCAGGGACACGTCTGTAGGTGCTGTACCCCTGGGCGCCGGTGGCAAGGGCCCAGTTGGTAGAACTGGTTGAGGAGCTGCGGGGTAGGGCCTAGTTGGTAGGGCGGGCTGTGGCTACTGAAAGCAATGAGACGGCTGCAGCGAGCGATGAGCCCTAGGAAGAATGGGGTCAGGAGAATCCTTAACATCCTGCAGATCAGAAGAGAAAGACCCTGGAGGCTGGCTGTCTGAAAATGTGACTACATGTGATAGTTGAGCAGGTGGCAATGCTCTGTGCGAACCAACTGACGACAGGATGAGAGCAGGTGCCACCTCATTGTCCACACTCACATCCCTGGGGAAGAAGGCATGGACAGGGGCATGTTGAGTCGTCGAGTAACTGTGTGGACGGTTACTGTAGTTGTTGACGAGGTTTCCACACAGCTGTCGACAGGACAGTTGATGTAGTAGGGGCTGTCGACGAGATGGTAAACAGAGGAGCCGTTGTCGAGACAGTAGATAAAGACTTCAGTCAATGGGCCGGTGACAATGTCTTGGTCAGTAGGTCTAACGAAGACTTGAGCTTCAATGACTGTTAGGGAGAATTCTCAAAAATGTGCTAATTCCCTCCACCTTAGAGACCACCAGCAACTTTGCTGGATTTTGAAGACTTGATTCTTTTACCTGGAAAGAGCGTGACCCTTTTTTCCCACTCTCTCATGTATTTTTGCGTGAAATTTACCTCAGTTTCTTTTGGTTATGGAGTCCGACAAACTCCATAGGCATCATCTTTTATAATTGTATCACACAGCACCTTCAGTGCAGTGGCACACGGAAGTCTTATAGATTTCCGAAGGTTTAAATACCTTCTCTGGGATAAACTACTGTTTCCCAGAAACAGTAAAGTTAATTTGACTTTACTTAGCATTGTATTTGCTAGACCCTGCACGCCCCATCTTACAATAAGAGTGTACATGCAAAATTGTTGCGTTACCCTTTCCTCAAAGCATGGCTGGTGGCAGTGGTTTCGTTCCGAACTACCAGGGTTTGCATTTACCGCAGCTGTTTGCAGCTCCGGTAACGCTAACCGCAGGAGCCATCTTTTTCAAATTGGCGCTGAGCCATCTTTGACAAAATGGTCCCGGTCTTCGTTTTACGCCATGTCGTTCTGTAAAGGTCCTTCTAGAGAATTTCTCTGCGCTCCAAAACAGGCTTGGTCTCTTTGTTCATTTCACCTATGGAGGGCTTCAGGAGTGAAACCCGCCTCTGGCTCCAGAGTGTCTGGGGTAGGCAGGAAGTGAGGGAGGTGCCCGAAACTCCTGTGCTTAGTCTCCTAGGAGACCCAAATGCACTCTGTGGCGATTGGCTGGCTGACTGTCCGGCAAGGACAGCCACCCTGCTGGGTGATTGACAGCTAAGCTGGAATGAATGGGAGAGAACTGAATTAAAGGAGAGCCTTTTGGCTTGGAAGGCAGAGTCGACCACTGGACGAAGGAACTGAAGAAGAGCTTGAAGAGGACGCCTGCTGCAACTCCTGGGCCTTTGGTTTGCCCAATTAAGTCCTTTTGCAGTGCCAACTTGTCAAGTTCGCATCAATAGAGAAGCCCCTGCAAGGACGACTTCTCTCTTTGAGTTGGTGGTACCAATCAACTCCAAAGTAAGCCACCTGGATATCCATCTCGGAGCTGGTTGAATTTCCTCAGAGTTGTTGCAGTGAACCGTATTGCCAGGGAGAGGGACACCAGATTGTGCAAGTTACTTTTACGCTGGCTTAAAGCCTTTGGAAGATACTTCGGACTCCCACAAAGCAGGACTGACCAAGCCTGAGCCCCCTCAGCAGAGTGCGGGACCACAGAAGCAAGGACAGTCCACCTTGGCAGCCAGGAACCGCATTGTTGCTATTTGCGGTAGCTGAAACGTGAAACAGCCAGTGAAAGGAGTCCCCCGACATCCTCCCTCTTGTCCCCACAACTGAGGCCCAGGAACAGTGAGATCTGCAGAGCTGCACAGGAACAGAAGTCCTCTGCTGCATCTTTTCTTCATTGCAAGGTACTGTAAAACAAGTATAAGAGAACTTACCTCTTACTGTAGAAGTGCTTGTAACTTCCACAACTCTAATCAGTTTGTGGTCCTACATTTGATTCTTGTTTTTCATCAAATACTTCAAAACTTGCACAAAGACTTTTCCATTGACTTACCAGAAGTGCTTTATCCTATCAAAGACTTTTGCTTAGCCTATTGAATTGAAGGACTCTTCTAGTGAACTCTAAAAGTATCTGCACTGCTTAAGAATATTTGTGGTCTCTTGTGTTCTAATAACCTTTGCCTTTTACTAACTTTTAAAGAGTATTCTGAATGCCAACAGTAAGATATTAATGTTGCCAGCACCCTTGTTCCTGAAGTCACCTGTGGGTGTAGGTTGTGTCTGTGGGCCATCCCAAAAGAGTCTGGTCTAATTCAGAAACTCAAAGTGTACAGTATTGAAGTATATTTGTGTGATTCTATTCTATTGTTCCCTTCTGTAAGGCTTTATAACTGACTGTTAAATAAATGTTTAATTGTTTATGTAAGAAACCTTGAGTGTAAGAGTTTATTTGAATACCCGTAACTGTGAATCATTGTGCAACTCCACTACAGCTCACATTTCCCCCTGTGAGATAAGCCTGGCTGCTCAACACGCTACCAACCTGTGTAGTACAAGCTTATACTAAAGGTTGGGTTGCCTGTACCTGTAGTCATAGTTTGTTTGTAGGGTTCCCAGATGGGACTGCATTCAAGCTTTGCCTAAGAATAAGAATATGGACATGACCCTTGGGATGACTGCTCGTGGACAGTGTTCCACCCATAGACTGTGTCTGACATGTCAGCGGAGAGGTCGTCGACGTGCACAGTCTTTCTAACAATGAGCCAGCAGGAGTGGTGGTGGTGGATCCTGCAGTCATAGACAGAAACTCGAAGAGGGAGTATGCTGAATTGATCCGTTGACCCGGCAGTAGCAGGACTACGCATTGAGGCTGGGTCAGAGGCCTTGGCACCCTCCTCCAGCTAAGCCACCAACCTTCTGTGACAATCCCGTAGAGTATTGGAGAAGAAGGACTTGCAGATGGGACAGTTGTCCCCATTGCGGTCCGGGCGCAGGCTGTAGAGGCATTTGTCATGCCGATCATCCACACAGAGGTTCTTTAGGTTGCACTTGGAACGGCACTGTTCTTGCTCGCAATCCGTCATGCTGCCCAAATACAGGGGGAAGGCCTCACTCAAAGAAAAAAGGATCAGACGATGGAATGGATCTTTACCGGCAACATGTCCCCGCCACCAAAGATCACCACTGTGAACGCAGATGAAACAATGGAAAACAATTCTCACAAAAACAGAACAAGAATCGAGATTTTTGAGGAGCAAAATCTGAAGACTCTGAATGCTAAAACAACCAGTGAAAATCTGAGGAGGACCTCGGGGAAGGGGGGGGGGGTGAGGAAGGGGTTTGGGGGAACATAGGAGGACAAATGTCATTGGCTTTGGCAGTATGACCCCAACACTATAGAAATAAATTGTATACGTGACCAGCAGTTTTTGATTTTAAAGCAAAACTGCCTTTGATGTTAGAGGATTCCCAGCCTGATGACGGTGAATATTCATTTAAGATCCGAGGCTGGAGAATGGAGTAGCAATTGTCCCTTAAGAAGTGTGAATGTTGGGGGATTAGAAATGTGAGTGGTGCATAAAGCTGCATGATGAGCATAAGAAGGACTACACACAGGTTATAGTATTAGGCATTTTCTTACAGCAGGTTTCGCTGCACACCGCACGTTTTTAGGCTCACTTTACTTTGCAAGCTGGTAACAGCAGGCTTTCACTCAGGATCAGGGAAAAATCTACTACCATAACCTTTGTGCTTCTCAAAGTACAAAAAATATTTACATATTGAACGGATAGGTGTGGCATGCTGGAGTAGGGAGTCGGACATGTTTACAACACTCTTTATTTAAATTATAATGAATTGGCCCATCTTCCACCATCTCTAAAGGGTTTACCCTACCCAACTAAAGAACTTGGGTGCTCATCGTCAGAATGTCCGTCCTCTGTCCAAACTAACCTACTCTTGTCATCCCACTAATAAAATACATTAACATAAATAGCTCTGCGAGAATGGTACCTCCTCTTGGTGCAATGGGATCAGCCCGAGGGGGTTATTTCTCTTAGTCTCTGATAATAGTTCAACTTCTGCACTTTTAAAGAATACCAAGAAAATTACTCTTTTCTCCTGGTCCAACAGTTCAACAACTGCTATCCCCTCCTGGTCAACTTGATCAGCATCCAAGCTGCTGTTTGGTAACCTTTCTGTCTTAGTTTCTGATTCAACAATGTAGGTGAAAGAACCATTGCTTCAGCCATTGGCTAACTTTGGATAGTTTCATGCAACAGTTTATATCACCCTTTACACCTCTTTCCAGGCTTCTCCAAGGGCTTGCTTGAAAGTTGAACACTCCTTTTGTTTTCAACAGTTATTTCTGGTCTTTCTTTCCCCTCCTCTTGTCGGTGAAAACAAGGCGATATCTTCCTGTAGTATACTTGATTTCGTCTAACACTCTGACAAAGGAGATTGTTCTCATGGCACTCTCTAGCCTGAATGTCTCTTTTGATGAGTGTCTTGAGGGAGAGTACTCCCAATATGTTCTCCTCTGTCTCTTTATCACAACTGCGACGAGGAAGATCAATAGCGATGTAATCTTCACACTTGATTCTTCTATTCCAACTCTGGAGACTAGAGAGATTACTCCGGAGGCGTTCTTTCCTTTGAATACTATTGTTTCAAATACTGAGACGAGGGAGATTACTCCAAGGTGGCCTTCCCATTCAGTACTACTGGCACAAGTACTGAGACGAGTGAGATTACTCCGAAGGATTTCTTCCGATTCAATATTCTTGATACAGTTACTGAGATGAGAGAGATTACTCCTGATGTCTTTAGATTCAGGACCCCTTCACAATTCCCTACCGGGTCTCCCGTGACTCTGTTACCTCTTCTCTGTTGGAATCAAATTGCTGGTTCTTCCTGCAGTGTTGGGTCGATGCGTTCCCAGTTAATGTTCCCTCTGCTTCTCTTTGCGCTCCACGCTGCCATGCTTTGGCTCCACAGGGTCCGCCGCCAGAGGATGTTAGAGCAATATTTTGACCGCTCAGTCTACCTCCTCAAGGTCACGCCACCGTTGGTCGGTTTCCAGCTTCTAGTCAGACCTGTTCTGCGCTGGCCAGCTAAATACTTCTGCAATCTGCTGTAGACATCCTCCCAACTGGAGGTTAGCTGCCCCGCCATAGCTTCTTGCTCCCAGGTTTGAACTTCCCGCGTCTGCCAGGCTTCACATGCTACGCCCACTACCCCTCTCATTGGGTCCTTTCCAGATGTTTATTTCATTCAGTTGGTGTCTCCCCAGTGGAGTGTCACAGTCCTTTGTACTTTGCAAAGGGGTAGTTTGTATAACTCCATCAATCTGCTTCTTCATAGTACTCTTGGAAGACGACTTGAGAGCAGACTATGTGCATTCTAGTCTCCCTGACATTGGTGGTATCAATATTTACAGGAAGAAAGGAAGGAGTATTGAAATAGCATAGATTAGTGCTTTCAGACTGCAGCTCAGCAGACTCTATAAGTTTCATCTGCTCAATGGCAAGAGGATTAGGGAGTTCCATCATAGACCGGGAGTCATTGTCCCCATGAAGGGAGTCTCTCCCTGTGAGGTCCCGCTTTCCGCCACCCCTAGGGGGAATGTTGCATAGCAGGCTCCCCTCCCTAGCCTCACATAAAAGGGCTCCCTGCTGGGGAGAAGGGACATGATCCCATGAATCGCCACATTGGGTACTGTGAAGGAATCCTGAAGTAAGACACAGACAACAGATTTAAGTTCAAGCAAACAATATTTATTCACTTAGATGCCAGGATGGTAGAAAGCCTAACCTGCCCTATACTAAGGTGGGATTTCCCCACCTGAACAAAACCAAGGAAAGTAGGAGTCAAAGAGTCCAACTTAAAAGCCTGTGTGTCCAAAACCTATACTTGCCCTCACAACTAAACAGTGTATACGGATGTCAATAATCAAAGAAATGTTTATCAACACAAAGTGCTGAGCATCTTCCAGCTCCCAGCTGATCTTCAACTTCCCTCCCCCAAGTTCAAACAAGAGCAGTCCCGATCCCTGTCCTCGAGACGGTAGTTCTAGTTCATCAGGTCTCGGGGTTCCTGCCAGCCTGCACAGGTTCCTGGGCATTCACCCGTATGTGAACAGGCACGCTCCCTTAGATTCTCCTTTTTGGCCTCTTGGCTTCGTCACACACCTTTAGCCAGTCATTAATATTCAATACAAGTGTAACCTTTGTATTTTCAGGCAATTCGATATTCAACCGGCTTGATTTTTTTTACGGTTGCAAACTTTCATTCAGCGATGCGATGCAATATGCATGGTGTAACACTGTTTAAAACTGTCATTTAGTTTGGCATTCAACAGTTTTGATGCTGCTAACTTTCATTCAGTTCGATATTCAAAATGTATAGTTTAGTGCCAATTAGAAAATTTCATTCAGTACAGTATTCAATATATATAGGTTAGCACTATTGAAAAACATCCATTCAGTTTGGTATGCATCTCATCTCGCTTTAAAGCTTCCATTCATACAAAGGGTCACTCGTAGTAAGCAGTCTGCCCAAAGCTCCCCAGGTTTCCGAGTGTTCTTTCCCCAGCACTGCAGCGTCACCTGCTGCTCATCCCAACTTTCCAGGCTGGAGCCGAACATCGGCAAGCCCTGCTCGCATGTCACTTACACTTCTGCAGGCACTGTCACCTTTGGTGCCTCTGGCTGGATGCAGTCAGCGTCCGCCTTTTCTCTGGTGCACATTAGCTGCTCCCAGCTGCTCCAGCTCTGATACGGATGCTCCCACACATCAGGAATAGCTGTTGGCATCCTGCTCACACTTCAGGTCCCACCACAGCTGCCTCCACATGAAAAGGGCCTCCTGGTCTCTCCTACATAGGCCATTGTGGTGCTGCTGCTCTTTGTGTCTCTTAGCTGGTCTCCGATTACACACCTGCAGCCTGTCAAAGGGCTGCAGGTGAGGACATCCAATTAGACTTGCCTGACACTCACCATACTTTACAGGCATCTTCCTGTCACAGTACCTAATTGTAATTACAATTGTTTATTCATGCAGCGCTTATACACAGATGGAGTGCTTCAAGGAGTGAAAGGTACAAGGGAATACAGTAATCATTCTTAAAGTCTTGAAGTTTCCAAATGCTCTAAACAGAGAAACTAGCATACTAGGCCTGACAGCATTTCTCCTAGTACATGAAGTGTTACAGTTGCAACCAAGCTAGGCAGAGGGTTAGGGTGAGGGGGGGGGGGGGCTTGGGGGGGTGTGGGGGGGGGGGGTAAGAACAGGACAGACAAACTTACCAGTCCTAATACATTTAGGGTATGCTGTATGCATACAGATGGAGGTGCGAGGAAGAGGGGTTGGAGGGGGACAATTGTATCCAGTCCAACAGGGCCCTAGCGCAAGTGCAGACAGGTTGCCTCATTCATGGAGCGCAAGCTGAAAGTGCAGTAATGCTGGACATAGAGCAGCGGCCCAGAGGCAAGTGCAAAGACTGGGGGGGGGGGGGGGGGTGTCTGGGACCTGTAAACTCTGGAGGTGAACCAGGTAACCAGTCAGCAAAAACTGACCAGAGCAGGAAGGAAGGTGGAGAGGAAAAAGAACCGAGGTTAGCAAGGGAGTGAGAAAGAGTAAGAGAAGAAGGTCTTGAGGAGTTTGCGGAACTCAAGGTGCTCTGGCTCAAGACGGAGAGAGGTAGGCACTTGCAGAGGATAAAGACCTACCCCCAAATCTTTTGTGAAAGTGGTTCACCCACAGAGGGTTGGAGGACGACAAGCAGAGGACTACAGGGAGAGTATTTAGGAAGAGAGCGTTGTAGATAGTGCAGGTCCCGGCCCCGGAAAGCCTGGTGGATTATGCAGAGGGTCTTGAACTTGATCCATGCAGCCACGGGGAGCCAGTGAAGGGATTTCAGTGGAGGAGAGATGCGGTCCCTGGGCTGGAGGCCAAGGATGAGTCTTGCGGTTCTGTTCTGGATGAGTTGTAGAGGACGGAAAGTAGAAGTAGGAAGATTGAGAAAGAGGCTGTAGAAATTGTCCAGCCTAGGGAGAACCAGGGCTCTCGAGGGGGTGAGCCTCTGGGGGAAGGAGAGGAAAGGAAGAATACCTCTGAGGAGGTGCAGCTGGTAGTGTGATTTTTTGGAGATGTCTGAGGTGTGAGAAGAGGAGAGAGTGGAGTTGAAGATGACCCCAAGGTTTTTAGCCTCATTGCTAGGGGAGGGCACAGGGCCAAGGGAGGCCAGCCAGTGTGGAAGTGGGAAAGCAGGAGCAGGGGTCCCAAAGAGGACGATCTCGGTCTTACTGGCGTTCAGACAGAGATCGTTAGCAGCGCACCAAGACTGAATTGCGGATAGACAATCAGGGATAAGCGAGGAGGAGGCCAAGGGTAGCCTGAAAGAGCCTAAGTGGTGAAAAGGTGTAGTGTTCATCACTTTTAATCTACTCGTCCTCGTCCCAGTACTCTCAGATGTTAAATGAGGGGAGTGGTCCTACAATACCCCATAATGGTTCCGGAAGGTTTAGGTTGGTCACTGTTATGTAAGATTTTCACAGAACCGGTAAATCTTCCTGACCTGGGTCAATCCCAGAACTTTTTTGCTTTACTAGTAGGATATTTTTTCTTAATACCTCATTGAGTGGGAACCTTTTTCCACACTCACAGAATCTTTGACTCTTTTTATAGGTGT
The DNA here is from genome assembly GCF_040938575.1 of Ambystoma mexicanum. Taxonomy (NCBI): domain Eukaryota; kingdom Metazoa; phylum Chordata; class Amphibia; order Caudata; family Ambystomatidae; genus Ambystoma; species Ambystoma mexicanum. Next base: position 19,977,373 of record NC_090935.1, read on the forward strand.
TAGTTTTTTGACTCTCCATAGTGCCTCTTTAACAACTTATTAGCAATAAGTGCCTGATGTTGCTGGGTTGCCCTAGGGGCTCCCCATTTAACTTTCTTGTGCTAACCTCGAGTGAACTATAGTTCCCAAGGGTAGAAAGGATCTTTGGATCCCTTTTACATTTTATTCTGGGAAGCCAGCACACCACACCTTATGTGGAGCGCTGGGGGGATACAATGTATCTGCTGTCACACTAAAACTAACAATTCTGTTACAGGGACACGCTTACCTTCAATGGCTGGTTGTAGTCATACCTTGTATTCATTTGGTGCACTTTTACTGCGGGCTGTGTTCACAGCTTCATTTACCAAAATGGCCCGTCTCCTTTTTTCACCATTTTAGTGTTTCTTGTACCTTCCCCCGACATCCAGGGTGGGAAATTCCTTTGTGTGATATTTATCTTTGGCGGGTGTCCTCTGGGCCCCTCAGCCCAGGCTCCAGCCTGTCTGTCTGTGAGGGCAGGAAGCGAGGGAGGAGTCCAAAACTCCACAGCCCTTCCCTTTGTCTTCCACCTTGCTCGAATGGGGACAAATCCCAGTGGAGGGCTGGCTGTCCTGATTGGACAACTAGACCGCCCCTTCTTGTAAAATGCAGGGAGAGAATACAGAGGTTGTGCTGTAGTTCCTGATAAATACTGTGAACCTGGAAGTCGACCACCTGAACCGAAGAGGAGTAAGGAAAAGCAGCTGAAACAATTTCCGGCGACCAGAAAGCCTGCTGTGTAACCGGAGCCTGCTGCAGCCCTTCCTTCCAATCGACCCGGGGACTCCGTAAACGACGACCTGAACCCAGAGCATGGTGAGACCCACTAGACTCAAGACCTGCATTTTGAGCCATCCCACTCGTTGCTGAGACCTTGCATTGCTGCAATACCCTGGGACCTTGAGCCATCGTGCGGTGCATGGTCTTTCAAATTCTGAATCTCGAAGAAAACTTCATGGGCATCCTGGTGGATCTCCAGAGACACAAATAGAGTCCGAAAAGTCTCCTCACCAGAATACTGGATCATTGTAACGAGAATTCAACCACAATGTTCTGCCTTCTCCTGTGCTCGATGAAAGGGCGCCAAATCCGCAGAAGTGCATTCAGCCGCGGGGGACACCTTACTTAGAGCCTTCGTCATCGATCCCTGCTGCAAAGTTCCTTCAGTCTCAACGACAAGGAATCCACTGACTGGGTATTTGGCTGCAGACCCTGAAGTCGTCCTGCTGCAAAATCTTCAATGCCAAGGTACTGTGTTGGCTTGGGTCTGCACTTATCTTAAGCCTGTTAGGATTTCTGTGTAGCTGTGTGTTGTTTTCTGTGATGGGGAGGCCTCTCATCCAGTGCACCCAGTCCCACTGCTAGAATCCTGCTGGGGTGTCTTCTGCAAAGCCCCTGGTCCCTCTTCTAACCCTAGAAGTAAAGTACTCACCTGTTTGCCCAGTTTTCCTAAGGAACTCTGACTTTTGCTACTAAAGAACCTATTCTGACACTTCCTGTTGGTCACTAGTCCTCAGTGACCCCCGCCCTCCCTTCCGCCACTGAGAAGACTCATGCTCCAAGAATAAGGGAAAGACTTAAGAGATTGGGACTTTTTGCCTAGAAAGGAAAATAAGTGTTTAAAAGTTACTTACTTGTAAAGAGTTGGTTGGGAACTGTAACTCCAAGAGCGAACAGTTACAAAAGTTCTTACTTACCTTGGATGTGTGATGCACTTTTCTTAAAAGTATGGTTAACATCTTTTCTTCCTTAGCCACCGTTTTGCCAGTCTAATAGAAACTAGATGTGAAGGGATATTGCTCTCCTGTGATTAGGTGGTTCCTCTTCCCAAAAGTAATGTGTTGGTTTCACCAGATTATTCCTGCAGGGGAATTGTATGAGTGTCCCCCCCAACTGGGTCTTGCTGTTAGCCCGTCCAGAAAAAGTCTGCATTACGTTGTTGCCTACCTAGAATAACTGAGTCATTCAGTAAAGTGTAACATTGGATTGTACTTTCCCTGTGCTATCTAACCCAAAGTCTGTGGTTCTAACTGTCCCTGATAAGTCATACTTCAGTTATCCTTATAGCTGGGAAAGATTTAACCTGGACTGCTTGTGAGATATAAAAAAGTATATGGGTTTTACTTACCTTGAGTTAGTTGTGTGCCTTCCTAAAAATAAGTGACAAGAGTTACTGCTTACTTCTAGCTGTGGTTCAATGATCTCAAAAGCCCCAGTAATTGAATATTACATCCTTGGGTTTTACCCATCTAGCATAACTGTGTTTTATCACAATAGTTGTTATAGGTTTTTATTGCACCTGGAATAAGTGTTCCACTATTCACAAAAAGTATATTGTCCAGTTGACCGATTCAGTACAAATCACATAGCGTCACTGTACAACTGGTAGCGTCTACTGCCCTTGCATTACTGAATGTAATTGTAAAAGCAACCATTGGTTTTTTACCCCCCAAGAATAGCTGTGACCTATACGCAATGTGTATGAAAAGGTTTTGACTTTCCTATATCTACTGTTAGGTATTTCAAATAAGGTCTATACTTGGCTATGTGTACCTACAAGGAAAGTGTGTGTTTTATAATTATGATTTCATAGAATGGGTTAATGCTCATTTACCCCTAGATTTATCTGGGCCAACTTGTATTTAAATAAATCTTTTCTTTTTACAATACAAAGGGTTTCTTTGGACCCTTTGTATTACAATTATGTGTACTGATTCTACAGCCCTCTCTCCCTCCTAGGAAAAGCCTGGCTGCTCTGTCTGCACTACTATTTACTCAGGTGGTACAGCCTTATACTAAGAGTGGAATCTTGTACTGCCTCAGTTGAATGGTTTTACTAAGCACCTAGTTGCACTTCACAAAAACTGTCCCACCAGTCACAATTAGAGAAAGGGGGGTACCCTGTCTCACCTAAGAGCACCCCACTGCCAAACTGCGAGGACCCTCCACCCAGGTGATCATCCCTTGCTTCTCCACCCCCAGGGTTGGGATCCAAGAGCAATGGCCTTTCCCTGGCCACCTGGGGATTTCGGAGTGAGTAGATCCTGATGTTTCTCACAGTACATATATGATTTGTTCAAGTCCGCTAAAAATAAAACGGTTATTTTAGCCATGTGTTTTTTTTTTACATTTCATTTAAACATACAAGGGACACCATTTACTAGGTTTGACACGCATGATAGCCAAAACAATTCTACAGAGGAGTCCCTCTAACTATTCAAGTCTCTCTTCCTCATCCCAGCTTCTTTGTAGTGAGGAAGAGAAACGGGGGAGGGAGTATGCCTGAAACGGAGAACAAACAGTAATGCCTCATACTTACCCTAGTCCCTCCTCATCCCGGTCACGCAACGTGTCCCAGGTCCTCTTCCTTGCCCCAACCTTCCTTCCTCATCCCAGTCTCTTCTCCTCGTCCCAGCCCCGTTCTCTCAATCCAATCATCCTTCATCCTTGTCCCATTCCCTCTTGATCATCCCAGTCCCTTAACGTGTCACAGTTCCTCTGCCCCATCCCTGATTCCCCTTTCTCATCCTAGTTTCTCTTCCTTGATCCAGTCCTCCTTCCTTATCCCAGTCCCACTTACTCGAGTCATTCCATATCCTTGTCTCAGTCCCCTTTTCATCCTAGCCCTCAACGTGTCCCAGTTCCTCTCCCTCATCTATTTCTCTTCGCAGCAGTCCTCCATCCTCATCCCAGTTTCTCACTCCAATCATTCCTTATCCCACTCCATCTTACTTGTCTTAGTCCCCCTTCCTCACCCAAGTTCTTCTTTTTCAGCCTCACCCCTGTTCCTCTTCCCACATTCTTGTTCCAGCGCCTCTTCACCCAAGTATTGGGATCCCAGATGAGGCTCTCATCTCTCCCTCTATTTCACAATCTCTTTTCTTCTTTCCCCAATCCATGTGTTCCTCTTTTTCTTTTAGGCTCACTTTCTCTCGATTATTTTCCTCTCACTGCAGAGATCTGCATGAGTTTATTGGCAAGCGAGGGCTTCCCTTGTTGGCGGGTCCAGGGTATGAAGGGAATTTGAGACTGATGGAGCCACTTGCCTATTCCTCAGAGTTTCCCTTTCAAGCTGCACATCGGATTACAGAGCAGTGTCAGCCTTCACAATGAGGGTCACAATGGTTTGACTAGATACCATATATCTTGAACAATAATGATACATAATTAAATTCAGATATTTTTCATTTCTTAATGTAATGGTAAATGCATACCTTTGTGCTTTGATGTATAAAGAGTAAATAAACAGCAGAATACATCCCAACATCCTGCTCTTGAACAATAACACCACCGTAGCTCGTCAGTAGCTCCAGTCTACTGGCAGTCAGGAAAAAAGTGATGACGCTTATCTCACAGGATAGAATGGATAAGTCATCTGGACTGGAGAAGCTCTAATGGGACAGGGCATGTCTCATCTAGACTGCAGAACATCAAATGTCCAAACATGTCTCAGGTGGACTGCAGATCCTCTAATGGGATAGTGTAGACCCAGGTCAGGTGGACTGCAGAAACTCTTATGGACTAGTCCAGACAAGTCTCACATGGACTGCAGACCCTCGAATGGGATATTGTAGGGCTAACTCAGATGGACTGTTGAAGCTCTAATGGAATAGTCCAGCCACGTCTCAGGTGGACTGCAGAGGGTCTAATTGGATAGTCCAGCCACATCTCAGGTGGACTGCACAGGGCCTAATGCAGAGTTCTTCAAACTGGAGGAGGTGCAGCTGCATCACAGGGGGACCGGGGGGGGGGGGGCGGCGGAGGGGGGGCTGGCAAGAGCCCAGCATGAAATGTAAAAAACAATGTGTTTTTTTCTTCTTTTTTGTTTTTTAGATTCGAGGAGATGGGCAGGGGCGGCTCACATGGTTAGACAACCATAAAACTCTCAGGCACCAATGAAAAAGTGGGCACTCACCCATGCAGATACAACAGAATGCAAATACAGGGCAGTTATTGACTCCTAGAGTGGGTGGTGTCACCATTGAGGATGGGAATCCTTTCACAGATACAGGAATAACTATGTATCCACAATAGGATAGTTCACTGGGTGACTTGATGTGTTCCATACTGTCTGTGACACCCAAGGGTTGACGTCACAGTAAGAGGCAAATCATTTTCTTTTTTAGTAGACACTGGAGCGACTCGCTCATCTACACGAGGGAACATTTTTACTGTCTGGTAATGCCATGAATGCTCAGGAGCTACAAGTAGAGTTCCTTTTACCAAGAAATTGCCAGTCTCTATAGGAGAATGTGATATGTCTGTTCCATTATTGTATTCAAAACAGACGCCAGTTGATATATTGGGTCGAGATTTTATGACAAAGTTAAATAAGACAATTTCTTTCACTGGTGAAGGCAGGAGTGAATTTATCATGGCATTTACAGGACAAATAGCTTTGTGAGGAAAGCCGCTAGAGCTTGAGGTTTTTCACTATGGGGTACGCATTTTGTTAACATGCTACCTAGGTTAGTGGGTAAGATTATGAGAATACCTGATGAATTTTTATTAAGATCACAGATACCTATGGATGAAGAGGGTCACAGATATTTCACTTAGAACTACAGGCATCCATAGTGCAAGGCGAATTGGTCATGCTCGAAGGTTTTGATGACGAGGGCAGGCCATGGAGAACAGCGATTGCCATTGGGGATGGATATAGATTGACTGATGTCACTATGAGGATATGTTTAAAGACGACCTGTCAGATGATGTAGTGTTTGAGATGAGTATCACTTATTGGATTAGGACAGAAAGACGAGCGGTCCCACAGAGAATGGTGATAGTACATCAGCATCCCACATTTTCTTCGATGAGGACATGTTGAAGGGGGTGGAAGAAGTCAAGATTAAGTTGAAGCCAGGAGCAATTTTACCTCGAGCAAGGCAGTATCCCATGTCGCGAGAGGCAGATGAGGGAATTTTTAAGACTTATCAGCCATGATAGATCAAGGCATTTTAGTGACATCAGAGTCCCAATGCAATACCGCAGTGTGAACTATCAAAAAAGGAGGGGGTGGGGGAAGAGGGGAGGTTGTGGTGTTTAATTCAAGATAGGAGGCCAATTAATCAGATTGTGGAAGCAGAGTTTCCTCTAGTTACAAACCCGGTGACAATTCTGTGCAGTATTCCCCCAGAAGCACGATTCTTCACGGTGATTGACTTGAAAAATGTGTTTCTCAATCCCGTTGCACAAAGATTCCCAAGACCTTACATTATTTACGTTTTGTCAGATGATGCTAAAAAGCACACGTTGACCTCGGGGGTACTGTGAGTCTCCATCAATTTTAACCAGGTCCTACAGATGGATCTAAGCAATATTGATTTGCTGAGTGTTGTGTTGCAGTACGTAGATGACATTTTAATTTGCATCACAACAGAAGAGTGCAGACGAGACTCTATTCAGTTAATGATTATCCTAGCAGATAAGGGATATAAGGTGGACAAGGAGAAATTGCAGTACTGCCAGGAAGAGGTGCTGTACATAGGACAGCTAATTTTGCATGAAGGAAAGACGGTTACACCTGAAGGAGCTGTGGCAATCATGAAAAAGTAAGAACCACACACGATTAAACAAATGCAGCAGTTTTTGGGACTGCGTAATTATGTGAGAGCAGGGGTATTTGATTATAGTTCATAATCAAGACCCTTGTTCCAAGCCCTAAAGAAGACACAAGGGGACATGGAAAAGATTGAATGGGACTGAGGAGATGGAGGAGGGGTTAGATGAATTGAAAACGGCAATCTGCACGGCTCCGGTTTTAGGAATTCCCAATTATTCTGAGGAGTTTATTTTCGCACACAAATGGCACAGTTATGACAGGAGTACTCACACAGAGAACTACACTGGGGTACAAGCCCTAAGCATATTACAGGGGGATTCCGGACTCAGTAATGAGGGGTCACTTCCCTTGCGAACAATTGTTGGCTGCAGCCGCGTTCGCCATTGAGAGGTCTGCTAGCATAGTAATGGGGTGTTCTATGGTATGGTTTGTTGAGCATGCTTTATTTGCTATCCTGCAGAAACCTAAGGGTACATTAAGATCTCAAAGAGCCTCTGCTTACGAGGTGGTTATATCGAATCCCGCCATTAAAATAGTCAGATCCAGGATAGTGAACTCTGCCACATTTGTAGATGAACCCGTGGCAGAAGATGTGCATGACTGCACGAGTTATGAAAATTCATATGAAGACGTACCGTGTGTAAAAAAAAAACTTGTTGCCTGAAGGAGAGACCCTCTTTCTTGATGGTTCTTTGAAAAAAAGATTAAAATAATGTAGAAAGACCGACTGGCTCAGCTGTAGTGAGGTACAGAGAGAATGGGGAATTTGACATTGTGGCAAGCATAAGGCTGCCATCTCATTTTTCAGCACAGGCTGCAGAATTGGTAGCGCTCATTATCGCGCTTGCGAAATACGAAGGAGAGGAAGTGACAGTGTACAGTGACTCCGCCTATGTGATGTCAACTGTGCACACAGCATTAGCACGTTGGAAAAGGAGGGGCAACCTCTGAGCAAATGGCACTCCAGTGCAACACGCTGCGCTATTGGATAGACTAATAAAAGCACTATAGCACCCAGCAGCCATCGCGATAGTTAAACGCGCAGCACACACTAAATGAACTGACCATTCCATGTGGAAACCAAGCTGCGAACGAAGAAGGCAAAAGAGTTGCAACTTCTTCAGACATTTTGAGTTTTGACACTTATGTTAGCAAGGGAGGAATTATGGCTGTAGTAATGAAAGAAGGTTTTAACCATTTGCCAAAAACTCAGTTGATGAAATTCAAGGTGGAGCCTCACAAGAAGAGAAAGACTTGTGGACACGAAGGGGGTGTTCTTTATGCCCCACTGGAGCATTGTGGTGACAAAACACAACTGGTAAACCAGTGATGCCTGTAGCCTTATTATGGGTGGCGTTAGAACAGCTGCGCTACCCTCCGCATGGCACTAGAGAAAGCCTTGCAGAAACCATTGCGGAGGTCTGGTTCATGCTTAACCTGTTAGGACACATTGCTTTTCATATAGTAAATTGCATCGTATGTCAAAGGTTTACTGCTGGGCACACGCTGCAAACAGTCAGTTATCCCTCGACCGAATGGTCCATTTCAGCATTTACATATTGACTATGTTGATATGCTGCAGGTTTTTAATGGTTATAGGTTTATGATAGTGGTAATATGCCCCTTCTCAAGGTGGATCGAGGCTGGTCCATGCACATACCCAGATGCCACTTGTGCTGCAAAATGTTTGGTACGAGACATATTTCCTAGGCGGGGGTATGTGAGGTGCTGAGATCAGATAATGGCCCCCATTTTGTGAATGAGGTATTTTAGCAAATCAGTTTATTGCTCAGCATAAAACACTTTCTTCTGCTCATCACCCTCAAGCGACCGGTATATGCAAGAGGCTCAACCGTCTGCTCAAAGAGAGACTAGCCAAATTGCAATTAACCCTGAAGAAGGGGTGGCTGCATTGCCTGCCCCTTGCATTATATGCATTGAGAAATCAGCCTGGCTCAGACCACCACCTCACACCCCACAAACTAGTCACAAGGAGGCAAACGCCTATAACTCCTCCATCGAGAACTAGGAGTGATGCCCAGACTACTGGAGAATTATTAGGTGCGGAGTTATGCGATTACTTAACATGTATGACGGCTAATATCTCTCATTTCAGATCAACTCAAGTGGACGGGGTGTCGGTCTCAGAACATAGATGAAGACCTTTCAGCAACCAGAATTCAAGAACTTTCTATACCAAACATTTTTCCAGGAGACCAAGTACTAATCAGATATTTCACAGAAGTGGCACAAGCCTATATTTGGCGGCCCTTTCATCGTTGAAAACGTCACGCCATCAGCACTCAAAGTCCAAGGAAGACGAGCGTGGATCCATCAAGGTGATGTGAAAGTCTACGCTGGAGAGGACGAAATCCTATTAAATCGTCCTGCAATCAGCCAGCTACTTGTGAAACAGATTCAACAGCTGCCAGAGTATTTTATGAGATTGCCTGAATAAAAAAAAAAGAGTTTCTTTCCTTAAAGGCAATTACAGGAAATCATGTGGTCAATAAACCACCTAGCTATCCCACCCAGTGAACAAGAATGACATATGGAGCAATCGAGATGGTGGAGTATAACGTACTGGTGCATAATATATACTTGCTCAATGTTTATCTTTGTTTTTATAATTTTGCTTGTTCATGCTGTGTATGTTGTTGACCCCAAGAAAGGGGAGGGTTTATTTCAATTATTCCCACTCCAGTAACCAATGCAAAGCCAGACATTGTAAGGCAGCCTAGGACATATGTGACTGCTCCTACACCAGTGGTGCATGAGAAAGAACCTAATTCCATGACAAATGGGTCTGAGCTTCTCTCTTGAAGGTCTGCTTTAGAAATGTTTCATGATCTTTGGGTGCCTCCTTACTACGCAAGGAAGAGACCCAAGAGACACGCAATAGAGGATGATTATGAATGAAATAATTATTTAGACAGAACAGCCCATTTGGGAAATGTGTGGTATCAGCATATGAAAGAGGTGGACAAACTAACTTCTGAAGAGGAATGCTATATATGTGCACTCCTGCCTTATACTATGGGGAATTCTGAGGTATTCATAGCTACTGAAATAGATGTACAAACAGCACAATGCCTATCTCACATAGAACTCTGCCGGGCAAGAGGGAAGTTCATGGGCCGAACAGCATCTTTGGTAGGGGCAACAGAATGGTCAGCTCCAGAGGCCTAAAGACAAGAGCAAGAACATTCACCAGAAACCATGTGATGTGATAAGATATGACCAGCCTGGAGTTAAAGGAGCGGGGAATCACATGTGAAGTAAAGAGAAGACTTGAAAGTCCAGGAAAGACTGCAGAAGAAATTCAAAGATGGAAGGAAAGAGGGTAGATGCAGATCTGGGGATCAATACTTTCTCCAGATGGCTGGGAGGAAGGTGTGGTCATATGCAGAGCCTGGATAATAATTGGTCGTCTCAAACCAACTATAGACATTGTGGAGAATGGATGCAAACCTTTGTGGCACAGACTTGCAAAACTACTGACATGGGTCTGAGGATCCAGAGCTTACATGAAGCTGCCCAGAGATTGGTGGAGGATTATAGAAATACCAATGCTGGAACATGGGCAATCACTATAGAACAAAGAGTGACCTGAACATTGGTGGGTTTCCAAAAGCAGATGCACACTTAAGAGAGCTGCTAAGCTCTTGAACTGGGTGAAAAGGGAGAACTATTTCTCAGCTAAGTCAATAGAAGCTTTTGATGCCATCCCCTATCAACACAGATTGTTGTGAATATTGATGAAGTCTGACTGAACAATCTTCATGCCCAGGATCCAGACGGCAACAAATACCAAAGGTTATAGATAACCAGATTGGAGCTCCTACAATCAACACTACCATAAAGGGATTTAATGCCACCAAGGAAGAGTTGAGGGCCATACGACTAATGACTCTCCAGAACAGGTATGCCCTTGATATGATTGAGCTACGGATGGAGGTTTTGTGCCAAAATCGGGGAATCATGTTGCACATTCATACCTTCTCACGATGACGAGAATGGCACCTTGACAGAGGCCATAATGATGCTAACAAACCTGCACGTCAAAATGATAGACGAAGTGGAAGACATTCCTGATGACAGTTGATTTTGCTCAATCTTCTCATGGGTTCCACAATTGATGGCAAACATTTTCAAGTTTCTTGGAGCCCCGTTTGTGATGCTCCTGCTTGTATTCTGTGTGATCAGGATAATAATCACTCAATGCAAGAAGACTGATAAGAAAGCAGTAGGAATGAAGATTGTGACTGATGTTGAAACAGGATTTGATCCCAAAGCACTAACTGACGAAGAAATCAGAGACTACATGAAGGCCAGCATTCATGCACCCGAGGTAACAAAGCTCCTGTATCCGAGACACCACAAGAAGTATGTGGGTAGTCGGATCTACTGCAGCCCAAATGGACAATGCATGCTTATGACCTGGAGTGTTGATGAGCATGTGAAATCAGCTGGATGCCTGAAAGGAGTCCTGAAGATATGGGTCCCAAAGAAGCATTTCCTCAGATGAGGATGTCTGGATGTGAACAGTGATGACAGAGTGGTCGATGAATCGCCCAGAGGGGAGAGAGCAGAGGTGGAGCCAAATACCCCCTTCAAAATCTCCATCCCCATGTTGCCTATATGTTTGGAACCAGAAATGGCTACACGTGCAGTTCCAGTGAGGATGCCTGTACCACAAACCACCTTTGAGACAAGGTACCCATTGAGAAAGCCCTACATAAATGCACAAGGAAATGGTGCCGGAAAATGTGTGCATTTGAACAAGAAGAGAGACTGGTGACATCATGCAAAGTAAGAACTGAGGCACTCAGAAAAGACACGGAAGATGGAGAGATATGGCTGCTTTATGGAAGTTGCAGTATCAAGGAGAAAGCAACATTTCGGGATCGAAATGAAGATGCTTGTGCGAAGAAGCATTGAATAAAACGCAAAGTCATTTTACACCTGTACAGATGCAACAACGCAAGTAGGGGAAAGTAATCATAAAGGCTGACTACGTAGCGAATTAGATTGCGGCGATGCGCCAATGTATACATATAGAAATGTACAGAACCTGGAAGATTTCAGTGTGGCGCAGTTGGAATTAAACTGATGGCGAAAGAGTTTCGAGAAAGGCTTGGTTGGCCCAGCACCAAGACGACGAGGCCACAGCGAGTTCGGCGCTTGTCAAAAAGGCTACAACGAACGTAAGAAAATAACAAACTTCTGTTTGAAGCAGAATGAAAAAACAATGAAGGTGTCAAGAGTTCATCATTTAATAGAATTAAATGCAGCAAAAGGCTCAAAAAGAATGGTCTCCAGTCACATGGTCGAGATCTAAATAGCTTGGGTTAATCTAAGACAGAATGAGGCCACACACCTTTTATTTCTCAGGCACAAACAGCTTCTGCAAGGCCGAGTTCAAAGCCTTAATTGACTGGCAGACTGTAGGAGTGATAGATGTTGGGCTAATTGGTGGGAAGGCAAGACCACGCCAACCCTCCATGCACCTGGGATGGTAGCCTGCGTGCTGCTAGCGTGTGGAATATTCCAGAAGGGTACAAGTGTGCCAAACCAATTGTAGAGGACCATGTATGAGGGAGCCCTATAGTTTGTGTAACCAATGAATCGTTGTGCATTTAATGACAATGAAGATGATCATTTATTTGGGATCGGATGGCTTAGTTGCCCACCTGACTTACCTCCGGCTATATAGAACGTATACTTGGATGTTCATTGAGTGGCAACCACCGTTACTCATAGGTTTCTGTTGTTTGAAGTCAGTGAAGTCTATATTCTGCTATAAAAGTTATGTTTTTAAAAAATTGTATTGAGATTGTGTTGTGCGACTTCGGAGGATGTCTGTTGTACTCCCCGTTTTAGACAATTGATAATAAAACAGAACACAGTTTTGCCAACTTCCTGAGTCGTTTTGATTGAGGTTTGAGTAGTTTCTGCATCCCCATCTACCTCTAAGTATTGCTACCTCGTCTTAAAGGACTCTAGGTCTATGAGTTCAATAGTGTAGACCCATGTCGGATGGCGTGCTGAACCTCTAATGCAATAGTCCAGAAATGTCGGAGGTGGACTGCAGAGCCTCTAATGGGATAGTGTAGACGCAGGTCAGGTGAACTGCAGAGCCCCTAATGGGATAGTGTAGACCCATGTCAGGTGGACTGCAGAGCCCCTAATAATAATTTAGCATTTATATAGCGCTACAAACCGTCAATGGGATAGTGGTCAGGTGGACTGCAGAGCCCCAAATAGGATAGTGTAGACCCATGTCAGGTGGACTGCAGAGCCCCTAATGGGATAGTGTAGACCCATGTCGGATGGCCTGCTGAACCTCTAATGGGAGAGAACAGACAGGTCTCGCTGGACTGCAGAACCTCTAGTGGGAGAGTAAGCGCTGATATAGTTGGACTGCAGCACCTCCAATGGGAGTGTACGGGCAGGTGTAGCGCGGCTGCAGCACCTCAAATGGGAGTACAGGCAGGTCTCGCTGGACTGCAGCGCCTCAAATGGGGAGCAGAGTCAGGTCTAGATGGACTGCGGCACCTCAAATGGGAACGTACAGAACAGTGTCAGGTGAAACAGTTTAATGAGCTGGGCAAGCTGCAGCTATTTCATGCAGCAGGCATGCAACGCAATTGAAGGGCACTCATTTACCTTCCTGGGTTTGCCCTGAAGCAGGCATGCCAGTCTGTGCATGTCAGGTGGTAATCGGAGGTAAAGCTGGGCATATTCGCCGATGTGCAAAGACTTGACAGGGGTGTTCAATAGGCAAGTTTTCTGAAGGCACATGCTGCATCAGCACCCAGATGCCCCCGGGTTTGGCGCACTTAAATGTCAAAATAAATACATTCATTCTTCATGCCTGATTTGAGCAGGTATTCAACCGTGCTGCGGTTCATTTCTCCATATGACATGTAAACCGAGATTTCCACACAAATGATTTTAATGGAACCCCAGCAGCTTTGCCGGCCTTTTTGGCTTAACTTGCCTGCTCATCTCTTTGACTTGGGGGACACCAGTGAGCTCCTAAAGCCGCATTGCTGCAGTGGTAGCCATCAGAAGCTGCAGCATGCGACACTGCAGATTGTATTTTATGGTTTAAAGTGCGGACTTAGCACGAGAGCAGCGGAGCGCTGTACAGAGTTTGGGTAGCCGGCATTTGGGACCTAGCTCGAAAGCAGCAGAGCACTGTATAGTGTGGGTAGCCGGCATTTGGGACCTAGCTCGAAAGCAGCAGAGCGCTGTACAGAGTGTGGGTAGCTGGCATTTGGGACATAGCTCGAAAGCAGCGGAGCACTGAACAGAGTGTGGGTAGCCTGCATTTGGGACCTAGCTCGAAAGCAGCAGAGCACTGTATAGTGTGGATAGCCGGCATTTGGGACCTAGCTCGAAAGCAGCAGAGCACTGTATAGTGTGGGTAGCCGTCATTTGGGACCTAGCTCGAAAGCAGCGGAGCGCTGTACAGAGTGTGGGTAGCTGGCATTTGGGACATAGCTCGAAAGCAGCGGAGCACTGTACAGAGTGTGGGTAGCCGGCATTTGGAACCTAGCCCGAGAGCAGCTGAGCGCTGTACAGAGTGTGTACTTGCCACTGCCCAGGGTTTCTTCACCCACTTCCTCACTACGGGTGCTGTCCAGCGTAATATGGCCAATCCAGCTGCAAGTCTGATCGAGCTATCACAGAACGAGATATTGAATACATCACATAGTCAGACCCAATCCTGGACTGGCCTGACTTAAGTAAGAGTTCTTGGGACCCTCTGGGCTGTCAACTAGAAAACTGTAGAGGCCCAAGAGTACATACCTGTTTCGAAGACCCCCTCACCTTAAAGGCATTAAATGTGCACACAGTGTCTCCACTGGTGAGCCCCTGTTGTGGTGGGATAAGACCATGTACCCCTATTAACTATCCGGCTTCCATCAAGAGGTACATTTTAATGACATTTTGGCAACACTTGGGTCGTGCAGGGGACCATGGCCTTCCTATCATACAACAAGGTACTTACCTGACCAGTGAGTCTTTTGGAACATTGCATAGTTACATGCCTGCTAGGGCTGTACTGCATAAGTGAGGTGCCAGCCTTAGAATTATAAGGGAGGGTCTACTATATTGTGCGTTGCTGTGTTTCCCTTGCCACTTTACTATTACAGTTGTGCATTTCAGCCTCATTTTGGGGGTGCTAACAATGTAGGCTAGGAAGGTTTTGTACTGTATAGTATATGTTTTCACCTGAATGCGTTTTTAAGGCCTAATAGTAATTTTGATCTGTGTGCTGCTTCATTGTGTGACTTTTGTGCTGTTGTCTGCTGTACTTACGCACGTCTGTTGGAGTGCACTACCTGTGGGCGTTCAGCTATGTACCAGATCCATCAGCTCATTCACCAACTAGGTTGGCCTCTCAGAAGCCAACCTTCGGATGGTTCTGTATATATAACTATAATATTGGTTGCATCAGGAGTGCCAATACCTGGCAGAAAGGCCTCCAGGTTTTGATAACACTTTGCAGGCACTGGGCGCCCAAAAAGAATACTTCAGTTGGATGAAGACTCCCGAGCATTACTTGCAAACACTACCCCAACTCAAGTCGTTAGGTGTAAGCAGCTCATATGGTCTTATTGTGTTGTATTCTGGTACCAATAATGAAGCATTGATAGTAGCCCAAACATAAATACCGGTACATTAATACCAAGAAAGAAATGAGGCAGGATACATGAATGACACCCGTGGAATATATCTGCTTCATATGCACCAAACACAGCAAGCAGCTAGTGATAGGAATCTCGCTGCCAACGCCCTAAGCCCCTAGCCCTGCCCTCCATGGGAAGGTTAACAGGAATGCAGCATGCTAGCATTCGAAGCAGAGATTCCCAGCCAGATTCCCTTGGAGGTCATGCTAAAGTGTCCAACGGCAGGAAACATGTATCCCACGTGAAAGCGCCTGCCCATTCGATCAGTTTCCACCTATAGGCTGGGAGCCCACACATAAAATAGGTCCCCTGCTAGGAGGCATGACCAGATTTAGTAAAACACTGTTCGCAGCACCTTTGTGGGTGTCAATACTCTCTACCCACCAGCACTAACAGGAAACTATGAGGCCTGTGGAAGAAGAGGGGCAAATTGCAGCAGGTTTCTTGTAAAGCGGATAAAGAGGATCATTTGGAAAACCTGAACAACGACCAGCACAAGGATTAGCCATGGAACAAGCAGTCTATATAGCATGCAGAAAGGAACCACTGCCATGTAAATACCAGTCTATATAGCATGCAGAAAGGAACCACTGCCATGCAAAAACCAGTCTATATAGCATGCGGAAAGGAACCACTGCCATGGAACAAGCATTCTATATAGCATGCGGAAAGGAACCACTGCCATGGAACAAGCAGTCTATATAGCATGCGGAAAGGAACCACTGCCATGGAACAAGCAGTCTATATAGCATGCGGAAAGGAACCACTGCCATGGAACAAGCAGTCTATATAGCATGCGGAAAGGAACCACTGCCATGGAACAAGCAGTCTATATAGCATGCGGAAAGGAACCACTGCCATGGAACAAGCATTCTATATAGCATGCGGAAAGGAACCACTGCCATGGAACAAGCAGGCTATATAGCATGCGGAAAGGAACCACTGCCATGGAACAAGCAGTCTATATAGCATGCGGAAAGGAACCACTGCCATGGAACAAGCAGTCCATTTTTTTCCATGGCAATGGTTCTTTTCCACGTGCTATACATTCTATATAGTATGCGGAAGACGTGCAGATCCAGCAGTTACACATTCTGGAAGCAGGCATATTCCCAAGTACAAGGTAGGTACACAAGTATTCTTGCTATCGAACAGAGGATGTGGTTGCTGTGATTCAATGCTCCAACAGTTCAAATAAATACCAGCATCAGAAAACATGATTCATTCATCTGCATAAACTAGGCATTTCACTTCCATGAAAGGTCTGCTCTACCGTCACAGCATTTCAGAAAGTCGCCAAGCAGCAATGCAGACTAAAACCAGAGACCGTCATATGGAGGCGCCAGCGGATGAGCGGGACAGTCAGCAGGATCATGCAGTGGAAGAAGCAGCTGGACACATCTATGAATAGCATGAAGAATAATCCAGTGGCAGAAAGGAAGCCAGAAGATTACTCTGCAGCTTGCTCAGTCGTTCTTCTCAAGACCGCTTTGTTCATAGGATAACATTACCTTAATGTAGGTTATTCAATTGTGGGACAAAGCCTCCAGAAAGCCATTCATTTTTTCCTCAACTATAAATGAATCACTGCTGCATCCTTTGCGTGGGCAGAAATGACCTATGCACCGAGATGCAGAATCGAAGCATTGCAAGAGCATAATTAAATTGTTGCCCATCTTCTGCTTCTATTCCAGCACTCACTAGTGACAAGACTATCATCAACTGAAGCTGCCTTTGGAGCTGGCCCCCCAGCAGCATCACTACCCGGGAAAGGCAACAATGTGGCACTCGTCACATCCAGATTATCCCGATCACTCCGCCTCTCCAGAAGGGAATAAAGCTGGGGTATTTGAATTTGTTTTATTTATAACGCGTAAACCATCTGGCCCGGAGGCATCAGGGCGCAATCTGTACAAAGTTACAAGAATGCATATATACAGACAAACATTACAGAAATTAACATTAACAGAAATATTAACATAGTTCCTATCTACAAATATTACAGTGGTTTCAGTGCCGCCAAGGCTTAGTAGTGGCTATACCCATAGGGTGTACAGCCAAAATAGTAGCAGAGGTCAGCAGGTCAGAGCAAGAAAGACAAGGGTATTTAGCATGTCTTCAATTGGTCGAAAAGCCAAGATTTGGTTTTGACCTTGAATGGGTTGAAAGATTCTTCAGCTCTGATTGTAGCGGGGAGGGAGTTCCATAGCTTAGAGGCTAGGACAGGGAAGCTCGAGCCCCCCGCTTTTTGCAGTTTAAACCTAGGGATCGATAGACAGTGGGACTTTGCAGTTCTTAGTGGTCGGGAGGTCGAGTGGCACGACAGCCGACTGCAGAGGTAGATAAGGGCCTCGTTAGTCAAGCATTATTGTGTGAGGGCGAGAGTTTTTAGTGAAATTCTCTGCTTGACAGGTAGCCACTTTAGGTTAGTTCTAGATTCTGAAATGTGGTGGTTGCGGGGAATGTTTAGGGCGGCACGAATGGCATTGTTTTGGGTTGTTTGGAGTTTATTCAGGTTCTCTTGGCTGGTGCCCAAGTAAAGAGCAGTACAATAATCAATTGTAGCCATAATGAGGGTTCTAGCTAGTGTGACACTGTTAGGGGTGGTAAGAAATGGTCTGCAGGCTGCAATAAGTTTGCAGGTATATGCCGAGGCAGATCTGACTGCATTTATTTGTCGAGATAAGGATCGTCAAGGTAGAAACCTAACGTTTTAGTATCTTTCGAGACACGTCTGGTGTTACCGTCAATGATGAATGATTGATAGGACGGCTCTAGTTTGCTCAGGCGCTGTGCGGTGCCCAAGATCAACAGCTCTGTCTTGTCATCGTTTAGGCATAACTGGTGTTGTGCCATCCAGGCTTGGATGACCAGGTAGATGTCGTTAAGGGCCTTGGTGTCAGCTAGATAATCACCTGTGATGGGAATGAGTACCTGGGTGTCATCCGCGTAGTTAGTGTAGGAAACACCCAGATAGTCAAGCACATCAAAGAGGTTTTGTGAAGATGTTAGAGTGTAGGTGACATGCAAGACCCCCGAGGTACGCCGCAGCGAATTGGGGAAGGGTCCGCGGCTGCGGAAGGGGTCTCTGGAGGTAAATTCCGACAATTCAGATGACAGCTGCACAGATCTTGAGGCATGGTCTCAAGTCGGGTATCCCTCGCAGGTGGAGCAGGTCACCGGGCCCGAGGGACTAGCAGGTTCTGGAGTCCTTCCTTGACATACGAGTTCCTGGACTAACAATAGTTAATGACTGTACATCGAAAACACAAGGGCGGCGCCATAGTCATGAGCTGTTAAGCAAGATTTGGTGCAGTACCCTTTGGGAGACTACAGCAACTTTGACCTCCTGGCAATAGGAGGTCAAACGTTGGTATAAGTCTGCACTACACAGGTTAGTAGTGTGGCTGAGCAGCCAGGCTTCTCTCAAGATGGGTCAATGTGAGCTGTAGGGAAGTTAGATTCACAGCGACCAGTATTCAAATAAACACTTAAATACATTAATAATTGTTTATTCAAGAAACCTTGTGTGTGTTAGTCAGTTGAATAAGCCTTCTTCAGAAGGGAGCAATGTAAAACCACACACAAATATACTCCTAAATACACTCTTAAGTTTCTAAATAAGAAAGTACCCTTTTGGATGGCCCACAGACACAACCTACACACTCGGGTGACTTCAATAGCTAATTTTCTGGTGACATTAATATAGCACTGTTGCATTTAGAAGAGCTTAGGAATAGGTCAAAGGAAAAGGTTATTAGAACATACAAGAGACCACAAATATTCTCAAGCAGGCAAATATTTTTGGATCCCCCCCCAATAAGTCATGAAGATTAACAGGCTAAGCTAAAGTCAATGGGGAAAAAGTCTACATGAGCTGAAACATTTATTTGCAGGCAAATAAGAAAAAAAGTATTTGCACAATGTTTTAGAAGTCTGAAGAAAAATAAGAAGAAGAAATCTACGGCCACAAGCTGTTAGACTTGTGAGGGGTAGAAGATGCAAGCAACTCTACAACAAGAGGTAAGTTCTCTCAGACTTTACAGTACCTTTGTATTGAGGAAAATGTGCAGCAGGTGACTTCTGTTCCTGTGCAGCTTTGCGGATCTCACTGTTCCTGGGCCTCAGTCGTGGGGACAAGAGACAGTTCTGGGGACTCCTGCACTGCAATAGGACGGTCACCGCTCTCAACCAGCAAACTTCACAAGTGGCTGTTCAGTGTTTCAGCTCCTCGAGTCTACCGCAAATAGCAACACTGCAGTTCCTGGATGTCAGGATGTGCTTTCCTTGCTTCTGGGGTCCCGCACTCTGTTGAGAGCTCAGTCTCGGTCAGTCCAGCTTCCTTGGAGCTGGAGGATCTTCCTGGAACTCTTGGCCAGCTTAAAATCAACGCACACAAACTGGTATTCCTCTACCTGCATATTCTGTTTCCAGCAGCAACTGTGTGGAATTTCAACTAGCGCCGAGAGGATGTCCAGATGGCTTACTTTTGTTTGGTCCCACCAACTCAAAGGGAGAAGTCGTCCTTGCAGGGGCTTCTCTGTAGATATGAAAACGGCAAGTAGGCACAGCAGCAGGGCTTCACCGGGCAAACCAACGGTCCAGGAGTTGCAGCAGGTGTCTTCAAAGTTCTCGTCGGATTCCTTCGTCCAATGGTCAACTGCCTTCCAAGCCAAAAAGCATCGCCTTTTATGCAGTTGCTCCCATTCATTCCAGCCTAGCTGTCGGTCACCCGGCAGGGTGGCTGTCCTTGCTGGACAGTCAGCCGGCCAATCACCACAGAATGCATTTGGGCCTCCTAGAAGACTACGCACAGGGAGTTCCGGGCACCTCACTCACTTCCTGCCCCCTGCCAGACACCCTCGAGCCAGAGGCATGCTTTCACCAAAGGCAAAATGAACAAATGACCCAAACCTGGTTTGGCACGCAGAGTAAATATCAAGAAGGACTTTTCCACAAAGAAATGGCGGAAAAAAAAGACCCAGTCCATTTTGACAAAAATTGCAGTCTTGGGTGCTTTACCGTGGCTACGAACGCAACCTGCGGTAAAATCCCATAATGGTAGCAAAACATACCACTGCCACCAGCCATTCATCGAGGAAAGGGTAACATTAAAATGTTACATGAGAAGCTAGACGAAAGTGGATAGTAGGTAAACCATTGGGAAATCTGGAAGACTTCCCTGTTTCACTGCACTGAAGGTGCTGTGTAACAATGTAAAAGATTATGCCTATGGAGTTTGTCAGACTCCACAACCAAAGGAAACAGTGTACAAATCACATTAAAATATGAGAGTGGGAAAAAGGGTCTCTCTCTCCAGGTAAAAAAATCAAGTCCTCAAAATGCAGCACAGTTGCTGGGGGTCTCTAAGGTAGAGGGAATTAAGCATATTTCGGAGAATTCTCCCCAACAGTGCTCAATATAGAAATCACAGCAACTCAAGAGGAGTCACCTTTGAGAAGCACAAGCTGTTAGGGCAATGCACCAATGCAGGTAAGTGGAGGTCAACTTCGTGTAGGCACTTCGTAAATGGCACTCCCAAAGATAGGAAGAACCCCAAGCCCCAAAGTACCGTGAAAATGAAGACAGTGTTCCAGCTGGTTGCCTTCACAATGCAATACAGTAGACCTCTGGTGGACTCCAGTGGGGCGCGGGGGTGGGGAGAGGAGAGGGCGATGGTCTTTTTGTTTTGGTACCATTTCCACAGCGCCAAAGAAGAACTAAAAGCTCTGGTTAGGATTTCCTTGATCCTGAACTCTGGTGAGGAGACTCTGGACGCAGATTTCTTTCTTCTGTAGGGTCCTCTGGAGGCCCACGAAGATCTGCCCAGATTTGGACGACAATGCACTCACAAGTGGTCGAGGTACCCAGTTTATTGGACTTCTGCAGCCTGGGAAAGTCGCAGCACATCATGGGTTGTGCCAAAATAGAGTTTGTCTTGAGGCTAGTTGGTCCCACCGACCTACGGGAAGAAGTCTGCCTTCACGGGTCTTCCCAATCGATTAGAAAACTGGGTCAGCACAACTGCAGGGCTTCGCCAGGCACTTCACAGTCCAGGAGGGTGCTGCCGTCTTCTCTCGTCATCTGCTCCGGATGTTGTCCTCCAGTGGTCGACTCCCTTTTAGTCCCAAAAACGTTGCTTTTTATGCAAGTTCCCATTCATTCACAGCCCTAGGCTGTCAATCACAGCACAGGGTGGCTGCCCTCCAGGACAGCCAGCCGGCCAATTGGTACTGGTTTCACTCAGGCACATCTAGAGACAAAGGACAGGGACGTTTCGGGTCTTCCTTCTCAAGCTCTTTGCTCATCCGCCTCCCAACTCCCTCAGGGTCAGTCGTATCTCCAAGCAACGAGTTGGTGGTAGATCTCTTTCTTCGGCTGGGGCCTCCCTCTGGAGCAGCCTCCCTGCCCCTCTGAAACTTGAGGAGAATTATCTCTGGTTCCGGAAACACCTCAAGACCTTCCTCTTTGCATCTGCTTTCTCTCCTCCTCTCCCCCGCTGATCTCCTGGCTGAAACTACACTGGTTACCTGGCTACCCTCTGATCTTGGGCCCAGGTCCCCTCCCCACCAGTTGCACATCTGCACTGCCCCCCTGGCAACCATTGCACTCTGGGACTGTTTCTGTAACCCTACAGCCCCAGACACCTGATGTCTGCACTTACCCCAGAACTTGCCACCAGCTGGCCACACTTTATATTTATTTTAATGTTATCCTATGTAATGCACTGCCCCCTCTCCGGCCCCTCACCCCCCACTTTTACAATAGTAAGATGGTGGTCGGTCTTCTCTCAGTTTCCCCTCCTTTGCTTCATCACACTTGTGTATATGCGCGTTATAAATACCATATCATTTATCCCTCACTTCCTGCCTTTCCAGACACACTGTATCCTGGGCGGGCTTCGGGGTTGAAGCCCGCCAAAGGCAAAACACAAAGGACTAAAACCAGATGCAACCAACAGAGTACAAGCCCAGAACCTCCCATGAGTGCTGTACTGCCACCAAGCTATCATCCTGCAGATACCTGTCATCAGGTAGTAAAAAAAGAAACCACTGCCACTAGCCATTCAAGGGAGTCGGTGTAACAAAATGTTACATGAGGAATGGGTTAAAGGATTATGTAACCCCCCCAGCACTCCACGTAGGGGTGGTGTGGTATGGACCCATAAAGTAAAGGTAAGGAAAACAGGGGTCATCTTACTATTCTTGGGGGACAGTAGTTCAACCAAGAAAATGTATTTAAAGTCCAAGGGTGCTGTGCGTCACAATGCAAACACAGATGCATATGGAGTTTACCAGACTCCATAAAACAGTTAGGAACATAGGAAATCATAGTCGGGAAAACACATGAGTGAGAAAATGTTCCCACTCACTCTGGAATAAAAATTAAAAAGCCCTAACTCCAGCAAAAGAGCTGGGGGTCTCTAAGGTTAAAGGGAATTGTTACAGAAATTAACATTCTCCCCAACAGCCATGACAAATAGATCAAGTGTTTTAAAGTTACTTAATTGTAACAGAGTTGGTTTGGTAACTGTCCCCCTGAAATGAGCAGTTACAAAAGTGCTTACTTACTCTAAATGTGTTTTGCCTTTCTAAAACATAAGGTTATTTTACTCACCTGTGAATTGGACCGAACTATTTCTTTCAGAATATAAGTGTACAAGTTCACCAACTGGGTCTTGCTTCCCCTGACGTGCTGTATAGACTGTCTAGAATAAGTCTACATTGGGTCATTCTCAAAGTGTAACAATGGGTATTGCGTTATACAGATTCTAAAACGGTCTTAGGTCTATACAAACCTTTAAGTTACTGGTAGCTCCTTTTAAAAGTATATAGGTCCTACTCCACTTGAATAGCTGTGTCCCATTCTGAATAAGTGTACTGTGGGGTTAGCTGAACTTGGTCTGCCTGCTGCAATCCTAAATAGTGTAAACAGGTCTTGCTTACCTTAGTCTGTCTTGTCAAGGGTTTTGACCCATGTTGAATCAATAGACTGGGTAGATGTGGGGATGAGCTGTCGCCGCCCATTATTCTATCCCAGAACAAACTAAATCAATAGACTGGGTGGATGTGGGGATGAGCTATCGCCGCCCACATTCACGCCAGAATCCAGGAGAACTGCGCAGTTGGCACGAGACCACTCCAAAGATACAACCTTCTTGTGGGGGGTTCCACATCACCACTCTACTGTAAGGATGCCATCAAAACAATGTTAAGCAAGGGACCTATACTATCAAGCAAAAGACCCCTCTATTGAAATGCAGTAATTCAAGACAACTCAAAACTGGATGCAGTACCGACAAATTCCCCAAGGTGGCGCTAGCGGTCTAAACTCTGACAGGGAAACTGTATTTAGGAGTTGCAGGAGGGGCAGGGACTTCAAAGCTTGTTAGTTAATTGGAAATCTTAGCCACCTGCTGTTCCCAGAGGCCAAGAGGCTGGGAAACCATAACACCTCAGAGATTCCACACCAGGAGGCAGGATATCACATGACACTGTTGATTGAGGAGAGACTTCCAGGCAGCCTGCTGGAGCCCACACAAAAGGCTCTTTCTGTTGAATGGGGTATGTTAATTTTGAGTGTTTCCTGTCAACAGCCCTCTGCCAGCAAGGAGAGACATGTGATCACTGACCCACCCAGACTCCTGGAGGTGGATCCAAACACTTTGGGGGAGTTGAATTGCAACACATATATATTTTATAGAAACAGTGATAATTTATTGTAACCAAATGACAGGAATGTACAACTTTGAGAGTCTTAGTTTGAAAAATGCCCTCACGATTTGAGTCCAAACTCCAACTTGTACCATGTTCTGGGGCCAAAATCCCGCTAATTATGATTATTGTAGACAATGTGTTTAAGCTAGAGACATGGAAAGTTACTGGGATATATGTGGAAGGGAAATGTACCTTTGTATAATTTTTGATGAAAAACCCATGTTGCAAAACCCACTAAAATCGAAATTAAGTTGGCATTTTTGAATGCAAGCTCCTAGAAACGCCAGAGTCGGGACAGGGACTATCTTTAGTAATATATGATGTGTGTATGTGATTTCAAACAACTGTGTACCTGGGAAATATGCATTTGGATCAGGAATAGGTTTGTGTGCACATTGACCAGGGGAGTGTCATTTCTGCAGGTCATAAAAATGACATCACTCTGACACACTATCCCTTCCCAAATCAGGGACCAAAGAATCTATTGACCTATCAAATCAAGAGAGGGGCAGGCTTAGGGATGCTAGCCTCTCCACCCACTTTTTAAAACACATAAAAAGAGACTGCTGGGACAGGTAGAGACATTCAATTCCATTTGCTGCGGAGCATGCTGACCGACGACTTCACATCCAGAGATCCAGACTTCAAATCCATCAATCTCCAGAACCTGTAGCAGAAATTAACTCCAGAAATTGAAGCAGAGAGGCCTGAATCCACCAGCTGAATCCTCTTCAGCAGGCCTCAAAACCAACCAAACTATTCAACAGCCGGGCGAGCTGTTTGAATTTTTGCCAAGAATTTTTGCAAGAACCTGTAGCAGTATCCAGAAAGCAGTGCTGTATCCGGAACCCGAGAGAACCACAAACCAGACCGTTGTGAGCAGATCCGGTGCTTGACAGACCCAGAGAGCAGAGCTGACCCAGATAGCCGGGACTTCAGAACCACCCGCCGGAAGTCCCGTCCAACCTGACCAGACCGTGACTAGGCCTATTTCAAATTGATATTGTGACTACCCAGCAGAACTGTGCAGAACTGTGCAGAACTGTGCAGAACCAATCTCTTAGTTAAAATAATCTAATCCAAACTATTTTAACCTAAGTAGAACAGCCTCCTAGAAATCGTGTCATCTGTCATTTTTAAAGCTGCACAACTGTCACCGGTCAATTCTGCAGCTGCAAGCTGTCACCTGTCATTTTGAGTTTTACTTTAAATCCGAAAATCTACCTTTATTAAATCATCTGTATCTCTTGAACCGTTTGGGCTAGGAACGAAATCTAAGCTTTCCAACGAACCTAGAACCGACTTCCTACTCCTTATACTTTTTCCGCAATCACGATTCATGCACTCGCGAAATTTGCAGCGATTTGACATTTTGCACAATTTCAGCCACGTGTAAAAATCTGGAGCTTTTTGCTTTCCTTTGCTAAAATCCGTTTGCAACCTGGTAATAACTCATAGGGCATTGCTAAAGTGAGCCTGAACTAATACCAACAAGCATCTCTCACTCACCCTGAACCTCTAGAGGGAATTAAAAGCAATTTTAGCTCCTTTTCACTTCCTTGCAAACCACATTAAAGTAATTTGCCTGTGTTTAAAACTCATCCCTGTTTTCTCTAAGATTGCTGGGGGAACTGGAACTGTGTATTGCATTATAAAGTGTGATTTGTGGGATTCTTGAAGACTGTGTGCTCTCCTTCCATTTCTTGTATTGCATAGGGGGGGGAGTGAATTGTCGAAAGAAAAAGTGATAATATTACCTTTTGCTAAAATCATAAGTTATTTCTGTACTGCATTTTATTCCACCTTGCATTTCCTTGAAACCATCGAGAATTTTCAGCTACCTCATCCTCTACACTACTCCTACATAACCAAATCAGTGTACCCCTGTAACATTATCCATTGTTGATCACGGTCGTATTCTGAAGTGTGATATCAGTTATCAAATTTATAAAGTGTGATAGATATATATTGTTGAATTGTCCAAATAAAGCTTTTAAATTTGCAAAACAAACCTACTTCTTGGCTGAGTGGGGCCAGGGGGATTCTAAGAGGGGGGTGTTATACAAGGGTTGTCATCCAGAGTACTGAACTGGATATAAAAATACATCAATAAGGGTTTTCCTCAGCATCCCAGACTAGGCATTGACTTAGCTGTAGTGTTGATTGAATATCGCTTACAGTCTTCCACTGATCTGAAAAGCAACTGCAATAGTTTATTACAACATTAGGTCTTACTCACCTGAAGGTTTCACCTAGCATAACTGAGGGTTATCCTAAATGTAGTTTTAGGTTCATACTGTTCCTTGAATTTGTGTTCCACTATTCAGATAGTATCCTGGTAACAGGGTTGGTTTACTAAGCAATTCCTTAACCGAGTGTCAATGCATGACTGACAGTGTCTACTACCCCTGAATTACTGACTAAGTATATGTAACCTGGTTTTACTCCCCAAGAATAGCCGATTGCATTCTGAATGCGTTATAGGTTTACCGAACCTTGAACTGCTGACTGCCACTCTTAACAAGGCAATACTTTGGGTTGCATCCCTTCCGTATTGAGTTGGTTTTTATAATTGTGTTTATATATAATGTGATAGTACTTATTTATCCCAAGGTTTCTCTTGGCCTACCTGTATTTAAATAAACCATTTATTTTTTTACAATACATAGTGTTTCTTTGAACCATAAGTATGCTACAATTTCTTTGTACCAAGCTACAGCCGTCTCTCCCTCCTAAGATAAGCCTGGCTGCTCGGTCTACGCTACCACATACTCAGGTGTTAAAGCATTATACTAAGAGTGGTGTCTTGTACTGTCTCAGTTGTATGGTTTAGTGAAGCCCCGAGTGGAACTTCAGAAAAACTGTCTGAACAGTTGGGTAGGGCAAACCCTTCAGTAGATGGAAAGGTAGGCCTTTTTTCTTCATCTGACCTGAAGCCCCCACCCAATCTTTAGGGATTGGCCAGTTGGCCCTTTGTGCAAGGGTGTGTAGGCTTTGCCCCATCCTGTTGCATGCTTTTGCTTTCCTGTAACTTGGAGGTGGCAGGTCTGCCAACCTGCTGAAGGGATGTACCCGCCGTCACTTGGCAATACTCGTTAAGTGCAGTGGATTGGGAATAGATCCTAGGTTGGGTTTTATGCCATCATATTTCTAATCCAAGCTTCTTGAAGATTCCTGGTGACTGCCCACGTCTGTGCATCATTTGTGCTCGAGCTACTGCGAGACATTTCGGCAGGTTTGCTCTTCTTCCTAAAATCTTCCTCACTGGATTTCTCACTCCCGGGCTTGAAGGTAGATGTCCTAGGAGGAGCCTTTGTTCCTTTCCTGGGTCGCTGGCGCAGGATACATGTCTCTGGGAACCAAATCCTGAAAACCGGAGCTCTGGAAAAGAGCAGGCTACTCCCTATGTTGTTTTGCATTGCTGTAATCGTTTAGACAAAGACACTGCTGTCTTCTAGGGAGGATTTGAGATACTCACCCCCGCTCTATAGTAGAGTTTCATTGGAGGAGAGTCTTCACAGAAGGGGTCCCCTGGTCAGCAAATATTTCTGGGGTCTTGAGTCCATCTTGGGACTTCTAGAACACTTTGAGGTTTCCTCTTTCCTTCCATGGGATTGATAGTCTGCATCCGGACCTGTGGGGTAGATCATGCTTATTAAAGAGCACGGCCCTTTAACTTTTTCTACTCATCCCTATGGAACTTTTAAACTTGCCTGGAACCCTCCTGAAATTTACTCTGAGGCGCTGAACTGACCCTGGACATTTGTACTTGATCCTCTATAGGGATCAGTGAGCTCAGGACATTTGTACTTGATCCCCTAGAGGAAATATCTGAGCTCTGGACCACGTTACTCTGGGGCGCTGAACTGACCATGGACATTTGTACTTGATCCCCCTATAGGGGAATCAGTGAGCTCTGGACATTTGCTCTTACATGCAATATTATATTTATTTTATATTTATGTTATATTATTTAACCTTATACCCTGCATTTCTCTCATAGTAAATGTACTTGCAATACTGACTATTCCTGATCATGTGTATACGTTTCCCTGAAATTTTTAAGGAAGGTAAACCTCCTGCTAACATGTTCTATTGTTTCTTGGAAGCCTGTGGCTATGGTTTAAAACGGCGTCCCTGTATCATTATAGGCGACTGTGCATTCATACTTGTATAATGCACTGGGCATCGAGGATATAGGCCACAGGTATTTGTAATATTTTTTCCTCTTGGTTAAAATGATGAATTTCCCCATTGTAATCGCATACCTTACCATGTGCGTCAGGTCTAAGGCATTCCATATACACTAGGGTTAACGTGTTTAAGACACTGCACTCGACGGTGTGGGGAGTACTTAACTGCTGGCCGGCTGAATGGATCCCCTGGCTTTTTATTTTATGTTGGGTGCACACTTGTGGTCGAGGGTCCACATAGACATTGGCGTTGGAGCCCTTCTAGAAGCATTACTGTTTTTATAATATGCTGGTATCTTTTTAATAGCGTTTAGTAATACCCAAACTGTGTACTTTAACTGATCGTTTTATGTGGGCTACTTTTATTAAAAGGATGCATTATTCAGTTGTTCAGAATGGTGCATTTTCAGGAGTTGCGTGTGGAGTAATTGTACTCTGTCGACCCTGTACCTGATAGTTCAGACCTGTAGCTCTGACCATGGTACCTACACTGAAGCGTTTGACTTCCTTTTCCCGTCACGGGTGTTGGCGTTCTGCCTAGGGTTAATGGTTGTAGCATGCTCAGAGGGTGGAACAACCCCCCGATGGGCACTTTGACTGCTGCAGCTAAGAACTAGGGAACTTGCCCATCAAGATCCTTTGCACACAGTAAGATATCCATGTATTACCATGATCCTTAATGTACTTGTGCATTGAATATGTGCACATCTGAACCGCTCCTCTTGGAGACTGGAGTTAAACTTCAATAGTTTGTGTTACATCTAGTAATTTGTGTAAATAACCTTTAAACTGTATAGGTGACCCCAACATGCTTCGATGAACAAATTACTTACCACTTGGCTATGGTCTGCCTGATGGTTGCACCTCCCCCCAGCCCCCACAGATTCCGCATCTGAGGGACTGCAGAGTTAAATTGTACTAGCTACCCAAGAGGGACAGGCAGGGAAGGCAATGAGGAATCCGTAGGAGGAAGGTCCATCAGAAAGAACAAGACCAAGAGGTAAGTCATGTGTTCTTCTAATGGACTCCTTCCTCCCACAGATTCCTCATCTATGATCAACTCCAAAAGCATCACAATGACCCAGAGGAGGCAAAGTAACGCGTACACCACTAAAACGAGAACTCTGAACTCCTTACCAGACATTTAATCCATGCAGCAATGCAGGCAAGCAAGCCCACTTAGCCGCTTGGAAAATATACAGAACAGGCACTTCATGTTGCAGAGCCGAGGTGGCGGCCCACCCTCTGGAAGAGTGAGTCCCGAGACAATCAGGGACCTCCTTGCTGGCCAGTGTGTAGCTTTCCGAGATGCAGGGAAATGATCCATCAAGGCAGGGTCTGTTCCATAACATCCGTGCCTGCTCGGGTACCAGCGTAACCAGCGAACATTTGGTCAACAGTCCTGTTCTCCCTAGTCCAAGAGGCATAGAACTTGAGGGCCCACACCAGATCTAACCCTTGGAAACGCTACTCTGCCTTGGAAGGGTGAGGCGGAGGAAAGAAGACCCATAGATGTATCTGTTGAGAGAGATGGAAATCAGAGACCACCTTCTGAAGGAAGGTGGTCACTCAATGTTGGCTTCTCCTTGGAGAAACCAAGATGGGAGGATCAACAGACACGAGCCTGGAGAGCACTCTGCAGTCTCCCAGAAGTAATGCGCAACCAGGGAAATCTCATTAAGGGTGAGTAGTCTAAAGAACAATAAAAAGGGGGTCAAACTGAGTGCCCATTAAAAAAAGTAAACACCAAATTCAAATCCCAAACCAGAACAAACTTGCATGAGGGAAAACCCAATGGAAAGACCCCTCAAGACCCACCAAGCTGAAAACCTCCACCGCCTGCAGGCATACATGGACTTCGTGGCAGGTCTTCTAGTAGATGGGAGCACATCAGAACGTCCTCTGACAAATCCCACTCCATATACCAGTCTTTCAGCCAGGTACGAAGGTTCAGGCTGCAGAGGTTCGGGTGCAGGACCTTCCCCTCCGAGTGGGGGAGGACCACCTTCTGTGGAAGAGGCCAGGGAAGGAACAAGTTACTTAACCTGTAACTGTACTCCAGCTTGGGTCCGGCATGGATTCACATGCTCATGAATATTCCCAGTCAGGTTGGGAATCCTCAGTAAAGAAAAAGTCTGTTTTGTTTCTGAACGGTCTTTCTCCTAACAACCAATAACTGGTCTCTGGGTCACACTGCCCACAGCCAATGACGGCCCTCTACCTAAGCCCCTCCTCTGGCAGCCATCTTCAGATTTGGTAGCACGTAAAGTGGTAGTAGGACCAAGAGAAGAGGGGCAGGCGGGAGGGTTTGCATGTGAATCCATGCTGGAGAACAACAGTTACAGGTAAGTAACTTGTTCCTTCTCCTGCATGGAGTCTGGCATGGATTCACATGCTCAAGAATAAAGAATACATAGCAGTACACGCATGCACAACCACGGGAAGTGGCAAGGCTCAACATTAAGCATCTCTTACCTCCTCACAAGGCTCACCTTCAAGCGACAGGTTGCGCAGCACTGCTTGGCCGGCTCTGGACCTGGAATCCCGGTCGATGCAGTAGAATCTCGTGAAGGTGTGGGTTGACCTCCACGTAGCAATCCTACAGATGTCCAGCAGGGGCACACCCGACAAGAACGCCGTAATTGCAGCGATCGCTCTGGTCGAATGGGCTTGGACGGCCAGGCAACGGTCGGTTTGCCAACCAGTGACAATGGGTGATGCAGCCGGAGAGCCACCTGGAAATGGAAGCCTTGGAGAGGGGCCTTCCCTTGGTTCACTGGGCCAAAGTTCACGAACAGTTGTGACGTCTTCCGAAAACTCTTTGTAGAACTCCAACGCTCTAGCCACAGCCAGCAAGTGCAAAGTCCTCCAAGCCGGCGATGAAGGCGTCGGAAAAAAAGTTAACACCACAGGCTTGTTTAGATGAAAGTTCAACGGCACCTTGGGCATGAAGGAGGGGTGTGTCTGTAGCACTAGCCTCGTTTCGTGAAAAGTTAACTACGGAGGTTTACAGGAGAGGGCCTGGATCTCTCCCACTCGGAGGTGATGGCCCCAAGAAACGCTGTCTTCCACAATAAGAATTTCAGTGGCGCCGTATGCATAGGCTCGAACGGAGGACCCATGAGGCTAGTCAGCACCACATTCAGCTCCCACGCCGGCGCGGGAGCCTTCACCGGCGGGAACGAGCGGAAAAGTCCTTTCATGAACTCCTTGAACAGGCGGTGCGACCACAGAGACGACTGCCCCAGAGTTCTGGTGTAGCGGGAGATAGCCACCAGATGAATCTTGATGGAGCATGCACCAGTCCTGCTTTGGCCAGCGACAACAAGTACGGCAGCAGGTGCAGGGCCGTAATCCGTAGAGTGTTTACCTTTGTGCACGGCACCAGACAGTTAACCTCTTCCACTTATGTCCGTAGCATTTCAGTGTAGATGAAGCCCTGGCCTTGGCAAGTACCTCCTTGAAGTCTTCCGGGATCTAGTATCCTCCAAACTCTAGTTCTGCAAGAGCCAGGCCTGCAAGTTCAGCGACCCTGGGTCGTGATGCAGGATCGCGCCCCTTCTCTGCGGAGATGATCTGCGACCGCCGGAAGCTTGACTGGAGGGGACCCTGACAAGTTCACAAGGTCCGGGTACCATATTTATCTCTGCCACGCCAGTGCGACGAGGATCCTCCTGCACCAGGACCTTCTGAGTTGATTGATGAGTCGCAACAGCAACGGACGGAACACAGAGAAACTGTCATGATCTCCGCTTCCAAAAGGCCAGGACTTACCCAACTCCCTTGGAAGCAGACCCATAACCCAGGTTCCGAGTGCCAGCCAGTCCCAATTGGGACCTTTTGGACCCTGTCCTGGCGCCAGTGGCGCCAGGCTCATAAATATGCCCAGTCCCAGCGCTGCAAGCGCCGGGCTCATAATGCTTGGGTGGACTTACCTGCAGCAGACCATGCTGCTTACTTACCTGCCAGTTGAACCCCTGATCCTCTTCTGTTTGGGACTACTTTTCCTGTTGGGTGGGGCAGGAGCCACTCCCTAGGTTCAGAACACTGGAACTCATCTGGAAAGCAGGAACTCTTTTCTTACCTAGGCGTGGCTGTGGAAGGAGACACCTAAGCACTACAGGAGGCTATTTAAACCACACCCGATGGATGAATCTTGCTTTGCGTTATTCTGCATCCTCTGCAGCAGAACGCTCATCGTGTCTTCTGCATCTGATCCTGGGCCTAAAGGAAAAAGGCTTACCATCCTGAATCCAGTCTTCAGCAACATCTATAAAGACAAGAAAGAACAGGTTAGCACTACGGTCTTCAGTGACAGCGCATCTCTTACCTGGTCCATCGGCTGTCATCAACGCCTCGCGCAGCATTCCTGCATCTGAAAGTCAAAGGCTTACCTACTCTTCGCACGCTCCGGAGGCCTTCGGCGCTGCATCCCGCATCTGAAAGACAAAACAAGGTGCGTTTAAAGACATTGGTTAACGTTCAATACTCACGTGCCATTACTCCATCCACGCCGAACTCAGTGGGCATTCCGGCATCCTTCAGCAGCTCCGAACTGGTACCTGCAAAATAAAAGGACAGTTAGTGCGCATCGTGAAGCAAGCAACAAGCGCTTACTTACGCGCTTCCAGGCGCTTCTATTCCGCATACGGGTCCATCCTCAACTCACTTCAGCCAGTCAACCGCCATCGCCGGAACCCTGCAAAATAAGAGACAGCATTACAAAAGACTTTTAAAGACACTTGAAATGCTCGGAACTCACCATTCGTGAAGTAAACGACGGACAGCAGTCCTCTGAAGTCAAGAGGCCTGCGCTACCTATCCAGTGAAGAAACTGGTTACAGCACTCTGCCCCGAGGCAGATGGAGAGCTCGGCGTTCACTTACCTAAGGTGAGAGCGTTAACCTTTGGGGTTCTACAGGAGAGGAGAAAAGGAAAGAGATAGGGACACCCCAATAACCCCAGTTCATTAATCCCATATTTTCTATCTGCAGACATCTTACTCTTCGAGTCAGGCATACAGTGCACAGAGGTCCAGCCCAAAGAGCCAACCGGGTGCTACACATCCCTTTTGAAGATACGGTAGTCGCCCAGTCAAGACCGGTGCCTCTGCGAGAATCAGGTGAGCGTTACAGAAACAGGCCATCCCAGGGGAAAGAGAACGCATCCCCCATGCTTCCTGGCTGGGGAAACCTGCTGGCGAACCTCCGGCACTTGATGTTCATCGCCGTCACAAACAGATCGGTGTGGGGATTGCCCCATCGTTGGAACAGAAGATCCACTTGATCCTGCCGAAGCTCCCACTCATGGCACGAGCACAGCTCCCTGCTGAGGGAGTCGGCGATGATGTTCTTCACTCCCGCCAGATGAAACGTGACGAGGAATATCCCCTGTGCCACGGGCCAGTGCCATAGGTCCTGAGCCTCTCTGGAGATTGCAGGGGATTTGGTGCCGCCCTGCTTCCGGATGTAGAACATCGTGGTGCTGTTGTCCGCGAAGACCCATACCATCTTGCCCTTGAGGGATGGAAGGAAGGACTTGAGAGCCCAAAACAATGCCCGTCACTCCAGAATGTTGAGGTGGCACGACTTCTCCTCCAGTAGCCACAGGCCTATTGCGTGGGTCCTCCGGTGTGCACGCCCCATCCTTCCAGGGAGGCGTCCGTCGTGACAGTCTCCTGATGAGGTGGGGTCTGCAA
This sequence comes from Ambystoma mexicanum, assembly GCF_040938575.1. Lineage (NCBI taxonomy): Eukaryota > Metazoa > Chordata > Amphibia > Caudata > Ambystomatidae > Ambystoma > Ambystoma mexicanum. Next base: position 20,011,266 of record NC_090935.1, read on the forward strand.
GTTCATGCTCTCCGACAGATACGCGCGGACACCCCACCACCGTATCGCTTGACAAAACATCTCGTCGAGAGAGAGAGAGATCTTGTCCTCGAAGCTTCCCAATACCTGGCTCCAACTGGCGTCGAGGTACTCTTGCAGTGGCAGCATCCGTAGTCTGCACAGTCGAACGAGGTATATGCATGACGACATGCCGAGCAGGGATTTTATGGACCTCACCCTTGCGATCTTCAGGGTCAACAGCCGTTGCACCTTGCCCAGGAATGCCGCTATCCTCGCCACCGGAAACACCAGGCACGACACTGTTGAATCAAGACCCCAGAAACAGTGCGTCTTATGATGCCACCAAGCAAGACTTCCCAAAGTTCACTGAGAACCCCAGCTCCGTCAGCAGCTGGACGGTTGCCGCTGTGTGAGCGACAGCGATCTACCTAGATTTCGCTCAGATGAGCCAGTCATCCAGGTAGGGGTAAACATGGATCGCTCGCAGACACAGTAGCGCCGCAACTGGCGCCAAGCACTTGATGAAGACCCTTGGCGCCGACTTTAGTCCGAAGGTAAGGGCCTTTAACTGATAGTGCTGCGCTTTAACCACAAAGCACAGAAACCTGCGTGTCCTTTGTGGATGGGGATGTGAAAGTAAGCATCCTCCAGGTCCAACGACGAACACACAAATCCCCTTTTTCCAGCTGTCCTAGCATGTGCTGAAGAGTGAAAATCTGGAACTTCTGGGATCCGATATACTTTTTGAAGTGGCGGAGGTCCAGGATGGGCCTCCAGCCGCCCGTGTTCTTGATGAGGAAGTACCGAGAGTTCACTCCGGAGCCCCAGAGCCTCTTAGGGACGGGTTCCATCGCGCCCTTCCTCAGCATGGCCCGCACCTCCAGCAGACTACTCCTGTAATTAACCTTTGTGCTCACTTGCTAGTGCCCAGCCCACTGCATTTCCTACCTCCCATAGCCCAACAGTTCAACTTACATCACAGTCACAATTATGCCGTCTGGCTCATTCTCGTCATGTTCCCTTCTATTGTCATGCACAATACTGGTTGCATAACCCATGAAAATCTGCCTGTTACCCACCACTGTTTTTGCACTATCATGGATATTCGAATCTAGGTGTTTCGTGCATTATTGTGGATACTCTATTCTAGGTTGCCTAATTCACGAAAGTCTGCCACTGTTAACCACCACTGTTCTGGCCATACCGTAGAACATTGAATATCGGTGTGTATTACCTGCTGCTAACTTCTCATTATTGCCTGTGTCCACGACCAGCTCCATTCTCTTATTGGCGTGTGTCATTACATATCCATTAAGCCTTATGTGCTACGGAATGCCCCATTTAAGCCCATATATGCCTTGCCTTTGAATGCCTTATTTAGCCCATATGTGCCTCGCCACTGAATGCCTCACTTAGCCCATATGTGCCTTGCCACAGAATGCCCTATTTTAGCCCATATGTGTCTTGCCATTGAATGCCTCACTTAGCCTATATGTGCCTTGCCACTGAATGGCTCATTTAGCCCATATGTGCCTCGCCATTGAATGCCCCACTTAGCCCATTTGTGCCCTGCCATTGATTGCCTTTTGCCATTGAACCTAGCTGTGCCAACAAACTAGCCTCCTATGATTTACTACTGCACCTACCAACACCACAAGACTAGCTAGTCCTAACCCACCACCATTAGTCTCAGGTACCCATGTGCACATTTCTTGACACGTTGGAACATGTATCCATTACTGCACTACAGCATCATAGCTGCTACTCTACTCCTTATCACCATGACCCAAGATTCAGACCCTATCCCACGCACGCTGTCTAATATAGCGACTAATAACCCTACCACCTCTCTACCAAATAACAGAGTCAGAGGTGAAACCATCACCTCCCTCCCACGCACTTTACCAGACAGAAACCTTAAACTTTGCGCAAGACTCATACAACTATATGAACCACCGAGAAGAACTATACCACCAACTAACCTAAAAACAAGCTACCCACAAAAACTTCACCATACTGTAATAATAAATGCCACTAAAACTAAAAGACAAAAGTACAAGTTCATAGAGACCAACTTAACCACCCGCAGCCAAGCCAACATGTCTAAAGAGACATTAGTACTCAGAGGAGCACTCCTCAATGTGAGATCCCTTGTCGCACATGCCCTCGACATAGCCGACCTTATTACAGAAAATAATCTAGATTTCTTGGCAATAACCGAGACCTGGCTACACAATGCAGCTGGTCCATCGCTAATGCTAGCCATTCCTGAAGGTTATAACAAGACAAGACAGGGATGGTACACGAGGTGGTGGAATCGCCATTATCTCTAAATTGAGCCTCTCTCTCAGAACACCCCCCCCCCCTCAAATCCTACAATCCTGTGAAAATATCTCGGTTAAATTCCAGATAAACAATATACAAACTCTCACAATCCACCTAATATATAGACCCCCAGGTCCCCTCGGCACCTTTGAGGAGGACTTGTATAGTCTAATCACCAACAACCTTAGACCTACCTCCCAGCTTCTATTATTAGGAGATTTTAACCTTGGCTTTAATGACCCTATGGACAAACAAGCCTCAGACATAGCCAATACCATCAACGCATCAGGCCTGTCTCAGAAAGTCAACAGACCAACTCATGCTAAAGGGAGAACACTGGACTGGATAGCAGACTACAACTGCACAGTCTCCATCACCTCCATCTCTCCTCAATCATGGACAGATCACTCACTCGTGGCCTTTAACTTATCTACAGCCAGACCCTCCCCAACGGTCTCATTGCTAGCACCACCATGTCTAACTAGAAATAAAAAAAGTATTACAGCGGAAAAAGTCATCCCCGCTATCCTACCTACGCTAAACGCTCTACCTGACAACCTAGACCCTAGTACTCTAGTCCAAGAATACAATAAGATTATGCTTAGCACACTGGACAAAACTGCCCCGCTCAAACTTAGAAAAAGTAAACCTAAAGTGCACCTTAACAAATGGTTCACGTCCCAATTAAGAGATTTACGACTTCTAAAAAGAAAAAGTGAAAACTCCTGGAGACTATGCCCTTCAATCGAAAATAAAACAAAATTAACCTCCATTTCCTCACACTTCAAAAAAGAAGTGCACCTTGCCAAAAAGAATTCCTATGATGAACGGATCACTAACTCAAACTCTAACATGAGAGAGCTCTTCTCCATACTGAAAGAATTAGAGTCACCAATAGCCACACCAGATTTAGTTACCAAGGATAAGACTTGGTGTGCATACATACAAAATGCGCTAGCAAATAAAATGAATACACTCCAAACCAAAATACAACAAAAAAAAAAAAAAGATATGCTCAATCTACAGTATTCCCCTAATACCTCAACACACAGTGACTCACCTGAGGCAAACAACAAATTTCACTTCTCCAAAACTTCCCCACTAGAAGTAGAAAAAATCATTCTCTCACTCAAACCGTCCAACTGTAAGGGCGACATCTGTCCAGCACAGTTAATAAAAGATGCTGCCAGAGACCCCTCACCATTCATTTCAAAATTAATTAAGGCCTCCTTCACATCAGGTACTATCCCTGCTAATTTAAAACACTCCTGGTTGCTCCCACTTCTCAAAAAACAGACCTTAGAGCCACTCATCCCGACCAACTATCGCCCCATTACTACTGTGGCATTCCTCCTCAAAATACTGGATAAAGCCGCCTATATCCAGATACAAAAACACCTTGACCTGCACAAGCTCCTAGGAGCTAGACAATCTGGCTTCCGCCCACTACATGTAACGGAAACCGCCCTAATCGATTTAAAGACGCAGATCGATGAGCTGAGAGATGGAGGGGGAACAGCACTCCTGCTCTTACTCCATCTCTCGGCCGCATTCGATTTGGTCGATCATAAGGTCCTTTGCAGGCACCTGGACTCTGCTGCCCACTTCTCTCCTGAGGCCATCAAGTGGCTAGAATCTTTCCTTAGCGAAAGAACAATGAGTGTATTTTCCCCATCGGCTGCAGCTGATCCTACCCCCATATTATGTGGCGTTCCCCAGGGTTCCTGTGTCTCGCCAACCCTATACAATAGCTTCACCAAACCCTTGTTCGACAATTTGGACCTTCTGGGTATCACCTACACCAACTATGCAGATGATACACAGATTCTCCTCCCACTTTCTGGGGATCATAAGAAGGACTCGGAGTTGGTGAATAGGGTATATCTCGTTCAAGCATGGATGGCCACCCATGGCTTGTGCTTGAACGACGACAAGACAGAGCTGATAATCTTGGGAACACACAAATACCAAAAAACTAGGCCAGGAATTCTCCTCCTTTAATATCGATGGAAATCCCATTAGGGTCTCCAAGGAAGTAAAAACCCTTGGTTTCTACTTGGATTCCACACTCTTTCGATAAACAGCTTAAATCCCTGGCTTCCACCACCGCCTACACCTGCAAACTTAAGAGCAGGCAAGCCTTTCCTCTCCAACAATAGCTGCATGATCCTGGCCAGACCACTTATTCTCTCCAGGATTGACTACTGCAATGCCCTTTACAGTGGTGCCAATAAATCAACCATCCAGAAACTACAAACGCTCCAAAACAACGCCTTGCGAGCAGCGCTTGGCATAAATAAAAGAGCTCACATTTCTGCCACCAGACGCCAATACAAATGGCTATCTACAAACCACAAAATACAATTAAAAATGATCTCCTTGACTCACAAAGCTCTCAACAATGCCGCCCCAAGCTACCTCATGAACAAAATACAAAAGAAAACCTCTATCAGACCAACCAGAGCTACCAACAACAACTGTCTAGTAGTACCTAGATTTAAACTAACCACGATTGGTGGCAATAGCTTCCCTGTGAAGGCTGCTAAAACTTGGACTCTACTACCAAACAACTTAAGAGCAGACCAAACTTACCCACTATTTAGAAGTAACGCCATCCAACATTTTATCTCCAACGACCACTAGTCACTGGTCCACCCTAGTCCCAGGTATGACACTGGTCCTTCCTCTCTCTCCTGCTGAACTATGTATAATTTGTATATTATTACTGCATCTTGTATAATTTGTATATTATTACTGTATCTTGTATAAATTGTATAATTTTTCTGTATCTTGCATAATTTGTAACTTTGTAAGCTTCGCATTATCCTACCTGCTGCGCCCTTCTACCCACGGGTCTGGAGCGCATTAGAAATAAAATAAACAAACAGACAGAAGCTGGGGGATGTGGTTTTCCTGTCTGGCCATGGGTGGTACACGCGGACACTTCCGTTGGAAATCCAGAGTGTCTGTGGGCCAGCGCGTCCAGCACCCAATGGTCGGTGGAGATGGTCTTCCACACGCCGACGAAGTTCGCCAGCCGGCCACCCATCGGGGTGCGCAGGTGTGGGCCCGACGTCCCGGCAGGTTCAGTCCTACTTAGCCTTGGCGACAACCTCTTCCGGGCTTGCTGTGGGTCGTCGGCCTCCTGGGTCGAAGAGTGGGGCAATGGACGATAGGATGACGCAAAAACCACCAAATCCTTTGGAGGAACCCTAGGACTTTCCTCAGGCGGTCCGAAAGGACGGCCGGCGCAGCTGAAGCATGCCCAAAGCTAAAGCATGCCCAAAGCATGCACCGTCTCGGTATCCGCCTTGATGGCCTGAAGAGACTTGTCCAGTCTTGCCAAACAAGTTCAGAAGTGAAACTGAAACTGATTTTTTCTTTACCAAGGATTCCCAGCCTGACAACGGGGAATATTCATGAGCATGTGAATCCATGCCAGACCCCATGCTGGAGAAGGTAGGTTTATTTTATTTACTGTGCATTTGTAAGGCATCAAGGAATTGTGTTCCAAAGCGACCACAGGGCAAAGGGGAGGGAACAAGAGAACAGAACAACACAATGGGCTAAATTAACAACGATGAGCAAAAGGCAGAGGCAGCCCTACGAGGCCATTCGGAACGTGCAAGTGCAGAGACTGAGAACGGACAGAGGAGGGGTGGGGTAAGTGAAAGATGTTCCACAGAGGGGGAGTGCCAGAGAGCCAGGGCAACAGGTAAGTGCCAGGCAGTGACCACTTGGAAGGAGTGCAGTCACCTGCCAGAACAACAAGGGCAGGCATGTGAGACAACACAGGCCAGTGGGTCCCCGAAGACAAGCGCAGGGGGGGAGCGAAGGGGGGGGAGTGAAGGGGGTGGGGGAAATGAGGTTGCAGATGACTGGATAGAGGCCAGGACCCCAAAGGCTACATAAGGGCCGAAGCCACTGTGGGGTTTAGTACGGGATGGAGAGGGCGGAGGAGGCAAAAAGGAAAGTTTTGAGGAGTTCGCAGAATTTGAGGAGATCTGGCTCAATACGGAGAGGAAGGGGGAGGGGGAGGTTGTCCCAGAGGAGGAAAGATTGGCGACCCACTCGCTGCTTAGAGAAGTGCTTGATAGAGATTTGGAGCCAGAGGATCAGATAGATCTGGAAGGAGAGTATTTGGTGAGAGCAAGTTGTAGATAGCGTGGTCCCAGACAGCCTTATGGATGATGCAGAGGAATTTGAATTTTATCCTTGCACAGTGGAGAGATGTTTAGGGCTGAGAGATACAGTCCATGGCCTTGAGGCCAAGGGTAAGTCTCACAGCTCTACTCTGGATTAGCTGGAGGGGGCGGAGAGGGGAGGGTAGATTAAGGAATAGGCTGTTGCAATAGTCCAGCCTAGATGAAGGAAAAAGTACTCTGATGTCTTGAGTTTTTGCAGTGAAGTGGGTGGCTAGTGCAGTGCAGAGGGCCTAGGAGGGAAGAGGGGTGGTGGAGACTGCAGAAGGACTGGCTAGTGCCTTGCAGATTTTAAAGAGTTCAGCTGTGTTGTTGGATGCTCCAGAGACACGAGCCTGGATGTGGGCCCTCTTCTTGGAATGAATGGAGAGACTATATTGCCTTTGGAGAAGGTGGCAGGGCAGTTTTTCTGAGGATGAGCATGAGGTCTGCCACTTCTGTTCAGCAGCTCTGCACACGTTTCAGGGCTGCTAGATCATACCAAGTGTAACGCCTGGTGGTGTGTTTCATGCAGATTCTCATGACAGGTGGAAGAATGTCAAGGGTGTTTGTGAGGAGGTTGTTGAGAGTCAGAGTCGCAGTGTGAGGAGGGGGTATCAAGGTGGAGGTGAAGGCAGCAACGGGCACTCGTTTCATCAAATGATGTCTGCAAACGAGGCTGGTAGAGCTGGTGGAGGTGCAGTCAGAGAGGACCAAGGTGGCAGGAGAGGAGGGAGTGGTCTGACCACGAGAACAGGCAGGAGAGTGGAGTGGAGAGCAAAAAATCAGTTTGAATGAAGGCATTGAGAGTGTGCAGCCTAGTGGGTAGGACCAGAGCGGAGCAGGTGCCGAGGTCACAGAAGAGAGTGGAAGCCATGATTGAGGAGTCAAGGTGGATGTTGAAGTTACCCAGGAGAAAGCCTAGAAGTAGATGTCAGGAGATGAGGAGAATTTGAGCGAACGGTGAGATAGGGCCAGTTAGCCGTAGATCGTGGCAATGGCCAGAGATTAAGTAGGAGAGATGCCAAGCTTGCAGACCAGGTATTTGAAGGAGGAGTAGGGCTGGGTTTGAGGGAAGAAGGGACCCACTCAGGGAAGATTAAGGCAATCCCACCACCAGCATGGTTGGGCGGGGCTTAGAGATGATCTTATAGCCATCAGAGAGAGCGGAATCAAAAGCAGTGACTGAGCTTGACTTGAACCACTTCCCAGTGAGAGAGAGGACAGAGTTCAAAATCCTCAAATAGGACACCAGAATGATTGCTAGCAGAGCGAGCATTAAGAGTGGCTAAGTGGAGCCGGTCATTGTCTTTGAAAGTTTTCCGAGGTGGGGTGGTAGACCCATCGGAGGTGAAGAAGGTGCAGCAAGAGAGGAAGAGGGGCTAGCAGGAGTGGGAAGGAAGTTGATCAGACTGCAGGCACCGGTCAAAGGAGGAGAAGATTGGGTTGAGGACGCTGAGCCATAATAGGGCCATTGTGATAGACATTAATGATGCACCTGGATGATGAGAAGCCTGCCAAGAGTACTTCCATCTAGCGCCACCATTAATGAGCGAGGAAGAGAACGGGGAGAGTGGAGATCGGTTTTGGAGCCCATAGGTCTGGAGAGGAGCCAGAAAAGAGGCCATGGACATGTATTTAGCAACTCCGGGTATCACGTTCTCCAGGTCCAGTCCAGAGTGATCAAGATCATTGTGGACCTGTGCAGACAGTCTGCTGAGAACCAGCGAAATGGATGGATCAGCAGGAATGCATAGAGTAGGTCAAAGTCCTATTTGACCCGCAAGGAGTCCCCCCAGAGCTCCCTGGCAACAACATTACCTGTAACAGAACCACCTGCACTTCCTGTTGACACTGGAAGTGAAGAGGTCCAACTGGGGAGTACCCCAGTGGGAGATCATCTCCTCCAGAGCTTCCACTCGTGGGAGGCTGATGACTGTCTTCTCAGTGCATCGGCAAGAATGTTCTCCCTACCGGTCAGTTGGGACGCAGTCAGAGACAAGCTTTTCCCCAGAGCCCAGAACTCACATTGCTTCTCTGCACAAAGGCAAGGAGCCCACACCGCCCCTCTTGAGGTAATGCCTGGCTCCACCATTGTCAACCAGGACCAGTACCATCTTGCCCTTCAAAGATGGGAGGAAAGCAACCAGGGCCAGCCCGACTGCCATAGGTGCCATCAGATTGATGTGCTACCAGTACTCTGATGGGGAACACAGTTTGCTCACACTCATATCTTGTAGGCAAGCGCCTCAGCCCTTCAGGCACGCATCAGTTACTAGAGTCACAACGCGCATCAGTTACTAGAGTCACAACGCCAAGTTTGACAAAAAAAAGAGACCTTCAGGAGGTTGTCCTTCATAGACCACCATTGCAGGTCTCCGGACACTCTCCAAGAACAGCAGAATGCCCGAAATTAGTCCCTGAAACTGAGACTCTGAAGTCCCTGCAGTGACCTTATGCACAGATGGGCCTCTGGCACTCTCAAGATGCAGGATGCCAAAAGACCCAGAAAAGCTGAGGCTAGAACTGCCAGAACCACAGCCTTAAAAGCTTGAAACCTCTGGAGCGACTCGTCAGCTTTGGTGCTGAACAAGTTCATGCCCTCGATGGGCATGTCCAGAAGTTTTTCTTGGACATCAGTAGCAAATCTTGATGCCCTCAGCCAAGAAAACCACAGCAAGACTACTAGTGGCCATCATCCTTGCAACACAGTCTGCAAAATATGAGGGCAGTGTTACATGCTGTCCTCGGCCACCACAGCCATCACAGACCACAAGCCAAAAATAAGAAAAAATGTGGCAAAAGTGCAAGAGACGTACACACAATGGAAACCAGGGCTCGAAGAGCCAAATATCTTCCTACCCCATGCATCCAATATCTTGCTCTGTTAGTCTGGGGACAAGGACAGAAAAGAAGCTCACCATAGCGGCCTGCGCCACTATACTCTAGGGAAGAATGGGCAGAAAGAAACAAGGTGTCAGAAGGTGGCAGCCTGTGCTCCTTACCCAGGTCATGGTTCACCATAAAAACAGACAATGGCTTGGCCCACAGTTCCATCACTGGCCCCTACTTAAGATCCTTGTCCAAGATGTCAGTCAGATCATACTGCACCTTAGGCCGTGAAGGGGCCGACGGGTCTCACATGTGGACCACTTTTGTCATCACGTGTCCAGGACACTAGCCTTCTGCAAGTCAGCTGCCAGGTACACCAAGTCACTCTGTTCCCCATAAAACTCCCCTGGGAAGTCTCTCAATTCTATGTGGTGGAAGGGCTGCAATCCAAAAGGGGCCGGATCCCCTGCCTCACCATAAAGGTCCTCTAATTGGGACATACATGCCCTTCTGGTGAATGGGAGGAGCTCTTGTGACTCGGACGTCGCCTGCGCCACTGGACAGGGACCACAAAGTCAGGGGACCAATGTCTGGAAATCTACCCATGTACCCCTTTGCCATGTCTCATTGCGGACTCCCTGCCAGAACTATCAAGCGCTGGCTGAAGTCGGCGTCACCAATCCTGAAGACCATCATTGTGACAAAAGATTTAGCAATCAAATTCGGCAGCTCAAATTAGCAAGCAGAGTGCAGGAAAAAAGGACCCTATGGCATAGGGTGTGGAAAATGTTCGAGGCGCAGCTAGCGCTGGGAGATCGATTTCAGATGAGGAATCCGTGGGAGGAAGGAGTCCATTAGAAATGGCTATTATAGAGTCAGTTGCCACGGTCCTCCATAGAGTCTAAATGTAGTCATCGCAGAACGCAATGTGCCCTAGGCAAGTTGTCACATAGCACCCCAGAGAGCCATGTGTATAGCTCCTGAATGAAATACCCATCAGATAATTGTGTGTTTTGCTGCCATATCTTCTCTCCCTGCTGTGTCCATCCCACACCCTACTGTTTAGTGCATATGTAAAACATACCTGGGACAGAATCGATTTGCTTCCAGGGAGATTGCGCATCCTCACCAGTCTGCTTCCGGGGTGATGAGGAGGCAGAAGAGGAACATTGTTCTATAGTTTCGCCAGAAGCAGATGCTGCCTTCTCCCGCTTTATTGGTGTCCCACGAGACTTCACCTGGTTCGCTTTCTTGTTCAAAGGTGAGGCAGAAGACTTCATTTTGTTGAATTTCTTCTTTAAAGGTGAGACTCCACTCTTCCTTTGGGTCACTTTGAGAGAGGAGACAGTACTTTTCACGTTTTTGACTTTCTTCTTCAGAGGTGAGCCAGCACTCTTCATCTTGCCGAATTTCCTGTTGAGTGGTGAGCCAGCACCCTTCACCTTGCCGATTTTTTTCTTCAGAGGCGAGACAGAACTCCTCTCCTTGCCGACGTGCTCGTGGGCAGGTGAAGTCACTGTATGTAATGGTTCAGTTTGTTTCTTGTGCAGCAAGGCTGGTGTGCTTAGTCGTACTGTTCGAGATGGATCTGGAAAAGAAGGACTTTATTGATTAGATACAATAGTCACAGCTTTTGGTCATACCAGAGGCTGGCTCCCCCTTCACCTGAAAACCATCTCCATTAGAACCACCATAGGGGGTATCTGAAGTCGAGGAGGGCCTCAGTCTGCAGTCACAGTAATGTGTGCATAGGGACAGATTATTAAGCACATGGTCCGGAAAGGGTGTGGGAGGGAGTCAGTGGGGGGGGGGGGGGGGGCAGTAAGGAGAGCATACATATCCACTGAAGTTACTCGCTGAAAAAGTGTCTCAGACACTGCCATTTGAGAGATGCAAACACTTGGCAATCACTGATGTTTGTTCTGGAGTAGACCCTTACAGTCTGTTACATGTGATTTTAACGAATCACAAAACAAATGAATTCAACCCAAAATACCTATAACATTTTTTTCGTTGTTGGGTCCCCATCCCCAAGCCCTGCCTTTCTTTTAATTCATACTTTTCCCCCACCCACAAAACTTCTATTCCCAACCACATATATAGTTTTTTAAATTTTATTTTTTAAGGTGTTTTCGGTTCGTATAAAATTCCAGTCAGTATTTAACATTAGTTAAAATCACTGCATCCCATTACAATCAGGAGCCTCCGGTCTCACGACTTTACTCTGTGCACTAGAGCAGGTGTCCAATCAATGACCAGTGTGTGTATGTAAACAGGGAGGCAGGAATCATCAGTGATCCCTTGGGGCTCTCATTGTCACAGGGATCCACTATCAGACTCTTTCGCTCTGTGTTCTCTGTACTAGTGCACATGTACGATCACTGCTGTGTGCAGTGGGGAACATGTTGCAGTCAAACATCTGGGTTTGCAAGACTGTACTAGACCAGGTGCCCAATGGACAAGAATTGATGTAGTAACCCTGGGGGGCGACCACACAACCCTTGTCCTCTTGGTATTAGGTAACCCATCTTTTGGTATAGGTCTGTACTACACAAGTTGGCCGTGACACCGAGCAGCCGGGCTTTTCTTGAGAGGGGTAAATGTGAGCTGTAGAGCTGTAAGCAATGACATTCACCAAAACGTATCAAAATACCATGTACACTTAAGGTTATTAGATAAAATAATTATTTAAGTTATTTTTAAATAAGCACTCTTTAAAAAAAAGGGTAATGTGCAACAACAACGACACACTTCAAAATACTTCTCCAGAATCAATACCAAGCTAGAAGATGCTCTTTAGAGATGTTTCATGCACACTTCCTACACCCGGAGGGGACTTCACCAACTAGGACAGTAATGGCATTAATTATCACTTGTACACTTGGGTAGCTTCTCAGGTTGGCAGAAAGGAAATGTTCAAGGAAAGAAAGTTTAAAAACAGGTTCTCGGAGCATGTGAGCACTTTAGATCTTCCAATGAAGTCTAGATAAAAACCTTTCCCAGCAATATTAGTTAGATAAAAATGTATCAACTATGAGGGACACTAAGAATCAAAGTCAATGGAATAGAAGAGTCTGCAGGGAGCCAGGACAGCCAAAGTCAACTGGAGCAGAGTCTATGGAGCCGAGGCACTTCTTAGATAGTTAAAGTATTGCAAAGTTAGAGAGCTTGTTGAAGAAAAATCACTGTAGGGTCACAAGCTGTTACACTTGTGAAAGTTAGAGCTGAGAACAACTACAGAAAAAAGCAGCTACTGCAAGCCTCAACTGAGAAGAGGGTCCAGCTGGCTTTGGTCTGGTTGCAGCGATGCAGATCCTGGGTTCCTGAGCCTCAGTCATGGGGACAAGAGGGAGGACGTCTGGGCACTCCTGCAGCAGCAATTCGATGGTCAACGGCAGCTACGGACTCTATTTTGATCAACGGCACTTTGCAGTTTCAGCGCTCGGTAAATAGCACCAGCGAGGATCGTGGACACCCATTGGGCTTTCTTCACTCCTAGAGTCCTGCACTCTGGTGAGACGACTAGAGCTTGGGTCGTCCTGCTTCTGTAGGGTCCTCTGGATCTTCCAGGAGCTGGTGGCCGGCTTACAGACGTTGCACTAGACTACGGATTTCTTGACCACTGGATCTCGGTTCATGCTGCAGCAAAGAAGTACAGCCAGTTGGGGAAGGTCTTCCAGCAAAGTTAGTCTCACAGTTAGTTGGTCTCACTAACCCAAGGGAAGAAGAAGTCCTTTCCGGAGCTTCTCTTGTTAATTAGAAAAAAAAAGTTTCAGCACAGCATCGGGGCTTCACCAGGCAGTTCAACGGTCCACAAGGATGCAGCAAGCTTTGCTCACGGTTTCTTCATCAGAATGTTTTCAGACCAAGAAGCCTCGCCTTTTAAGCAGGTTTCTCCCATTCATGATAAGATCGGATATATAATAGGTTGTATAGAACGCGCTTAATACCCAGAGGTTTCTAAGCGCGGACCTGGGGATCGAACCTGTGTTGCGCCGTGTTGTCTTGCTTCCAAGGCGAGCACGTTGCTCCTGAGCTATCCCATCATGCACAGCCTCGCTGTCACTCACAGCAGGGTGGCTGACCTGCAAGGACAGGCAGCCAATCAGGACTGGGTGCATTCAGGTTGCCCTGGAGATAAGGACAGGGGAGTTTCGAGCACCTCCCTCACTTCTTGCCCTTCCAGACACACTGGAGCCAGAGGCAGGTTTCAGTACTGAAGCCCGCCAAAGGCAAAACGAACAAAGAGCTCAAACCTGGCTCGGCGTGCAGAGTAAAACCCATCAAAGACCTCACAAATAGAAAATGGCAAAAAAGAAGAAGACCGGGGCCATTGCGACAAAATGGTCACCTATGGGTGCTATACTGCAGCGGAGGATTCAGCCTGTGGTAGGAAAGCATGATGGTAGGAAAATTAAACCACTGCCATCAGCCATTTCAGTCTTAAGGGTAACAACATTTTTTACATGAGTAAGTAGGAAAAGGGGCTAAGTAACCCCCAATCCCCCACCCACAGCACTCGCATAAGATGGTGTGCTGGACCTACAAAGAGAAAAGGGAAGTAAAGTCAATTTCACTTTCCTATTCTTGGAAACTGTAGTTCACCCAAGAAAAAGGTATTTAAACCTTCACAGAAATAGATTTCTCTGAGACACTGCACTGACTGTGCTGTGCGTCGTCATAAAAAAGCAGATGCCTATGGAGTTTGCCAGACTCCAAAAACAAAAGGAAACACACAAATCCAAATCAGGTCAAAACACATGAGTGAGAAAAAGGTCTCACTCACTACAGGGTGAAAAATGTAAAAGTCCTAAAATCCAGCAAGAGAGCTGGGGGTCTCTAAGGTTGAAGGGGGGAATTTGCACAGAAACGGGAAGTCTCCCTAACAATCACTGCAGTGTGTGTAATGGGGGAGCGAGGGTCATATCTGGGTTCAAAACTCTGCTCCGTTTACTAAAGGAGGTGCTCAGGAACTAGTTTTAGTGCTGATTAAGCCCCTCACTGCCCCCAGACACCATGCAATGTAAGGGGGGGGGGCTCCTCAAACCTCAGGCAGACTGCACACTGGCAAAGCTGCTCCTAGTCCTCAGGCACCACTGACAGAGGACATTACTCTTTGGTCATCTTTTTAAAAATGGTGTGCGTGTGGTACAATGGCCATTCTCCAGGAAGGTTTATCCCACAGTGGGGTTGATATGTTACCCAGTGGCTTCCTAATGGAGGGTGCACTATCCTGGTGTGAAAAGTATGAGATGTGGCAGGAAGACTGTGCAAAACAGTGTTTGACTGAGGGAACAGGAAAGCTATGCTTAGACTCAAACCCTTGTGGCACCCTCTACTGGACCATTCTAGTTATGTCTGTGCCTTTCATGTAACATTAAGGTACAAGTGCAGGGCTCATTTTATTTGCCTTTACACTGCATGATTCAGAAAGCCCTCCGCAGTGCCGTCCCTCCAGACAAAGGAATCCATCTTAAAAAGATGACAGCCAACTAGTGAGAGCTTCCTGCATCCTCTCCATGGTAGGAGAGCGGCCAGCACAATTCACTTCGATGAAGAGCCTTTTTGGACTGCATTGTGGGGGTTCATTCCAAATTTGATACTGGTCTCCCATTCTCCCCATTTAACCTGCATATTCTGGATCCGAGAGCCAATGATACACTGTAAAAAGAACTTGCCACCCCCAGACATTGGGACGCAGCAGGCGCTTTCATGCATTTGCACTCTCCCTCACCTCCAATGCAGCCTCATCGTACAGTTCCCTCCCGAATCCAGTGGCCCTTCCCTCGTGAAGAACAGAGAACCTGCGCCTAGCGGTTGCCAGGATAGACCATTCCCAAGCTTTGGGATGACCAGTATGTCATAGTAATCGCTGTCCCCATCTATAACGATTGGTGATATGCTTCACCCTCGCAACCACCAACGAGTGTCTCTGGACCTAGAGAATAGCAGGCTGAGCCATGTGCCAGTCTGTTTCATAGCCTCAAAACCTCCCAGACCTAGAGAAGAGCAGGCTGAGCCATGTGTCCGTCTGTTTCATAGCCTCCCAGACCTAGAGAAGAGCAGGCTGAGCCATGTGCCCGTCTGTTTCATAGCCTCCCAAACCTCCCAGACCTAGAGAAGAGCAGGCTGAGCCATGTGCCCGTCTGTTTCATAGCCTCCCAAACCTCCCAGACCTAGAGAAGAGCAGGCTGAGCCATGTGCCCGTCTGTTTCATAGCCTTCCAAACCTCCCAGACCTAGAGAAGAGCAAGCTGAGCCATGTGCCCATCTGTTTCATAGCCTCCCAAACCTCCCAGACCTAGAGAAGAGCAGGCTGAGCCATGTGCCCGTCTGTTTCATAGCCTCCCAAACCTCCCAGACCTAGATAAGAGCAGGCTGAGCCATGTGCCCGTCTGTTTCATGGTTTATAGTGATAATACCGAATAAAAAAAATCTCGAAAACAAAAATATCGAAAACAAAAAGGCCGAAAAAAAAAAATAGATTTTTTTTATGACGTTTTTTTCTCGAAATGGGGGGGTTCCCCCCCAAACCCCTTTTTTTCTATTTTTTTTATTTTAACCTTTTTTTTTACTTATCTGACCCCAAAAACACAAATAAATAAATAATTCGATATTTTTTTTTTCGAGATTTTGTATTTGAGATTTTTTTCATTCGGTATTATGTTTTCGGCCTTTTGACTGACCACCCAGTTTCATAGCCTCAAAACCTCCCATACCTAGAGAAGAGCAGGCTGAGCCATGTGCCAGTCGGTTTCATAGCCTCCCAAACCTCACAGACCTAGAGAAGAGCAGGCTGAGCCATGTGCCCGTCGGTTTCATAGCCTCCCAAACCTAGAGAAGAGCAGGCTGAGCCATGTGCCTGTCGGTTTCATAGCCTCAAAACCTCCCAGACCTAGAGAAGAGCAGGCTGAGCCATGTGCCAGTCGGTTTCATAGCCTCAAAACCTCCCAGACCTAGAGAAGAGCAGGCTGAGCCATGTGCCAGTCTGTTTCATAGCCTTCAAAACCTCCCTGGGACAGCCTTGTCATATTATGCACGTTGCTGTCACTTTGCACCAGTGTCTTCTGGGCTCAGCATCAAGGGTTTTTTTCCCCCATTTCCGCTATGGGGAGCCATTCCCTTTGAGGCCAGCGAGGAAAGCGGACCTCACTGGGAGTGAACATTCCCCCTGCAGGCGACAAGAAATCCTATTCCAGTGTAGAACCCCTATAAAGGAAAGAATATCTACGTGCATGGGAATTCAAGAAGATATTTCTTTTAATCATGGGACTAAAGATTTTGAAGATGGGTACAGACGATTGGCTCAAGGCAGTGCTGTTACAAGGACTACGACAGGTGATTCTGTCCAACACGCCCCTTCTTGGTCACAGGACACAACCAAGAAAGCAGTCTGCCTTGAAGTGAGGGGGTAGAGATTTGCAAAGGAAAGCCTCCAAAGTATGCACGTCAGGTGGAGGTGTGGCTATGCTTCATAGCGGAACCAGTTGTTACTGAGAGCAGCGTTAGCGACGGGGAGACATGCTACAGAGCATGCAACAATGCGTAATATCGGGGAGAGACCAGGGCTGAGAAAAATCTGTGCCAGCTGAAGGCGCAACTAGGCCGGAGATGTGATTGATTGATATTTTATTTCTATTGCGCTCGTACACAAAAGTTTCACAGTGCGACAAGGGAGGGTAGGGGAACAGGGGAGAAACAAAAACAACGATCTTACTAGGCCCAGTGACATTGAAAACACGCAAGTGCATGGGAGAGGGGAAAAGTGCATGGAAGGGGGAGAAGTGGAAAGTGCGAAGCAAAGGAGAACCAGACAAATAATAAAGGCAACAAACAGTGGTAGTGCAGCCAGCTAGTTTTAAGGCAGCAGACCGGGTAGGTCTGATAAGTGCAAGAAGAAAAAGGTGGGGCTGTATGGGTACAGATACAGACCCCAGTGCAAGGGGTGGCCCGCAGGCAGTGTGGGTGGGTGGCAGGGTGAGCAGGTACCTGGGCCCGGAGGACAGAGGGAGGCCACGTGCACAGTGCCAAGAGAACAGATCAGCAGGGGAGAGGGAGAGCAAAGGCAGAAGAAAAGAGGAAGGTCTTGAGGTGCTTCCGGATGGTTCTCCTCAAGTTTTACAATGGCAGGGAGGCTGTTGCAGAGGGAGGCCCCAGCCAAAGACATCAACCCCCAGCTCACTTCTTTGAAAAACGACTGACCCTCAGGGAGTTAGAGGTAGGAGGAGCGAAGAGCTCGAGCGGGGAGGTATTTACGGAGGGATAGCTGAAAGTATTTTGGACCCAGGCCCCTGGACCCAGGGGGAAGCCAAAGCAACAGGGCGAGGAAAGACCCATTTGTCTGCATTAGGAAGGATTGTGTGCAGTACCCTTTGGGAGACTACAACAACCTTGACCGCCTGGCAATAGGAACCCAACCTTTGGTATAAGTCTGTACTACACAGGTTGGTCGTGTGGCTGAGCAGCCAGGCTTCTCTCAAGAGGGGTCAATGTGAGCATTAGGGTTTTTATAGAGATTCACAGTGACAAGTATCCTAATAAACACTTGCACTCAATGTGTTGTAATTAAACAATTATTAATTTATTTAAACAGCCTGTTTGAATAAGCCTTCTTCAGAAGGGGCAATATAACAGTAACACAAATAAACTCCAAAATACACCCTTAATATTTCTAAATCAGTAAGTACCCATTTGGGATGGCACACAGACACTTCCTACACCCTTAGGTGACTTAAATAACTAGGACACTGTGGACATTAATATATTACTGGCACATTTAGAACAAGATTGAGATTGGTGTCAAAGAAAAGAGGTTTTAGAATTAAACAAAGGTCACGCAAATATTCTGAAGCAGGTAAGTACTTTTGAACCCCCAACGCAAAGTAATTTAACCCCTTCCTGGAAGGAAGGTAAAACACACAGTCAGAGGGAAGAAACGTAATTCAGGGAGCCAGGCCAGCCAATGTCAATTGGGCAAATGTCTTGGTGAACTGAAGCACTTCTTGCAGGTAAGTAAAAGTCTTGCAAAATGTTTTAGAAGTCTTTGTAGAAAAAATAGAATCAATGTAGGGCCACAAGCTCGGAGGCTTGTGAGGGGTAAAGCTGCAAGCAACTCTACAAAAGCAACCAAGACCAGTCTCAAATGAGAACAAGTAAGGCTACCACAACACGAGGTAAGTTCTTACATTGTACAGTACCTTTGGTTAGAAGAAATGGTTTCAGCTGACTTCTGTTCCTGTGCAGCTCTGCAGATCCTGTTCCAGGGCCTCAGTATTGGGGACAAGAGGGAGGACATCTGGGACTCCTGCTTTGCAATGGGACGGTCAGCAGCAGCAAAGGGCAAACATCAATTCAGCGGCACTTTGCGGTTTCCACTCCTCGCCTCTCAGCAAATCGCACCACCGCGGTTCTCGGCTACTACTTTGGACTTTCCTCGCATCTGGTGGCCCCAGCACTGTTGAGGTGGCTCAGGATTGGTCAGTCCTGCTTCCTGGGAGTCCGGAGGAACTTCCTGGAGCTCGAGTCCGACTTAAAAGTGAGCCACCCAATTTGGTGTTCCTCTCCCTGGCACTTCGGTTCCAGCAGCAGCAGAAGTACAGCCAACTTTGAGAGGATGTCCAGACGAGTTCACTTTGGGTTTGAATGGTCCCACCAACCCAAGGAGATAAGTCGTCCTTGCAGTGCTTCTTCTAGTCGAGGTGAATTTGGAGCTTCAGCACAGCAGCAGGGCTTCACCGGGCAAACCAATGGTCCAGGAGTTGCAGCAGGTGTCTTTTCCAAGTTCTTCGGATTCCTTCGTCCAGTGGTCGACTCTCCCTTCCAAGCCAGAAAGCCTTGCCTTTTATGCAGATTTCTCCCATTCATTCCAGCCTAGCTGTCAATCACACAGCAGTGTGGTTGTCCTCCAAGGACAGCCAGCCGGCCAATTACCTTTGGGTGCATTCCTGTAACGAAGGGGATTAAGCACAGAGTGTTTTGGGCACCTCTCTCACTTCCTGCTAGACACCCTGGCGCCACAGACGGGCTTCACTCATGAATCCCGTCAAAGACGGGACGAACAAAGGGACCAAACCTGTTTTGGCACGTAGAATAAATCTCAAGAAGTACCTTTCCAGCAAGAAATGCCAAAAAAAAAGAAAAAAACTAGGACCATTTGATTGTAATGGGCACCCATGGGTACCTTACTGCAGCTGCGAACGCAGCCCGTGGTAAACATAACAGTAGTTAAAAGTAAACGACTGCCACCAGCCATTATTTGCAGAAAGGGTAATAAAAATGTTACATGAGAAACTATGAAAAGGTGATACTAAGTAACCCCTCCAGCACCCTATTGTAAGATAGGGTGTGCTGGGTCTAGAAAGTTACTTTAAGTAAAGTCATTTAAAAAAAAAATGTTTTTATTATTTTTTTATTTTTTTTTTATTGTAAAACTTCAACTTGATATTTCATATCATGTTTTTGTTACATTTCCAAAAGAAAGAAAATTCAGATTCTTCCATCTCCTCCTTGGATAGTCTTAGTTAAATTTAACAATAGATATTGTACTTTAGGGTAACAGTTACCGGAAAGGGCGACCACCGAGAAGGCAGATCTTTCAGATACTGGCGGCCTTCAGTTGGGTGCTGACTTTAGGGCTTCATCAAAGAAGTTGATGAGGTTGCAGGAGAGCTTGATGTTGTGACCTGCTGTGGCGTGGTCCCACCAATCGTCAGGCTCCTCGGAGTGTGTTTTGAATTCATTTAGGTGCACCTCGCGGAGGTGCTTTAGGGACCCGACTTCTGTGGTTTTGCAAAAGCGGCAGTAATTATTTGCTGTTTCTTTATTCTTTTGCCTCCAGAGCATCTCATTAGTATTTAGAGCGTTCAATCGCAGCCTTAGGAATTGTGCCCTGTGGTGGCGAGACGGACAGTTCGTGAGATATTTTGGTTGATAATTCAGTTTCTCTTGACTTCTGGAAGTGGGCAGGGTTGATTTAAGGGCTAGGCGGGTATTGTAGGTTGTGATCCAATCCCATTCCGCTAGCTTCTTCTTGGCGTGTTGTGGGCGCTTGACTAGCTCTTCCTCCGATATGCCTGCGTCAGCCATAATAGAATTTAGTTTGAGCTTCCATGTGTGAATGAGGACATTGTCGGTGGATTCCAGCCCCGGCTTAAAGATGTTATATGCCGGGATGGTAGAGCTGAGTAGTATTTTGCGCAGAGTAGATAGAGATTTCCAGACAATTGTCATATACATGGAATTCAAAGCTAGCTCATATCTCAGAGCTGACATGGAGAAATGATTCGGAAGGCTCAGGACACGTCTCCAAAACTTCCCTCCAGTTGGCACCATAGGTTGTGACTGATATTCAAGGCTGCTTCGCCGCCAAAAGTGATAGTTGGAATTACTTTTTGAAGATAGAACGTTACTACGGGAGTGATAGAAAATTTCCCGTAGTCAATGTTTATTTTGGCAGCTTGGAGACTCAGGATCTTTATTTTGTCCATCAGATCACTGGTCCATGCAGCTTCGCAAACCGAGTCAATGAGCATTACTCCAAGGTAGCGGATAGACTTGACTACATTTAGCACTTTTTTTCTATGTGCCATTGGAAAGACCTGTCTTTTTTTGACCTACCTTGGCCGATGCACATGATTTTTGTTTTCTCTGTATTTAAATAGAGCTTGTTAAAGGTTAGAAACTCATGCAGGCGAAGAAGAAGATGTTGAAGGCCAATTTGGGTTTGATCAACCAACACTATGTCATCAGCATAAACCAGGTGATTAATGAAGGTTCCGTTTAACTTGGGTGGAAAACAATGGACAGACTTTAGCCACTCGGGTAAATCAGCTATAAAGAGTTTAAAAAGGTCTGCTGCGAGGGGGCAGCCTTGTTTGACGCCTTTAAATGTTCTTATTGGATCTGTAAGATCGCCTTGTGAATTCACTCTGACTTGGATGGACGTGTTGGAGTACAAGGCGATGATGGGCTCTAACAAATGCTCTGGACAATGCCACAGACGTAGTTTTGCCCACAGTTTGGTCCTATTTATGGCGTCAAATGCTTGTCGAAGATCGACTAACGCCAGGAAGATTCTTTTTTTCGCCTCCATCGCTGACAACTTTAAGAATGATAATATTGTCAGATTCACATCAGTCCCCACGTTTTCCGTGAACCCTGTTTGGCGACAGTCAAGTTTTCCTGTTGAGACTGCCCAATTCACCAGCTGTTGGCGCAAAAAGGAGCCGAATACTTTCCCAATAGTATCTAGGAGGGCGATCGGGCGATAGTTAGTAGGGTCGGCTCGACATCCCTTCTTATATATCGGAACTACAATCGCCCTGCACCAGGAGGAAGGCAGTTTCTTGCAGCTTGTAATCTGACAAAACAGCTCGTAAATAAATTTCGCCCAGTGTACACTGTTTTTTGAGCATGAGATTTGATCCGAACCAGCAGCTCTTGAGTTTTTCAGCTTGGAGATTGCATGTTCAATCTCTTTGCAAGAAGGTATGATGTCCCAAGTAGAGAGTGTCACATCAGGCTGCGGGGGATCTTCAGACTCAGGTTTTTCGTACATTAAGGTGAAGTATTCGCGCCATTTGTCGCTGGTGATTTCATTAGATATTGCTGGGGATGATTTGGAGCGGCCCTTATTCAGGATGGCCCAGATTTCATGGGTATTTTTCTGTACAAGGAGTTTTAATATCGTTTCTGCTCGACGATGGTTGAGTGTGATCTTAGCCAATTTCGATAATCTTGTCGTCGGTTCTTGATCTTCATTGCCTTACAACGTAAATCGCACGGCTCTCTTTTAATTTGCCTGAGATCTTTCCTTAGTAATTTTTTTGCCAGTGCAATTTCAGAACTATATAGATGTTTCGGCAGTGATCCGAACGTTCTTGAATTGGAAATTATTTGAATGTGGTCCATCAGTAGATGTGTATATTCTACTGTCTCGATTTCGTTTACGCTGTGGCATACATTAACAATGGCAGACCATTGATTACTAATCGATTGCCTGCTGCATTTGTTTGTAATTGAAAAGAGTATTTGTCTGGCGTTTTGCAGAGTTCTTCATGCCAAACAAGCCGCAGCAGGTTATGATCGCTAGATGACATCGGCTGCACTTTAAGGGAAGAGACCTTGTGGAAGAGATCCGCCGAGGCCCAAATATAGTCAAGGGTATTTGTTCGAGCCATGCTATGCCACGTCGGATTTGCAGGAGTGTCGCCCTTTGTTGTTCCATTTAGCATCTGGCAGTTGCGTTCCAGAAGATCCTTTGACCAAGTTTGGCCTCGCTGAGCTACTTCAAGATCTGGAAGCCGGATGTTTAATTTAGTGAGTGGATCATATTTAAACCAACTGCAGTTGAGGTCGCCGCAGATGAGTACAGAAACATTGTTGTGTTCTACAAAGGTGTGATCTATTTCATTCAATACTGACTGAATGAAAGAGGTTGATGAAATCATGGCGGGATTCCAGTATCCATTTATTATTAGAAGATTGGAGACGGTGGCTCTTAATGAAAGTTTGATCAAAGTGCTTTGCACGAATGGGTTAGGGTTCGTGGAGACAACGAGCAACCACCAGTTCTGGATTTTCAAAAGTGTTAACAAGCCCGCAAATGGTCGACCCTTTGGGTTCTTTCTAGCTGGATTTATCAGCGTGATGAATCTGTTGCGAGTCGGGGGATCCCGTAGCCACGTTTCCTGTAGACATAACGCAAACACATTCACCAAAGATTCTTGAAAAGTGTTAAACAAGTGCGTGAATCCTCTCGTGTTCCATGACAGTAGAATTAGTTCTTGTTGTGTGACGTTGGCTCATTGTTATTTGCGTGGTCCATTTGGGAATCGTTTTGCGTTATTGGCTCTTCTTTCAAATGACTGATGCGTGGCAGTGTCTAAAATGTCGGGTGATGAGACTAGAGATTGGCGCAGGGCCTGACGCCTGGCGGTGCGGTGACTTGCTTCATGGTCACGATTTGCCTTGGAAGATGAAGCGCCTCTCGTAGTAAGAGGTTCGAGGGTGAGATCAAAGCCGTAAAGCAGGAGATCTTCGTTTGCTTGAAGTAGCATGTTTTTTACCGCCGTCGATGAAATATGGAGAATCACTTGGTCGGAAGACGCTTCTGTTATATATTCCACAATTTTGATGTCATCTGATGAGATGGCTCGCAGTGGTGGTATACATGCGAACAGTTTTAGAATGTTTCTTCTATTTAGGTTAACTTCGTTGCCGTCCGAGTGGATATTTTGGAGACGGAGTTTCCACTTGCTAGTTTGAGACTCAAAATTGGCAGGACCGGGAGCGCGCTGAACTGGAGGCAAGCACAATTTTAGCTGATTCGACGTGTGTTTGGGATTTAGCCTACAACTTAATGGTTGCTGTGCTTTCCTCTTTATTGAGGGTGAGATTTGTCGAGCATTGGTCCTTGATTGTGCGATCTTCGAAGTTTTATTTGCCTCTAGCTTCTCCCTCATTGATGGCCCAGTTGATATTACAGCTGGAGCTACAAGAGAAGCATTGATGGAATTCTCAAGATCAGCTGAGTAAGTCGATAGATCACATAGGTCAATAGAATAATCTTGAGAACCATTTCCAGTGGAAGCATCGTTGGAGGCTATGCGCAGTCGTTTTGTGTTTTGTTGAGGTCCTTGAGGGACTCAGTCTGGCACCTATAAATCTTGATGGTGCATTGTTTGTAGGTTTTATTAAAGTCGTTGTATGAACATGCCGAGTGAACAGACTTGTCGTCTTGGGGGTTGTTAGATTCCTTATAAATTTTTTTTTTGATTTGCTGTTTTTGTTTAGGTTGTGTGTTTTTTTTGTTAAGGAGCTCTGTCTGCTGTCCGGCAGGCTTTTTCAGATTAGTTTCGACGCTTGTAATGATTGTTTTTGCTGGCCCTTTGAATATATTGAATGAGTTCACGGATGTGGAGGTTTGTGCCGGTACTTGTCCTCGTGACGAGATTTCTTTTGTTGTGAGACTGCTTGTTTGCGGGACTGATCCCTGCGTTTTCGAGTTTGAGACCGAAGTGTCATGGGAGGGAGCCGGAAGGCTTGTTGTTGGATCCGACTGCGGTGGTTCTTTTCCAAGTGTCGCAGGTGTGGTCGATACTTGAGAATGGGGGAATCTTGATGAATTTTCTTGTTTCTTGCAAGGGTCTCGGGAGGCAAAGATTGTGTTTTTTCGCATCCA
This sequence comes from Ambystoma mexicanum, assembly GCF_040938575.1. Classification (NCBI taxonomy): domain Eukaryota; kingdom Metazoa; phylum Chordata; class Amphibia; order Caudata; family Ambystomatidae; genus Ambystoma; species Ambystoma mexicanum. The sequence continues at coordinate 20,035,784 of NC_090935.1, forward strand.
TTTCACGGCGTCCAACAAGCCTTCCATTAAAGAATCGTTTTGACAGTGATGACGAGCAGCGAGATCGCTCAGCCCGTCTTGCCATTGCACCGCATTTTCAGCATTTGATGTCATTTGGGCTTGAAGGAAGCACGAAAAGTGTTCAAGTTTATCGAGTTTGCCGTTAGGTTGGAAATGGCTGCGCCTTGGTCACTTATTGATCCTATCAATGATTCAAAAATTTTAGTGAATGGAGCTAAGGCAACCGCCGAGGCAGCTAAGACGTTGTTGTGTATCTAAGAAAGCGCTTCGGGTGAAATGCCAAACGATTGAGGTGCAGAGTCATGAAGGGACAAGGAGCCAACAGAATTGTCCAAGTTGTAGTGCGGGTTAAAAGTGGTAAATATTTTTGCAGAAATCGTCGGATGAACTTCTTCGCCAAACTGAGATGGCCTTGGGTGTGGAGTACTTGCATTCAGCGTTGAGTTTTCGCATACAGGAGGTATGATGGAAGTACGTTTTGCCTTAAGCTCGGCGACTCTTTGTAGACGACTAGCACGAGCAATCGCACTCCGATCGCATGGAATGGGGGGTGGATTGAATGCTGGTGCTGGTGGCTGAGGGGTGCTAAATGGCTGAACGTCGCTGAGCTGGTCGTTTGCACTCGAGATGGAAGAGCGACCAACGTCTGGAGCTTGACATGCCAAAGCGCTATCGTTATCAAGTTCGGTGCATTCAAAGGCTGCTCCTAGAGTAATACGACCTGCTATTTTTAAATTGGGAGGATCAATTTGGGAATAAATCGCATTGGTTGTGGCCAAGAAACGTGAGATATTAGCAGGGGCCATCATTGAATTTTCGGTGCTGACCAATGCGCTCTTGGGGCCGCGCGACTGAACCGGAAAGTGACAAGTGCTTCCCTTCTGTAACAGAATGTCATTGACTGTGGGGCGACAAGTTAGCCTCACAGTTGGCGTAGAAGGTCGTTTATTGTTCAGAGCTTGTTTGGGAAGTAAATCGCTCATCGCAAGGTTTCCCGACTCAAGATTCGGGATTGTTAACAGTTCTTCATCGGTCACTAAATGTGACAAGAGACCTTTGTCTGTAGAGAGACCAGCAGCATTCATGAAGTTGTTGTTATGAAATGGTGTAGATGCCATTATAGCCGGTTGCGTCGTTCGTAATGTATCAGATGTCTTAACATCGAACTGAGGCGCCGGAATGTCGCCTAGAACGTTCACTGAGTTCGGTGAGTCCACCTTGCTCACTCTGTTTGCTGATATGTCTGTTTCATTGACAAGTGAGATTTCATCATTAGGAGCTGGATTGCATTCCAAATTGATAGTGAGGAGTCTCGATGGATCAGGATTATCTGCCTGTGTTGCTAAGGCATGGGATGGAACTGTGAGCAATACAGGTGGAGTTAAGGCATCAGTTTGCGCGCATTGCTCTTCGAGAGACAACAAGACTAGGGGCTTTGGAGAGCTGCTAGCTTCTGTTGGTAGTAACTCATTTGTAGCCATAAGTGCACGTCCAGTAGCTTTGCTTACCTTTGGGCCGACTGCAGCTTCCATCATAGACCAAGGATTTGTAGAGCGCCGTTGCTGTAAGGATTTTTTTCGGGTCGGGGGGCCGTCTGCCGATAAAGTCATTATTTGTGGCGACTCGGCAACAGTACGTAGAATGAGGCCACCAGTGCCTAACAGTCGCTTAACAGTCACTGGGCTTTACTCCTGACGGGCTTAACGCCGCAAGGGTGGTAGCCTCTGTCCTTTGAAGGCCGGCCCGAGTCACGTGATAGGGTCACGTGCCGATGTTGCCACGCCTCCCCCAGGAAGCGTGTTGGAGCAGCGTTCGCGGCAGGAGCAGGGGGCAGCTGAGGACTTCAAAGTGCTTTCTGTGGTAAATTCCATATTATTTGTATTTAATCTGTTTAGATTTTTACAAAGACGTTTTGGTCTTGAAGAGGAGTGTTTAGTGTTTTTACTATGTGTTCTCAACGTTCAACGTAGACCAAGAAAGACAGGATTTTGCAAAAGAAAAGTCTTCAGGCAGAGGAATAGTCCTGGTATTATCCTCGTCTTTTGGATGAAATGCGTATTTCTGTATGCTACTCCTGTTGGATTTTGGAGGCCTTCTCCAAGGCGATGGTCAGAAGTTTGGTCGCTGCTATTAGCCATCTAGTTTGGGCTCCTGTAATAAGGCAATACCACCAAATAAGAGGTTATAAACAGGGGGCCGAGGAAAGCTTCTCTTTCTTGGTCTACTGTCGGGCAAACCATCAAGAGGTGCCCGATTGATTTTGTAGATTGTGGATCTTTACAAAGTCTACATGATTTTTCTTCGGACGCTGTACAAATTGCTAAGATTTCTTGGGTCGGTAGGAGGTTTAAGCGGGCTTTCAGTAGGGTTTTCATTAGCCGTTTACAGGGGTATTTTGTGCAGTATCCCATTGCCTCAGTTTGTTGAAGACTGGTGGTAGGTGGGCTAGAAGTTTATTCGAAACTGCTTTCTGGTTGGTTTTTATCCAGTCGAGCCATTCCATTTTGGCTTTTATTCTTAATGGTTTTTGGATTAGTTCTTCAGAACACAATATCTCTTGCAGTGTGAGCTTTTGTGTATTGGCCCAGTCATTTAGAAATTTGTTGGCCCCTTTAGCGATTTCCACAGCAATCATGTGGTATATTTCTAGACTCTCTGGATTCTGGATTTTTCTGAAGAGTTGGATGGTACTCTGGGCCACCACTGCCTCTAGGGAGAGTAGACCTAGTTCACGTCTTATTGCTGCAACGGCTGTGGATTTAGGTAGGCCTAAAACTGCTCTCCAAATGAAGCCTTCCAATTTAGTCCATAAAGTGGATGGGATTGCATCCATGCCATACGTTAGTGATGGAATTACTTTTGACTTGTAGAACTGAATGGCAGGCAGTAGGCTATATTTGCCGTATTTTCTGTCGACTGCACGCAGTTGAGCAGTTAGGTTTTTGGTCTTTGTCCACAGGGTTTCCTGCATGCTCACACCCCTCTTCGAGCTGTCAATTTCAACTCCCAAGTATTTGAATGTTGATACGATTTCAATTTTGGACTGGTCAAGGTACCATTTTAGGGTCTCTTTCTTTTTGTTCCCATGCTTCTGGAGAATCAGTATTTTTGTTTTCGATTTATTAATCTCAAGATTATTCTCCTTAGTGTTGTGGGCTAGGTTGTCGAGTTGGCGTTGAAGGCCCATCTGTGTGTGATCAAAGATGATTAGGTTGTTTTGGCGTATAAAAGTATGATGACCCTTGTATTTCCGATTTTCGGTGGAAATGATCTGATCGACTCTTGTGAGTCTTTGAAATGACCAAGGAAAGAGATGAAGAGTGCTGGAGCCAATGACACCCTTGTTTAACTCCACGATGAGATGGTATGTGTTTAGAGACTAACCCTTGGTGGTTCAATCGAACTGACACACTGGTGTTGGAGTGAAGGGCAATAATCGGATCGAGAATTTCATTGGGGCAGTTCCACTTCAGTTTGTTCCACAATTTTTGCCTATCAACTCTGTCGAAGGCCTGGGATAGATCCACAAAGGCAAGGAAAATTCGTGGAGCGCCTAGCAAAACTTTTTCTTTAAGAATGTTTAGGATCATTATGTTGGCACCAGTGCTTGCGTTCTTCTGGAATCCCGTTTGAAGTGGGTCCATGGCCGGCAAAGATCGTGCCCAGTTCTGGAAGTGGGTCAAAAGGATAGTTGCAAAAACTTTGCCGATGACGTTCAGCAATGCTATGGGTCGATAGTTGGAGGGATCTTCTCTGGTGCCTTTTTTGAAGATTGGGACAATGACTGCTTGAGTCCAAGAGGTGGGGATTATCTTGCGTTATTTGCAGTCTTTGAATATCATGCTCAGGACAGTTGACCAGGCGTCAGGATGTTGCTTTAGGTCAGAATTTGCTAGACCGTCAGGACCAGGTGCTCGTGACAATTTCAGTTTTGAGATGACTTTTTTTATATCTTCTTTGTCTGAGAGGTCAACCCAGTTTGCATCGGTAAATCGTTTTGTTCTCTCAGTGGGGGGCGCAGGGGACTCAAACAGTTGCGAGAAGAGGTTGGTCCAGCTATCTTCAGAGACCGAGTTTATCATTTGAGAATTGGGGTGATGGTTTGTGTTGTTAACGAGTGTCCAAAATTCGAGTTTTTTTGTTTGTTAGGACCTTGATCATGTTTTCTGCGTCTGATTGGTACAGGGCAGCTCTTGTGTTTCTTAGCTACTGCTCATAGAGTCTCAGCTCAGTGCGATAGGTTTCCCATAACGTAGTAGTGTTCCAGGTCGCTGCTTCTTTTTTTAGTTTTCTTAAGTAGCGTCGTCTGATCACCAGGTTCCGGTTGTATGTGTGATTATGGTTAAGTGCAGGCTTGTGAAGGCCTTTCCGAGGTTTTTTGTAGGCAAGTAGCAGGGGAATGTAGCTGGCCCTGAAGGTCGACTCATTAGCTTCGATGTCAGAGGTTAACATTTTGTATTCATCTGACAGGGTTTTGATGTGGTTTGTGGTCATGCGCAAGTGAGTTAGCTGAGAGTTTGTCTCGATTGAAGCATTGTAAAATTGATGGTCTCGACCTCGGATGTTGTAAGTAAGGTGTAGTAAGTTGTGATCGCTTGCTTCAGTTCTAATTACTTCGAAAGAGTCTATGCGCGAGTAGATTTTTTCAGATACAAAGATGTAATCGAGAGTCGTGGAAGACAGGACGCGCTCCCATGTAGGTATCGTGATTTGCTTACTACATGCGTTTGCGATTTTTGGAGTTCATTAGCGTTACCCACGATTTTCCTCTTTCCTCCGTCAGAGTATGTGCAGATGAGTTCAGGCAGTTTGCGTTTAGGTCTCCACAAATTAAGATGTTCGAGGTTCGATATTTGATCATTATCTCGTCAATGATGTTGGCAGCTTCATCGCAGAAGTTTGCTGAAGATGTTTTTCGGGGATTCCAGTAGACATGGATTATGGCAAAGGCTTCCTTGGGAAATGAAGCTTTTGTACGGATTTCGTCGTTCCTTGTCATAAGCACCGCCAGAAAAGCGTAAGTAGCTGCTATTATCTTGGTAGTGGTTATATTTGATCCTGTCCGAATCGCTGTCTGTAGACCAGAGGAAGGTCTGCCAAGCGGACCTTTGGAGGCCGGTGAAATCTCTAAAGTATACCCATCCAGAGCAGGTTTATCCGTCAGCCAAGTTTCTTGCAGGCAGAGACTGTCGCGAACCACCAAGTTGTAGCTGCCGGTTTTTGTTAAATACATGTGGCCTCTGGTGTTCCATGATGCTATGGACAGAGTTGGGTTGTGAAGGTCTTCGTGGATCGATTGGGGTGGCCGTGATGAGTGGTTGGCACCCCGCGTTTGTTGCCATCTTTTGAGGCCTGGTGTCAAGGCATCCCGTATCCAAGACCAAGTGCCCTTTTTTTGGCATGGCATCTGGACAGACGGCGGTCGAATCTGCGGTTTGTTTGGACCTTTCAGAGCGATCTGGTGATGTGGGTCTACGTTCATTGTGGCGAGGTCTTAAAGTGTGAGTGGTCGTGTAAGGTCTTCCATACTCTTTGTAGTTTCTGAATTCTCTTTTTGTTTCAGTTCTGCCATTATAAGATGGCTCATGTTTCGATTTGTCAGATCTGTTCGCTAATTTCCAAGTTGGTCTGGTGAAGTTGGGGTCGCGTTTTCCCGAAGGAGACGGTGTTCTTCTTCTTCCCGATCTATACAAATCCTCCGTTTGTGATTTGTATCTATAGTTTTTGACCAGTAGTTTCTTGTAGTTTTCAGCCTGTTCCTTGGTGGTGTTTGCCACCTGGATCTCCGTCAAGATGAAGCCCACATGTGCAAGTTTTGCATAGACGTCTTGAGGAATCTCACAAAGTGCCAGGTTTTTGATGTGTAGGTAGGCCTTTGCCTGGTAGGGTTCTATTAGAGTGAAGTAATGACTTTAAGGTTTTAAGCGTGTCAACCTGTTTAAGTATCTTAAGGACCGTTCTTCTGTTCAGGATCATGTAGTGGTCATCAGTCGATTTTTGTTCGATTTTGAACAGACAAACAGGGTTTGTAGGTTGGCCTTTCGCTCTGGGGGCGCCCTCTTGTCGGTGATCTGATGGAGGTTTTTGTTCTTTGGTGGGAGAATGTCTGGCCGAGAAGTTAGATCGGGTTGTCTTTAGTTTTTGGTACAGTTGTTCGATACTCTTGTCTTTCATTTGTGTTCTGTTTGGCTCCGAGCAAAGGTTTGAAAGTAAAGGTTTATTGTTGATCTTTTTTGGGGCTGAGCGGTTGGATTACTAATTGTGGTTCGGAGCAGTCTACAGTCTGTGTCCAACTCCAAAGATTCTATTGAGTCCTCATGTTGGGTTAGATTGATCAAGGAGCTTTGGATCATGAATTCTTCCGTAGTCATTGGGGAAGGAGTAGAATGGGTCTTGGTGTTGATCATGTTTTCAGAGTCTCTTACGTCGTCCGTGGTCTCTCTTAAGAGTTTTTTTTGGTTTTTTGTTTGAGATGGGCATTGGTTCAAGTGTGATTGCTTCTCCCCTGTTGGTAGAGTCTTGTTGAGAGCAGGCGGTTCGCTTCAATAGAGGCTGTTTTTTCATTGCAGCTGAAAATATTTGAGAGGCGTCGCTTCGTGGCACTGATTTGGGCGCCTCCGTTGATTGTGGAGGAATTTTGTCTTTTGGTCTTACAAACAGGGGAGCCGTTTTCGTGGGTTGGGATTGGAACAGTGTCTGGGTTTCCTTGTCATCTGAACTAGTTCTTTTGTGATTCGTGGTTTGAAGGAGCTTTAGTTTCTCTTCCAAAAAGGACAGCTTCAGATCCCAGGATTCTCTGTGCTTCTTATTGTTTTGGTCCAGGGCGGTGATGAATCCTTCCACAAAGATCAGTTTAGTATGCATCATTGCTGTCACTGTGATACTGTCTTTTAGTGAGTCATTGATGCTTTCCTATAATTTCCCAAACGGGGCTAGGGCTATTGTTATAGCCGACATGATGGTTGCCAGGTCAATTTCTTTTTGTCGGTGAGTCCTTGGGGTTTGAGGTGGCTATTTCACTTAATCTCCTGTTTCTTGGGGGAGAACGTAGTCTGGGTGTGAGTGGCGATAATGGGTCTGTTGTGAGTAAGCTGTCCTCTGTCTGAGTAGGACGATCCAAGTTTTTTGTTTTCAAGGGAAGGTGGTAAAGAGCAAGTTGATTCGTCGGTTGAGTCCTGAGTAAAAATTGCTGTCTCGGGGTTGGGGATAGTAGTGGTTTAGTTCCAGTAAATAAATTTCCCTTTAGAGGGATCTCTTTGTTTGATGCGTATGGTGTTTCAATTTGACCTTCTTCCGGTGGAGGAGTAAGTGTATTGGCATTGTTCGTCAGTCCTAGGTTTCCAAAGGAATTGGGGATTATTTTAGGTGGACGAATAGGCTCTAAATTGGGTGCCGGCTGAAAAGATGTGGCCGCGTTTGGGATGGTTGCCTTTTTTTTGTTTTGTTTCTCCGTTGTAGGCATTTCTCCTCGAGTAGCGTTGCTTGTTTCAGGTTCAGATACTTCAACGTTTGGCAGCATTGGTTGTTTTTTTGCGTTTGCCATCGTTTTTCTTGATTTAGTAGCTGGAGGGAGATCTTGAATTGCCTCCAGGATTTCTGCATCCGAAAGCTCATTTGCTTCATCCAGCTTTCTTTTGCACGGTTTTTGAAAGATGTCTGAGAGCTGAGGATAGCAGCCGGCGAGGCAGGTTTTTCTTCCCGGTGTCTTTCCTATATTTCCTTTTTAAGTTTCGTGTTTTTGGGTTGAATGTCTTGTTTAGTGCCTTTTACCAAGGCTTGGTGTTCGATAGGTTCCTGGTCGAGTATCTCGAGGTCTAGGTCGGTGTCTCGCTGGCGAGGCTTGGTTGAGTGAACATTGCTTGTTATGGAAAGGGGGGTGGGGGGGTCTTTGAGGGTTGAGCGACCTACAGTACTTGTTTCCTCATTTCTTGGCCGGCTCTGCTCAGGCATTGGTGAATCTCCCTTAGATGGGCTGTTAGTAGTTTTCTTTTGAAGCGGTTCATGCGTCAGGTCGATGTCGCTTTGCTGCGGTGGTGCCGTTGCTGGGTCTGTTGAGTCCATTATGGCATGGATTTGAGCCAGGATCAAGACGGGCGCAGGAGTCGAGACCGTTGGGTGTCGAGAGTCCCCTTCCAGACTCACCGGAGAGCCGGCGGTCTGACTTGCAGGTGGCAATTGTTGGTCTATGGGAGCTTGCGAGCCCGCGCTGTGGAGGGAGGGGTCGTCCTCTCCAGGTGAGGTCCGAGTAGGCAGCTCCACCGTCGGCTCTCGTTGCAATCTACTGTCCCGTTCTCTTCCTTCAGCAACCGGATGTCTTTGCGCTGCCCAGAGGGGGCTCTCCTCCTCGGCCCGTACTGCAAGCACAGGGGCAGACGCTGACCGTCCTCCGACAGTCGAAGCCTCCGCACCTTTCACCACTGAAGGGGCCTGGCGTGAAGGCTGAGCAGATTGGGCGCTGGATAGAGGGGAGGAGAGGAACCCCCGGCGTGCCTGCTGGGTGCAGTGAAGGTGGAACTAAGGGATTCCGGAGATCCACTGAGTCTTCTGCGTCGATAATCGGCAGTGCAGGTGAGACGGAAAGTGCAGAGGGGCACAGTCCAAACATTAGTTGAGTCATTTGTAGGGGTTAATGATGCCGCAGCGGAGGAGGTTGAAGGGGGGTGGAGTGGTGATGCACGGGCACCGAAGCTGTGCGGAGTAGGCCGATTTGTAGCGTTTGTGAGAATCTCCGAAAGGGAGTTCGAACAAGAGGGAAAAGGCGAGCGCCGATTTCCATCAAATGGGTTTTCGAAGTCAAACAGTGTTGTAGATGCTTGGGCTGCTTCGATAGGGACCGAAATTGTGGAGAGGATTTAGGGGATTGATGTAGCAGTCCTTACCACCTTCACTTTTTTGGGTTGCGATTTCGGTGCAACAGGGTCCAAAGTCTTGTAATTGGCTCCTTCGTAATCGCCCCTCTGCTCATCGCTCAGGTTGGGGTTGAAGATCTGGGGGCCCAGACACGTCAGTTGCGTCTTCAAAAAGCTCCATTCCGTCGGACCGTCCGAACTGGCCACAGACTGCCGGAGACTGTCTCAAGCTCCGCTCACCGCTCCGCGGTGTTTGCTGTGTATAAAGTGGGTCCTCCCACAATAGACACGGTAGAGAGACTGCTGCCGGAGACTGTCTCAAAAGTCAATTTCACTTTTCTCCAGCATGGGTCTGGCATGGATTCACATGCAAACCCTCCCTCTGACCCCTCTGCGGCTCTTCTCTTGGCCTCCTGCCACTTTGCGTGCTACCAAATCTGAAGATGACTCCCAGAGGAGGGGTTTAGGTAGAGGGCAGTCATTGGCTGGGGGCAGTATGACCCAGAGACCAGTGATTGGTTACTAGTAGAAAGACAGTTCAGAAACTAAACTGAAACTGATTTTTTCTTTACTGAGAATAAACAGCCTGACGACGGGGAATATTCATGAGCATGTGAATCCAGACCCATGCTGGAGAACAACAGTTACAGGTAAGAAACTTGTTCCTTCCTATCTACCTTAGAGACCCCCAGCTCTTTTGCTGGACTTTACATTTTTAACCCAGAGAGAGCGAGACCTTTTTTCCACTCCCATGCATTTTTCTATGATTTGGACTCTTAATTTTGGTTGTGGAGTCTGACAAACTCCATAGGCATAATCCCTTACATTGTGTCACACGGCACCTTCAGTGCAGTGACATTTCCCAAAGGTTTAAGTACTTTCTCTGGGATAAACCACTGTTTCCCAGAGCAGTACAACAGTTACAGGTAAGTAACTTGTTCCTTCTCCAGCATGGGGTCTGGCATGGACTCACAAGCTCATGAATACAGGAATACATAGCAGTACACACACATGCACAACCACGGGAGGTGGCAAGGCTCAACATTAAACATCTCTTACCTCCTCACCAGGCTCACCTTCAAGCAAACAGGTTGTGCAGCACTGCCTGGCAGACTCTGGACTCCTCCCTGGAATCCTGGTTGATGCAGTAGAATCTCGTGAAGATGGGAGTCGACCTCCACGTAGCAGGCATGTAGATGTCAAGCATGAGCACACCAGACAAGAGCGCTGTGGTAGCAGCGATCGCTCTGGTTGAATGGGCTCTCGGACGGCTGGGCAACATTCGGTTTGCCTACCGGTGACAGTGCATGATGCAGCCGGAGAGCCATCTGGAAATGGAAGCCTTGGAGAGGGCCTTCCCTTGGTTCACAGGTCCAAAGTTTACAAAAAGCTGTGATGTCTTCCAAAGACTCTTTGTGCGGTCCACGTAGAATTTAAGCACTCTAGCCACATCCAGCGAGTGCAAAGTCCTCTCAGCCGACGACGAAGGCGACAGAAGAAAACAGGTAGCACCAAGGGCTCGTTGAAATGGAAGTCCGACGGCACCCTGGGCATGAAGGAGGGGTGCGTCCTCAGCACTACCCTCGTCTCGTGGAATGTCAGGCATGGAGGTTTACAGGAGAGGGCCTGGATCTCTCCCACTCGTCATCTGGAGGGGATGGCCACTAGAAACGCAGTCTTCCACGACAGGAACTTCAACGGTGCCGATTGCAGAGGCTCGAATTGCAGCCCAATGCGCCTGGTCAGCACCACGTTGAGCTCCCACGCCGGAACCGCAGCCTTCACCGGCAGGAACAATTGGAACAGTCCTTTCATGAACTCCTTCACCAGGCGATGAGAACACAGATGACCGCCCCGGAGTTCTGGTGTAGCAGGAGATAGCTGCCAGATGGATTTTGCTGGAGGCATGTGCCAGCCCCGCCTTGGCCAGCGATAGCAAGTACGGCAGCACTTGAGGGGCCGTAATCCGCTGAGGGTAAATCTTTTGTGCACGGCACCAGACAGAGAACCTCTTCCATTTGTGTCCATAGCACTTGAGAGTCGAGGATGCCCTGGCCTTTGCAAGCACCTTGCAGTCTCGCAGGATATTGTACTCTCCGAACTCTAGTGCTGCAGGAGCCAGGCCTGCAGGTTCAGCGATCCTGGGTCGTGATGGAGGATGGCGCCTACTTCCCTGGCAAGAAGATCTGCATCCGTTGGCCGTTTGACCGTTGGGGGGGGGGGGAGAAGGGGGGGGTGACGTTGACATGTCCAGAAGGTCCGGGAACCAGATCTGCCTCGGCCACACCGGTGCGACGAGGATCATCCTGCACCGGGACCGTCTGAGTTGAATGATGAGTCGCAACAGCAACGGGGGCGGGGGGGACGCATACAGGAACAGGCCGTCCGTCCCAGGGGAATAAGAAGGCATTGCCCATGCTCCCTGGCTTAGGAAAACTGCTGGCGAATCTCCGGCACTTGCCACTCGTCGCCGTCACGTATAGGTCGATCAGGGGATTGCCCCATCGTCAGAATAGGAGATCCACGTGATCCTGTCGAAGTTCCCACTTGTGGCACGAGCGCAGCTCCCTGCTGAGTGAGTCGTCGATGGTGTTCGATGGTGTTCTTTATTCCTGCCAGATGGAAGTGCACCAGGAACATCCCTTGGGCAAAGGCCCAGTGCCACAGATCCTGCGCTTCCTTGGCTAGGGCTGGGGATCTGGTGCCCCCCTGCTTCCTGATGTAGAACATTGTGGTGGTGTTGTCGGTGAAGACCCTTACCACCTTGCCCTTGAGGGACGGAAGGAACGACCTGAGGGCCCAGAACATGCTCGGAGCTCCAGGACGTTGATGTGTAGTGACCTCTCCTCCGGGAGTCAAAGGCCTCTTGCGTGGAGATCTCCGGTGTGCGCTCCCCATCCTTCCAGCGAGGCATCCGTCGTCACAGTTTCCCGATGTGCCGGGGTCTGGAAGTCCATACCTGCCGCTAGATGCGCACAGGTGCCCCACCACTGGATCGCTTCACAGAAAGTCTTGTTGAGCGAGATCCTGTCTTTCAAGCTGCCCGCCGCTTGCATCCAATGGGCGTCGAGGAACTCCTGCAGTGGTCGCATCCGCAACCTACATAGGCGCACAAGGTAGATGCACAAGGACATCATGCCGAGTAGGGACTTGATGGACCTCACCCTGGCAACCTCCATGGTCAACAGCCGTTGTACCTTGCCCAGGATGGCCATCGTCCTTTCCTCCGACGGCAAAGCCAATCGCGCCACTGTGTCGAGTCTGGCTCCCAGGACCAGGGCGTCTTGCAATGGTACCAAGTGGGATTTCGCGAAGTTGATTGAGAATCCCAGATCTGTGAGCAGTTGGACGGTCTTCGCTGTGTGATCGACGGCGAGTTCCCTTGACTTTGCTTGAATGAGCCAATCGTCCAGGTAGGGGTAGACGTGGATCCCCTGCAGGTGCAGTCATGCTGCCACTGGTGCCAGGCACTTGGTGAAGACCCTGGTCGCCGACTTCAATCCCAAGGGAAGGGCCTTGAACTGATAGGGTCGCCCCTGGACTACGAATCGTAGGAATTTTCGATGTCCTTTTAGAATGGGGATGTGGAAGTAGGCTTCCTCCAAGTACAGCGACGGTAGGAAGTCTCCTTCCTCCAGTTGCCCAAGCAGGTGCTGGAGGGTGACCATCTGGAATTTCTGGGACTTGATGTATTGGTTTAGACGACGAAGGTCCAGGATGGGTCGCCAACCGCCGGTCTTCTTTCGGACGAGGAAGTACCGAGAGTACACTCCGGAGCCCCGGAGCCTCTTCGGGACGAGTTCTATCGCGCCCTTTTTCAGCATTGCTCGTACCTCCAGAAGTAGCTGTGGGACATGGTTTTCCTTTCTGGCCACAGGTGGTAGACGGGGCCACTTTCTTTGGAATTCCAGAGAGTGCCCGTGGGCCAGCATGTCCAGCACCCAACAGTCGATGGCGATTGACTCCCACACGCTGACTAATTTCGCCAGCTGGCCTCCCACCAGGGTGCTTCGATGGGGGCCCGATGCCACAGCTGGTTCAATCCTGCTTCGCTGAGGCCTTGGCCCCCTTGGCGACGACTTGCTGCGGCCTCTGTAGGCCTTCTGCGACGATGAATGGGTCGCTTGGTGGTATGACAAGGAACCGCTACCAAATCCTTTGGAGGCACCTTGGGACTTGCCTCTGGAATGCCGAAGGGGTGGCCGTCGATGGAGAGAACCCAAGGTCCGGGCCATCTCAGTGACCGCCTTGATGGCCTGCACCGACTCATCCACTGCCTTGCCGAACAGGTTGTTCCCGTTGAGCGGCCTGTCCAGCACCCTGGTCTGCACATCCTGATGGAAATCGGTGGCCTTAAGCTAACCATGCCGGCGAAGGCAAAAGCTGTTGCCCATCTGGCGAAAGCCAGTGTCGGCGATGTCCGTGGCCACCGGGATGGTGTGGTCCGAAGCCACCTCCCCTTCCTGCAGGATTTCAAGGGCTTCCACCCTCTTACTACTGTTACTACTGACTTCTGCAATTGTATTCACTCTCCCCTCTTGCTTCTCCACTCTTTTGACTGCTAACTGTTCTCTTCCTTTCCCTTCTCCCTTTTCCCATCTCCTCCCCTTACTTTCTTCTATGCACTTACTCCCTCAGAATTGTCCCTGGACCTACTATGATAGCAACCTCGCCTGTCTCCTCCTCCCTCCCCTTACTGTTTTTTTTCCTCCCCAACCCCCCTCCAGCACTATCTGAAATGTTGTCAGGCCTAATATGGTAGTTGCTTGTTTTGTTCCTCATCTACCTTTCTGCACCCCTCTCCCTCACCTTGTTTTTTTTCCGGCTCTACCAGAAATGTCATCGGGCCTAGTACGGTAGTCGCCTGTCTGTTTCCATTTCCTTCCCACTCTTCCCCTCCGTTCCTTATCTATGTTTTAGCTCTTGCACTAGCTGAAATGTCATCAGGCCGAGTACGATAGTTAATTTCACATCCTTACTGTTCATGGCTTGTAAGAAAGTCATAGTTTTTTTCCCCTTGTTCCCTCCCTTGCCTTGAAGCACTTTGAAACACATTGTGTATAGGCGCTATATAAATAAACTATCATATCATATCTTGTCTGGGAGGAAATCCAGGAGGGGAGCTATCTTGAACCACAGCTCCCTGTCGTAACGCACCATGATTGCGAGGGCGTTGGCCACTTTGATGACTCGTCGTCCCATGGTGTCCAGCTTCTTCCCCCTCGCTGTCCAGTGGGGAAGTGGAAGTTGATCCCTGTCGTCCCTGCCGATTTCTTCTTGGCCGCTGCGGAGACCACCGAATCCGGAGACGGCTGAGCTCTGAGGCACATCGGGGCGGAATCTGGGACCCGGTACTACTTCTCATACCTGTCTCTTTTCGCAGGAGCCGTGGACGGGTTCTTGAGTAGCGACAGTCCTTCGTCCCAGATGTCGTCTAATAACGGTACTGAGAGGACGGTCTGCCTCTTGGCCTTCCGTCACTGGTAGAGGAAGCCCTCCTTCTGGTCTTCGGGACAAAGTTGGAAGAGCTCCGAAGCCCTGGCGATCATGGCGTGGAAAGAGCCAATTTTGTCAGGAGGGGAGGCCCGGGCAGGAGGTGATGTGAGATCCGTCCCATCATCACCATCATCGTCGTCGTCGTCCATCCACGTCTCATCCCTCGGTGAAGGAGATGAGGGATGGAATGGAGGGGGAGGATGGTGTTGTCCTGTGGCATAGGCACCGGTTGCGACGGCTCGGGAGTAGGGTCCTCCGTCTCCTCCACGGTCAGCGACTCCTCGTCGACTCCACCGTCACTTCCTACGTCCGCCTCGTCGGGATCCCTCCCGTAGGACCGGACTTCCTCGAACTTCTTGTCCAGGATCTTTGCGATGCCAGCCCGCTCATCTTCGAGGTGGTATCTGTCTGTTATGGCTACCGTCTCCCCCACCCCCCCTTTCTCCACCCGGAGTTTCACGGGGGTCTTATCGATAGGCTGAAAAGAGGACTCCCTCTGGGGTGACAGGGAAACTCTAGGCCCAGAAGTCGTCTCCACTGGGGTAGCCTCCACAGGCTTCGCCAGGGCACCACGACACCTTCGATCGAGGCCTTAGCTGGGTGAGTCAGGGCCTTCGTGACTTTGTGCGCGCCTGAGGCCTTCACCTTGGGGGAGGGTCGCTGCCTCGCTCCCCCTCGGCTGCCGCTGTCGGGAGCGACCGGGGCTTCTCCCAAAGCTTACCCGGGTTCTCCGACTTCCTCTTCACCGAGCCAGAGCGTTGGCTCGTGGTTGATGGAGTCAGTGACATCACAACCTGCCTGGCAGCCTCCGGACCATCAGCGCTCCCGGTGCCTGCGGACTTGCAGTGCTTTGCCTTTTGTTGGGCCCCCGTCGCTGGAGGGCCCTCAAAGGTCTCAGAAGTCTGAGCGGTCTTCTTCTCACCTGCTGCTGGGCTTTTCCCTTCCAGCCAGTTGGTGAGTCGGGTACGACGATCCCTCATTGTCCGCTCGGACATGTTCTTACAAAACGCACAGTCCTTCTCCACGTGCGATTTGTCGTCGGGAAGGTAGTAGAGGCACCGAGAGTGCTCATCTTCCTTGAAGACATTCTGTAATCCGCATCCAGGGCAGCTCCTGACAGCTTGGATTCAGGCGTTGTGTTTCCTTTGTCCTGGGCCATGTCCACGTGGGGTAGGCCTCAAAGATCTTCCAGAATCCTCCAAGAAGCGAAACTCGACGAAAATCTGCCCTTGAGGGGCGTAGAAAAATTCCAAAATCGGTCCCCGTTGATTGGAAGTAGAATCGGTGGAGCACGAGGCTCGATTGACCGAAAAAATAAGAGTAAACTCTTCAAAAAAAAGAAATACAAAATAAATAAAATTCGCAAAACGCAGTAGAAGCTCGAGAGGTATAGCACGAGGACTCTCAACACTTGAACGTGCGGTAAAAATCTGAAGATGGCTGCCAGAGGAGTGGCTTAGGTAGAGGGCAGTCATTGGCTGGGGGCAGTATGACCCAGAGACCAGCGATTGGTTACTAGTAGAAAAACAGTTCAGAAACAAAACTGATTTTCTCTTTACCGAGGATTCCCAGCCCGACGACGGGGTATATTCATGAGCATGTGAATCCATGCCAGACCCCATGCTGGAGAATCAGTACATTTCTGAGAATTCTCCCCAACAGTCCACGACAGCAAAAGGAACCGGCAAGGAAGGAAATGCCAAACATCTCTCCTGAGAACGCCAGAGAGTGGAAATGTCCTCACTGGAGCAAACTCCCAGTCAGAAGAGGTAGACATGAGGCTCACAGTGGAGGAGGCAGAGGGTGGAAAGGACTGCCCCAACCCCAGGCTCAAATGCCCTAAAGAACATTTTCTTCTACACATTACGTCAATCCAAGTTAAGTAGATCTAAAAGGGGATTATGAACAACCCCAGGAGATAAGCGATGAAGAATGGGTAACCAGTTGACCATAGGAAGAGAAATCAAACCAGATGACGGAAAGGGATTATGGCGCCATCCCTTCCTCTACATCAAGTCACAACTTTAAACCCATTTTTGGTGTGTACTCTTTAGGATATAGACCATTAATAAAGTCAAGAAGAAATCTCACAGAGATTAGAGTTAAAGACTACATGAAGTCTAGAAGCAGGTCATACTGCTTACTTTAAGTGGTTTCATGTGATAATGACCCCACAAAAATGTCACCATGCAAAGAATCTGCCGGAAAAAGGCTGTTTTTTGCGGAGACATTATTACATGCAGAGGAAACAATGCAACCCCCAAAACCTTTTTTCCAAAGTCTGGACCCCACTATCCCTACCAATTACAGGCCCATCACCACGGTGCCATTTCTACTTACAATTTTAGATAGAGCTGCTTACATACAAATTCAGGACTATCCGGAAGCCAACCACCTACTTGGCTCACGACAATCGGGCTTCCGCCCTCTCCATGGCAATGAAACAGCGCTGCTAGACCTTAAGACACAAATTGAAGAATTAAAGGATAATGGAAAAATAGCTTTGCTACTCCTACTGGACTCGTCGGCAGCGTTTGACTTGGTGGCCCATGTAGTGTTATGCGACCACCTCCAATCTGCCGCCACTTCACCAAAGATGCTATAGCTTGGGTCCAATCCTTCTTAGCTAACCGGACCATGAGAGTCTTCTCTACTTCAGCCTCTACCGACCCCATTAAAATAACCTGCAGGTCCCACAAGGTTCCTGCGTCTCCCCTACTATGTATAATATCTTCACCAAGCCTCTGTTTGATAAGTTGGATAGACTGGGTGTCACCTACACTAATTATGCAGATGACACCCAGATCCTCATACCCCTTTCGGGCAAGTTTGAGGCAGACTCAGCCTTGGTGAACAAAATATACACCCTCATTCAGGCATGGATGGCATCCCATGGGCCTCTGCCTGAATGACAAAAAAACAGTTACTAATCTTAGGCTCTGAAGCCAATATCCAAAAACTCAGCCCAAACTACACATCCTTTAACATCGATAACAACCCTATCAAGGTGATGTCTGTAGTTAAAACTCTTGGATTCTACTTGGACTCCTCTTTCACTCTTAAAAAGCAAGTCAATTCCCTCGCCTCATCCACAACGTATACTTGAAAACTCATCAGAGCTTCCAGACCATACCTCTCGAGAGCGAGCTGCACCACACTAGCCAATGCTCTTCTGTCAAGATTAGATTACTGTAATGCCCTGTACTCGGGAGCCACTAAATATATTACAGACAAAATTCAAAGACTGCAGAATAACGCCCTGAGGGCCGCATTGAACATCCCTTACAGAGAGCATATTACCGAATTCAGGAAAGATGTTAACTGCCTGAAAATAACGGACAGAATTTTCCTCAAAACAGCATCCCTCACCTCCAAATGCCTGAATAACGTAGCACCTTCATACCGAATAGATAAAATTACTAGAAGAACTACCCGCCCTACGAGATCTGCCAACTCATTTATGTTGGAGATCCCCAGGTTCAAACGCTCGACAGCAGGAGGAACCAGTTTCCCTGTTAAAGCGGCACAATGTGGGAACAAATTACCAGTCGACCTCAGACTAGAACAACCCTACCCTAAATTCAGACATAAGATACTCAATTGGCTACACACTAATGACACCGAACTGATGAACTACACCTTACCTCTCCAGCCCCTACACGACTCTTTGCTTCCGCCAAACTACACTGCAGTTTGGTTAACTGTGCACGCATGGTCGTCAGCTCGGTCATATTTGTATGTACCATCGATATACGATAACGCAGCAATGTAAGGTTGTATACACATGTGTATGTGTATGTGTGCATATACTGATACTCATGATAATGCTTCCTTGACTTACCAATTGACTTCCTTTGACTTGCCATTGCTTTGTATTTGATGTATCTTGTACCTTGTATTTTGCTCCTAATGCAATCACTGCTCTATGTATTGCTACCTTCGCACTGTAACTAAGTTTTAAGATTTCTTGTTTCTGTTGCGCCCGTCTACCCAAGGGCTTGGTGCGCATTACCAAACAAATAAACATACAAACATAATATTTTCACCTATATGTCGCCACAAACTTTTCCCGGCAACATCATCGGGGAATAATATAACAAAGCATTACTTACCGTAAAAGCATTTGATGGTTGTATCTGCTTAGATTCACATGCTGTGCATAGTCTGACATCCAGTGGCTACTGCGGAGTATTGCATTTTGTTTTTCGTAGTCGAAAAGGGGACGTCGACAAGGCGTGTCTATAACACTATCCCTATAGTGACGTGCGGTGTAACCACAATACCTCACGCGTCGAGGTCCCTCGGTTTGTATTTTTTCTGCCCTGAGGGACCCTTCTAGACGTGAGCGAGTACAGAAAAGAGAGAGAGAGATAAAAAGATGTCTATGTTCCTTCCATCGGAGCGGGGAGGAAGGGTGGACGCATGTGAATCTAAGCAGATACAACCATAAGAAATGCTTTTACAGTAAGTAATGCATTGTCTTCTGAGGTTTGTTAATCTGCTTAGAATCACATGCTGTGCGCATAGACTAGCGAGCAGTACCCGGAGTTGGCTGTGGCTTGTGAGAAGGAACAGTAGAGAAAAGATGTCTTAATACTGCTTGTCCCACCTGGGAATCAGATCTAGAGTGGGCATCTAGACAGTGTTTTGTAAAGGTGTGTACAGAACTCCAGGTTGCCGCTTTGCAAATGGACTCAAAGGGAACATTTGCAACGAATGCTATGGATGCCCCAGTGCCTCGAGTAGTGTGTGCTCTTGGCTTGAAGGGTAATTCTCTCTTAGCAAGAGAGAAACAGAGTGATGCATTGAACAATCCATCTAGATATAGTGGACTTTGAGACTGCATCTCCTTCTCTTCCTGCTGCCACCGAGACAAAGAACTGATTAGTTTTTCTCAGTGGCCTAGTTCTTTCCATATAAAACACGACCGCTCTGCGCACATCAAGTGTATGCAGGCTTTTTTCTCCCAAATTTGAAGGGTTTTGAAAGAACGTTGGTAGTTCTATAGACTGGTTGACATGGAATTTCGAGATGAATTTCGGTGCAAACCTTGGGTGTGTGCGTAGAACCACCTTATCTTTGTGAACCGTTACAAAGGGGTCTAGAACAGAAAGAGCCTGTAGTTCACTTACTCTCCTAATGGAGGTGATAGCTATTAGGAAGGCGGCCTTAAGAGTGAGGTCTTTAAGAGTTGCCTTGTGCATGGGTTCAAATGGTGAGCCCATGAGCCTGGTAAGTACCACATTTAGGTCCCAGCCGGGAGCTGGGTTTGCTTTCGGAGGGTGTATACCCCCTCCATAAAGGCTTTAATAACTGGGACTTTCCACCATGACACTTTAAGCTGGGAAGTGGTGTATGCAGAAAGTGCCGCTAGGTGGACTTTAATAGAATTGAATACTAGACCCGAGTCCAGTAAATGGATCAGGTACAGAACAATTTGTGTGGGAGAGCAGTCAACAGGGTTGACGTTTCTTCCTCTACACCGGATGACAAATCTCTTCCATTTGCTAGAATAACAGTGACGAGTGTTAGGCTTTCTAGCCTCCCTGAGGATGTCCATGCATCTCTGCTGGAGTTGTAAATGTCCAAATTCTATGATCTCAGGAGCCAGGCTGCTAAGTTCATGGTCTGAGGGCATGGATGCAGTGTCCTGCCCTTGTCCTGTGACAGCATGTTGTACGGGCAAGGAAGTTTCACTGGAGGAGATAGAGGCATCTCCATCAGGTGAGCGAACCATGGCTGCCGGGCCCACATAGGGGCCACTAGTATCATGGTAACTTGTTCCTGGTGCATCTTGTGCACAATCTTGTTGAGAAGGAGAGTCGGGGGGGGGGGAGGGGTTGTAAGCGTAAACAAATTTCCCTGACCATGGAACCGATAGACCGTTCCCCTTGGATTGTTTCTGAGGGTACCTGGAGGCGTAATCTAGGCATTGTGAGTTCTCCAGGGTTGCGAACAGGTCTATTTCCGGGAATCCCCATTGTGTGAAAACGTTGAAGACGATGTCTTCGTGTAAACGTCATTCGTACTCTGAGGGCAGAGGGAAGTCTCTGCTTAGTTCGTCTGCTAGCAGATTGAGTTCCCCTGGTACATGTTGTGACAGTAGGAACATGTGTTTGAGAGCCCACTTCCAGATGTTCTGGGACAGCTTGGACAGTCCGGGAGAGTGAGTGCCCCCTTGTTTGTTGAGGTAGTACATGGCTGTGGTGCTGTCCGCGAGGACCATCACTGTCTTCCCTTGTAGGTGCGTCTGGCAGGCTTTTAGTGCCTTGAACACAGCAAGTAGCTCCAGTAAGTTTATGTGCTTGGAAGCTACGCTCAGAGTCCAAACTCTGTGAGCAGTCTGATGGGATAGGTGAGCCCCCCATCCTGTGAGGGATGCGTCTTTGGTTAGAGTGGCTTCCACTGCGGGGGTGGCGAATGGTTTCCCCATTACCAGGTTTTCCTTCGACCACCACCGTGGCGAGAGAACCAAGGCCTGCGAGACCACCACTAGATCGTCCCATTGTCCGCTGGCCTGACACCACTGGCTGTTGAGCCACTCTTGCATTGGGCGCATGCACAGGCGCACCAAATACATACATGATGCCATCATTCCTAGCAATCGCATTGCTTTGCGTACCGTCACCTCTCGACCTGCTACATATTGAGGGATCTGAAACAGCATGTTTTGGACCCTCTCCTTGGAGGGGAGGACGAGGCCGTCCTTTGTTCGAATTAGAGACCCTAGGAATTGTTTGACTTGGCTGGGGTCTAGGCTGGACTTCTTCTCGTTGATGGAGAAGCCCAGTTGGAACAAAAGGTCTACAAGTCTTTTGGGTATTTGAGAAGCATGTTTCGTAAGAATCCACTGTTACGAGCCAATCGTCGAGGGAAGGGTATACTGGGATGGACAACCTGCGCAGGTGGGCCGCTGCCACTGCCAGTACTTTCGTGAATACCCTCGGTGCTGATGCTATCCCGAAGGGTAGCACTCTGAACTGGTAGTGTTTGCCCTCTATCATAAACCTGAGGTATTTTCTGTGCGCTGGCAACATTAAAATATGAAAGTATGCATCTTTCATGTCCAGTGTTGTCATGTAATCTCCTTGTGATAGCAGGGGGATCCCTTCCTGTAAGGTCACCATATGAAACATTTGAGGTTTGACAAATTTGTTCGCTGGGCGCAGATCTAATACAGGGCGCATGGTTAAGTCCTTTTTGGGTACAAGGAAGTACACTGAATAAATACGTTCCGTTACCTGAGATAGAGGCACAACCTCTATAGCTCCTTTTTCCAGTAGCTGGTCGACTTCTTGTAGAAGGATGGCGAGGTGTTCTGGTGTCATGCGTCGTCCCCTTGGGGGTCTGTACGTTGGGGAACTGTTGAATTCTATACAGTTTGCGGGCTATGGTTGATAGTACCCAGCGGTCTGAAGTTATTCCCTCCCATGCTGGAAGAAAGGATGTTAACCGGCCCCGACCGGCGATGCATGGGAGGTGACCCGAATCTTCGAGTCATTTGGTGTTGGTGGCTTGGGAACCTCTAGGGGTAGAACCCCGACCTCTCCCTTTGCCACGGCGTTGTCCTATCTGGTTGTATTGGCCACTGGTGCCTTGGTTAGAGGACCAGTTGTTTGCAGAGTATTGCTGCTGCTGATTTTGCTGCTGGCGTTGGCCTCGAAAAAAAGCGCCTATTGCCATAGCCACGTTTGTTAGGAGGCCTAGAAATCTGGTCTAGGGTTTTGATGGTGTCAAACTCTTTCTTTGCCGTTTCTAGTGCCTCATCAACCGCCTTTCCAAAGAGGTTGCCATCTTCTATAGGCTTGTTGATTAGAGATGCTTGTATTTCAGGTTTAAACCCCGAATTACGCACCCAAACATGGCGTTTGAGGAGTATTCCTTGGACTAGGGAACGGCCAGCGTTTCTGCAGCACCCAGAGTGTTTTTCACGATGCTTTGGTTGACTAGGGTCCCTTCAGTAATCATGGCCAGAAGACGTGTACGTAGGGGTTCTGGTACCTCCTCGGCGTCTTTACGTAGCTTGCGCCATTGTGCGTCTGCGTAACTTGCTAGCAAGGAATTGTTTGCAATCCTTGCGGAACAAGCAGCGGAGGCGGTGATCCTCTTCCCCAGGGCATACCATTTTCTGCCCTCCTTATCTGGTGGTGCTTCGCTGGTAGACAGCGGGACCCCTGCTCTTTTCCTTGCATTTGTCACCACTAGGGAGTCTGGTACGGAGTGGCCCCTGACGTACAACGGGTCTGAAGGGGAGGGACTGAATAGTTTTTCTATCCTCGGGTTGACCCCTCTGACCAACGCGGGTGTAGATAGTGCAGGGATAATTCGTCTTACTGAGGCGAGGAAGGGAATGGTTTGGCTGACAGGGGGTTTCTCCTTGATTACTTTCTCCACAAAGTCAATGTCAGGAGAAATCTCCCCAGTGTCTATTTCGAAATGCGTTGCTGCCTTGCGTAGTAGTGCATTAAATGTAGGTTGATCGTCAATAGGTGACGTGTTCCTATTAGGCGAGTCCCCAGGAGGGGACAGGTTTAGTACCTCAGGGTCCGAAAACGCTGATGGGGACTGCCAGGACTGTGAAGCACCTTCCTCTGGGTCTTCTCCGAAGCCCCCCACCTATATCTGGATTTTCTTCAAAACCTTCTTCCTCTAGGTTTTGTTCCTCTTCGTTGCCTAAAAATTCATGCTCCTTCTAAAAGTGGGGGTCCTCTTCAGTGAGGTCATATAAATTTATATCCACTTGGGAGGGATTAAAAAGCCTAGGGAATTTAGCCCTGGGGTCCATCTGAGGTCCCTCTCCTGCCCTCTTGGGAGGTGGTAGGTTTTGGGTCTCCATAAACCTCTCCATACAGAACTGGAGTCTCTCCAGGGTCTCATGAGGTACCTCTGAGTGGTCGGGGGGGGGGGTGAAAAAAGGGTCTTTGGGCTGAAAACGCTTTGACCTCTCCCATAACGTCGAAGAAAGGTCTCCGTCGACGTCTGAAAAGCCTTCTGGTAGGCTAGGAGTCCCTTTAGATGAAGGGGGCAGTTCCTGCCTTCTTTCAGGCCTTTTCAGCGTTTCTCTACCCTTCTGAGCGGTATTCAGCGTATCTTTCGCCGTCCGCTTCTGGCCATCGGCGGAAACGATCCTCGCCAGGCTCTCGACGACTAATCTGTCTGTGGAGGGCTCTGGTATTGACGTTACGGGCGTCGCACGTTCTACGGTGACGGGCGCTCTCTGACAGAGCGCTTCGTCTGGCAGTTTGGGGGTAGCGCCCTTATCTGGGGGAAGCCCAGTCGCTGGTCGCGTCTGCGAGGGGGTCTTAAGACTCTTACGGTCTGAGGAGGACGCCGGTGGAACCTGCGTCTCCGTTGGCGCTGATGGTTTCTTCGTCTTCGACGAAGAAGAGCCGTGGGTTATGTGTTTATGGGAGTGTTTTTTGTGTGCGTCAGTGCCGCCGGGGTGTTCATCCCCATAAGCAGGGAGTGAGCCGAACTTGTCGGGGCTGAGGACAGACGATGAGGAGCGCGAGCGCTCCTTAGAGAGGTCTACGACTTCCGTAACGGATGTCGTGTTATCACATTCCGGCAGCGGCGGCGGGTGAGGAATCGGACCTCGACATGGCGTAGGCCGCCCACCTTTTGACCCTGCGGTCCTTTAAAGTCTTAGGCTTATGAAGCTGACAAGCCGCACAGCTGTCTTCCTTGTGGTCGAGGGGCAAGCAACGGTTATACCGTTTATGCTCGTCTTTCCAGGTAAACTTGCCCTTGCAATGCGGGCAAAACCTAAAGGGTGTCCTCTCCATAGCTGAGAACATTTTTCACTGTGATAACAACCCCGAGGGAAAGGGAGGGGAAAAGGAAAGGCATTCTCAGAGAGAAACAAGAAATGTCCCACGACCCCATACTCCCTACTGTCTTATGGCCTCCGTCTCATACCCGCCGTCGAAGTTCTTACTCGGCGGAGAAAAGGCTTCGCAGCTACGTCGGGGGAGGGACCTTATGTAAATCTATATTAATAAATGACCAAAGGTCGAGTAAATGAATTTGCAATGTCTCTCGAGGTGCTCCGCGTAAAGGCAACCAATATCTGGGCAGAAAAAAACAATTTGAGGGACCTCGACGCGTGAGGGATTGTGGGTACACCGCACGTCACTATAGGGATAGTGTTACAGACACGCCTTGTCGACGTCCCCTTTTCGACTACGAAAAACAAAATGCAATACTCCGCAATAGCCACTGGATGTCGGACTATGCACAGCATGTGATTCTAAGCAGATTAACAAACATCAGAAATTATATATATATATATATATATATATATATATATATATATATATATATATATATATATATATATATATATATATATATATATATATATATATATATATATATATATATATACAATTACCCGATAGCTTTTACGTTGCGTTTTCTTTAGTGGTAGGGTCAGGTACAAGATAGGTTTGAAGGAAGACTATTTCGAAGAGCACCTTAGTATAGATTGTATGCAGGGAATCTGCATTTAGCAATAGGGACAGAGAGTCCTTATGGTCCGCCACAACACCTAAAACCTTGCGTGCACGTATGAGACTTCTGAAGACTGCAGAGATCTGCAACAGGCACACATGCCTATGCAGCTACCAGAGAACCCAACTAAAGGTTAGTAGGTTTACCTGCTTTTAGACATTGGAGTTCTCAAGTAAGCATCAAGTCTCTGCACTTCAGTCCTCCAAGCAATCTGCGAGCCAGGGCCACCCACCCCAACCAATCAGTAACCACATAAGAGCCTTTCTGGGCCATTCGATGGTAGCTTCTGGATGTTTGAGGCTCCGATTCTGTTCATTGGGAAAACCATCGCCACTTCTAATGCAGACTGAATCCAGTGGTTTATAAAGCTGCATTTTGTTCACCTTTCATTATGCAATGGAAACAAAACCTCCGTTGGAACCATGGACTCCTAAGGACATTTTGGTGCCATCCCATTATCCTGGTTGCCTTGCTTGCCCAGGTCATCCCCAGGGTCCTGCCAGTGTCCTGCTATTGTCTTCCCAGTGAATCATGCATGCATATGTTCTTGTACATTTAAACCCCAGTAACTTAAGACTTTGCATGAGACACTCAGGGCTTGGACTGTTGGCTTATCTTTAGGTTTAAGGATTGGGTGTGGGCAAACCCAGCACTGTATGCATGGCCTCAACAATCCTGTGTTTCAGACAGAAGTGCCTGGAACTGCTTTGAATGTTTCCTAGAGTAAATGCTTGGCTGACTTGAAGCAAATTACTCACATAATCTACTGGTGTTCACCGATTCCCTCCAGTAAAAAGACATCCCTTATTTTACCCTGTCAAGTGGCCTCTTAAGAGCAGCGGTCTTAGGCAGCTCATGGACTGAACAGTACACAAGGCCTCCTGTGCGACCTACCTGATTAACCAGTCCTCAGACCAACAGAGGGAGAATGGGCTGTCTACGAAGCAGTGAGCACTGGGGTGAACACCCAATCACTCCATACATTGAAGTCGAAGACCACTACCATGTTTGCTGCTACAACAAGTGGGGAAAGAAGATTCAGATATCTTCAAAGCGATAGATGGTGGCCTGTACATCCCAGGTACACAACACAGCAATCGATAAAAAAAATAAAAAAATCCCGACTAGGAAGAAGAGTCTAGTGCTTAAATGTCATCCTATGGCTTACACAGTGACTGGACCACCGCCTTCTGCTATTCAAGTCCTAGTAAAATAATGCAGAAGGACGACCCAGGACCTGGCACTGCACCACAAAGCAGTGCTTGGTCAGGAAATAGTCCGAGCATAAAAGCATTAGAAACAATTCAATCTACTCTCACATTCTGTTGCATTCCATCTGACAATTATTCTTCCCACACACAGAAAAACACTAACATGGCTCCTATTAGACACAAATGTTATAGGACACTTAGTTTACCAAACAGACACTAGTGAACACTACATACCAGGGCGCACCATCACCAGTCTGGCCAGCACGCTCCGCCGCACTCGAGGAAGCACTCTGCTGGGGTGTCGGAGCTGGATATAGAGAACAGGGGCTTCCGATGCATCGTCGTCCTTTACAGGCGGGTGCAAGACTTCTGGGTGGGGAGAGAAGAATATAAAGAAAGTTGAAATACTTAGGTACCTGTGGAGCTTTACCGAGGACGTAGACAGTTCCTGTGTAAGGCGGACCTTCACAAGAGAAGACAAGAACATCGTAATAGTGTCTGCTTTCTCCTAGAGGATGCAAGTACTGGGCGAGAGCCTTTGCTACCTACAGGGACAAAACAATGTACACCGGGTGAGGGGGTCTGCCTCCTCCTGGGACAAGACGGAGTACATAGGGCGCAAGGGTCTGCAACCTCCCAGAGAATTCAGTGTCAGAGTTATCCTGGTGAATTCTGATAACAGGTTAGACAGTGTTTGAATCCAGTGCTTACTCCTCCTGGAAGAGGCGGACATCAGGTAAGGCAGTGTCTGCATCCTTGTT
Source organism: Ambystoma mexicanum (assembly GCF_040938575.1). NCBI lineage: Eukaryota > Metazoa > Chordata > Amphibia > Caudata > Ambystomatidae > Ambystoma > Ambystoma mexicanum. The sequence goes on from NC_090935.1 coordinate 20,062,634, forward strand.
GATGCAGAGACCATCTGCACTGTCATGGAGGCGTCACAGTACTTGCATCATACTGGGGTGGGAATGTATTATATTACCGGTAAATAACATAGTTGGGGAGCAGTTTATTTCCCCCTCCTACTATCTCCACATATTCCAGGACTGGAGAAAGTTTATAAAATCACACCAGTCCTCGAAAAGGTTAGGACTGCTTTTCAGGAGGAGAATATAAATATTGTTCGTCCCAGCAAGGTTTACTACAGCAGTATCATAACACCTGAATGGCACTATAAACATCAAATACTTTTATGAATACGTATTTCTTGTGTGTGTATAGAAGCCATTTTAGATTGAGGGTGATGGCAGCACACTTTTGGTCAGGGAACAGGTTCATTGCATTAAGGACATGCAGGCACAATTGTAGCGGGTGCGAATGTTGGTTGTGACTATATTCTAGATATGTGAATGGTTACTAAATCATTAGGATGACATGAACTATGGTAATTGTAATGCTTACATTGTTTTCCTTTATAGCATTGTGCTACTATGGCTGAAAACGCACCATTTGCGAGTTGGAATGATGTATATGGAGAACATCACACTGCAAAATGGCCGTTTTGTTCACTTTGTAATATATGGGTAATGTGCAAAGAGTAGGTGACTGATCTTTTTAAATGCACCAATGGCATTCTCTATTGTGTGTGATCATGTGCCCAGACGAGGCACGAAACGTGTTGCTATAGCTGTGCCGACATCTCATGTGGGGCCAGTGTCCTAAATAAACATTTTAAAACAGACATACTTTTTTGCTCATTTGTGCTTTTTCTTGTGTGCGGGCGTTGCTTGCGACCCAGATATCCGTTGATGTCACGTACTGAGTTTTCATCAAATACTTATTATAGGGCGTCGTTCGGAGACACATAGGACCCATCAAAATTCTACTGTTAATAACGTTTGATTTGAATAACGGATTTGACCGAAGTTTCCAAAGTGGTTAAAAGTCTGCGGGCGCCCCCAGACTGCAAAGTTTCTTAAAGATTTGTTAGAGTCCGAGTAGGATTTGTTTTAGAGATTTCAAAAAGGGACATCAACTGGGCGTGTCACTAATACTATCCCTGGAGTGATGTCTACTGTACCCATGGTCATTCACGCGTCGAGGTCCCTCAGATTGTTTTGTTTCAGACATGAGATAGCACGAAGTGTAGCAGGAGTACAGATGTAAAAAAGCAGAAAAACAGCAATAGCGCAACATCCATCCATGCACCTTTGACTCCAGTAGGAGAGGAACGGTGGTCGCATGTGAATCTAAGCAGATACAAGCATCAGAAATACAATTACAGTGAGTAATGTCTGGAGATGGCATTCTTAGAAATGTGATCACCGTCTCCACTTGGTGCTATGGAAACAAGGAGCTGGTATGTTTTCTTTAGAGGCTTTGTTTCGTTTACGTAGGTTAAGCAACATTGTATGCAGTACCCTGTGGGAGACTTGTCCTCTTGGCAATAGTTAACCCAACCTTTGGTATAACCATGTACTACACAAATTAGTAGTGTGACTGAGCAGCCAGGCTTATCTCAAGAGGGGTCAATGTGAGCTTTAGGGTTGCAACACAGTTTCACAGTGACAAGTATCCAAATCAAACTATACTCAAGGTTTCTTGAATAAACATTTAACAGCGTGAATAAGCTTTCTTCAGAAGGGAGCAAATAGCCAACACTTAAATATACCTCATAAATACACAGTTTCAGTAAATCAGTAGATACCCATTTGGGATAGCACAGCCACTTTCTACACCCTCAGGGTACTTCAATAGTTAGGACACTGTGGACCTTGATATATCACTGGTACATTTAAAGCAATACTGAGTTTGGTGTCAAAAGCAAAGGTTTAGGGAAGGAAGCAATGGTTAAGTTTCTCAAACAGGTAAGCACTTTTAAACCCCCAATGCAATGTAGATGAACCCTTTCCCAGCTATACTAGTAAAGAATGTATGACTTTTTGGAGGAACAGATCAAAGCACAAAGTCAGAGGTTAGAAGAGTCTTCAGGGAGCCAGGACAGCCAATGGGAATGGAGCAAAGTCTAGGTGAGCTGAGGCACTTGAAGGTAAGTAAAAAGTCTTGCACAATGTTATGGAGAGCTTTGTAGAAGAAAACACCTTTGGCCCACAAGCTGAAAGGCGTGTGAGGGGCAAAGCTGCAAGCAACTCTGCAAAAGGCAGCAAATACAAGTCTCAACTGAGAGCTGGCAAGCTACACAACAAGTGTAAACTAAGGCCCCTTAGTTTACAGTACCTTAGGTCTGAAGAATGGTTCCAGATGGCTTCTGTTCCTGTTGTAGGTCCTGCAGATCCTTTGTTCCTGGGCCTCATCGTGTAGACAAGATGGAGGACATCTGGGTACTCCTGCACTACGATTCGAACGGTGGCGGCAGCAATGGGCAAAGGTCAGATCAGCGGCACTTTCAGGTTTCAGCTACTCGGCAATAGCACCAGTGCAGTTCTCGGATACTCGGTAGACTTTCCTTGCTTCTGGGGTCCAACGCTCTGTTGAGGTGGCTCAGGCTTGGTTAGTCCTTCTTCAAGCGGGTCCAGAGGATCTTCATGGAGCTCGGATCGAACTTAAAAACGATGCACTCTATTTGGTGTTTCTTTCCCTGGCACTCGGTTACTGCAGCAGCAAATGGAAGTACAGCCAGCAATGAGAGGATTTCCAGATTAGTTTGTCTTGGGGTCGATTGGTCCCACCGACCCAAGGGGAGAAATCGTCCTTTGCAGGGCTTCGAGTCGAGGCGAATTCTGAGCTTCAGTACTGCAACACGGCTTCACCGGGCAAACCAACGGGCCAGGAGCTGCAGCAAGCTTCTCTTCCAAGTTCTTCTTCGGATTCCTTCATCCAGTGGTCGGCTGCCTTCCTTGCAAAAGACCTCAGCTTTTATGCAAGTCTCTCCCATTCATTTGCAGCATAGCTGTCACTCACAGCAGGATGGCTGTCCTTTTCGGGAACCTCCCTTGCTAGAGCCAGAGGTGGGCTTCACCAGTGAATCCCGCCAAAGACAAAACAAAGGGACCAAACTTGCTTTGGCGCGCAGAGTAAATCTCAAGAAGGAACTTTCAAATAAGAAATGGCAAAAAAAGAAGACCGGGGCCATTTTGACAAAAAATGGGCACCCATGGGTGTAATACTGCAGTTGCAATTGCAACCCATGGTAGAAACACTCAATGGTAGTAAAAAGTAAACCACTGCCACCAGCCATTCATTGTAGAAAGGGTAACAAAAAATGTTACATGAGAAACTAGACAAAGAGGACCCTAAGTAACCCCTCCAGCGCCCTACTGTAAAATAGCGTGTTCTGGGTCTAGAAAGTTACAAATGTAAGTCAAGTCAATTTCACTTTACTGCTCTGGGAAACAGTTTTACAAGAGAAGGCATTTAAACCTTTGGGAAATCCAAGAGACTTCCCTGTGCCACTGCACTGAAGGTGCTTTGTGTCACAAGGTAAATATGATGACTATGGAGTTTGTCAGACTCCAAAGCCACAAGAAACAGTTTAAATCAGATAATAAATACATGAGTGAGAAAAAGGTCTCATTCTCTTCAGGATAAAAATTAAAAGTCCAGCAAAAGAGCTGGGGGTCTCTAAGGTAGAAGGGAATTAGCACATTTCTGAGAATTTTCCCTAACAACGTACTACAAGACCACCCTCCTTAAATCTAATGTATGGAGGCTTCTTTCAGCTGAGTTAGATGGATTTTGGAAAAAAGTAGGTAGATGGGTCAATGGATTTGTTGACGTGAAACTCGAGATTAATTTAGGTGAAAGCCTAGGATGTGTTCTAAGGACTACCTTGTAAATTATAAAGAAGGGGTCTTGTACAGATGATGCCTGTAGCTCAGTGATTCGTTTTATATTGAGGTGATGGCTACTGGAAAGGCAGTTTTGTATGTTAAGGGTTTTAGGCATGCCTTATGCATAGGCTTCAAGGGCGGACCGATGAGTTTTGAAAGTACTTCACTAAGGCCCCAACCTAGTGGAGGGTTAGAAATGGGAGGGTATCATCTCTTCACTCCTTCCATGAAAGCCTCGATAACAAGCACTTTACACCAAATACACCTTGCTTTGAGAAGTGGTGTATGCGGACCAGGCCACTAGGTAAACTTTGATGGAGTTAAATACTAGACCAGCGTCTAGTAGATAAAGCATGTAGTGTAGCATGTTGGATGGTAGTAACAGTGTCTGGTGTTGGGTTTTCGTGCCTCCTTTAGAATATCCATGCACCTTTGAGGAAGAATTAAGTGACCAAACTATGACTTCAGGAGTCAGGATGCCAAGTTCATAAACTGAGGATGGGGATGGAGTGTTGTCCCCTCGTGTTGGGACAGCATGTTGGAGGGGCACGGAAGCTTGATTGGGTGCACATCGCCAGTGTGGAAACGAAGGCGGTCTTGCCCACATTGGAGCGATCAGGATTACGGCGACATGTTCCTGGTGCGTCTTGCTCAGGAGTGTTGTCGGTGGAAAAGTGTAAGCAAATTTCCCTGACCAATTCATCTACAGGTTGTCTTCCTTGATCCTGGCTGGTGAAACCTAGACGCGAAGTCCAGGCATTGTGCGTTTTGGCAAACAAGTCTAAGGTGGGATAACCCCAATGGGAAAAAGATTGTGTTCAGAATATCTTTGTTGAGTTGCCACTCGTGCTCCTCAAGTAGAGGGGTTCTCCTTAGAGGGTCTTCTAGAGCATTGAGTTCCCCCTGGAACGAGGTGAGACAAGTAACATGTTCCGTTTGAGTGCCCATTTCCACATTTTTTGGGATAGCCTGGACAGACTTGGAGGATGCGTGTGCACCAATGTTTATGTAAAACATGGCAGTGGTGCCGTCTGTGAGGTCTTGTGCTGTCTAACCTACTAGATGCTTCTCAAAAGCCTGGAGACACTTGATAACTGCCAGATGTTCGAGGAGGTTGATGTGGTTTTTGGGCTGTGGTGTGTGTACATAAGCGGTGAGCTGTGTGGTGAAGGTAATGGGCTCCCCATCCGGAGAGTGAGGCGTCTGTAGATCGTATTGCTTGAACTGGTGGATTGCAAAAGGGTTTTCCCTTTAGCAGGTTGTCCCTTGACCACCAGCGAAGAACCTGAACTAGGGTTGCAGAACCAAGACCATCCCACTGACCGCTTGACTGAGACCATTGTTTTGCCAACCACTCCTGCATTGGGCGCATGAAGAGCCGTGCGTGTAGGACCAGATTTATGATTGTCTTCACACCCAGAGGCAGCAGGTGAGTGCACCCCCCCCAGGACCCTCCTGGGCCCTGGGGAGCAACATCTCAGCCTTTGTGGCTGACCCTCTGCCCCCGATCGCCATCCTGCTTCCTGACTTTTCCCGCATCCCTTCTCCCTCCTCCCGCCTCCTGGCCCACCCCTTCCCGTGATTGGTGGAGCCTGACTCCTCGTTGGGCCTAGCGCCAGCAGTGCCCCCTGCCTGCCTGATTCACACCCAAAGGCAGCATGCAAGTGCACCCCCCAGGACCCTCCTGGGCCCTGGGGAGCAACATTTCAGCCTTTTGTGGCTGACCCCATTTCCAGAGGAGCACGGTGAGCAGCAAGGCCCACCAGGAGCGCCTTATATATTTTCTTTTTTAAAAAAATGTTGCAGGCCCAGAGGCCATTCTGATCCCCAGCAGCCCGCTCCCACCCCGCACACTCTTCCTGCTTTCCCTTCCCTCTCGCCTCCCGACCCGCCCAGGCCCGTTCTCATTGGTCCTCTCACCCTTCATCACTGGTCCTCCCAGGGCAGCCTCTGCCCGTGCAGCCCCCGGCTAAGGGCCCCAAGGCCAAGAGCGGCTCCAACAGAGGCGGCTCCAGGAAGTGTCAGCAGGTGTCCGCAGGGGAAGCCAAGAAAGCCAGCAGACACCAACAAATCTGAGTGTGGCATGGGTGGGGTGTAGAGCAATTACTCTACTCCAGAAAGCCCCCGTCACTCTACCTTACCTTCCATAGCATAGACTGTCACAGACTTAGACAATACATACTTAGTAAGACTTGTGACCACTGTAAATGGATTGTAAATGTTGCCTTGTGATGCATATTAATTTACTTGCCCATTTTAAGCTAGGGCCACACCTGTAGAGAACTGAACTTTAGCTTGCGCTGCATCTAGATAGAAATGTGATAGTTAGCATGTGCCACACTCAGGATTCTTAACCTTAGTTTGCACCGCATCTAGATAGAAATGTGAAGGTCAGCATGTACCGCACCTAGATGTATTCCCATAATTGCAAGGACAGCAATGCCAACTAACAATTTCATCCCTCTGCATACACCTCTCAAACTCTAACCAAACACAACCACAAGCCTAAAACGCAGCAAACCGCACAAACTTCACAACCATGCAACAACAAAACAAACCACACAGACTTGCACAACAGCACATGACAATTACCGACTGTAAAACACCCCAAGCCCAGCCAACTAACCCACCGGGCTGAGGCTGCCAACAGCACATCACTGCTCTCTTGCACTTTTCCAGTTTATTCCCACTAACCCACCCCCCCTCTACTCCCCTTTTTCAGAGCCGCCAGGGGACCACTTTGGTGGCGATAGTGCACGGTACAAATGTCCTTTAACATTAATATTAACATGCCAGAAATAGTTTTGGCTATATTTTTTCTTGTATAGCGCTGGTTGCCCACAGGCCTCAGGACGCTCACATGGATGGTGATCGGACACACAAAACACAAATCAGAAAGATTCCAGCGTTCTAGGAGAGTTGGAGAGGCTAGGCTATCCCTCTGTCAAACCACCATGTCTTTAGTTGTTTTTTTTTTTTTTAAATAGTGATAACACACACTGTTCTTAAGGTCAGGGGAGAGAGAGTTCCAGATAGTGGGTGCACAAATGTTGAAATTGGTTCCATCTTGGTTGAATCCGTCGTGGCCGATACAGTGCTTGATTTCCATTGGAGCGTAGGTTTCTTCTTATCGGAGCTTCTTTTTATCTTACCAATAAAATAGTCGGGTGAATTTCCTGATAAACATTTAAATACCAGAACTGCACCTTTAAATCTTATGCTCTGTTCAACAGGAAGCCAGTGTAAATTTCTCCTAGCTGATGAGATCTTGGAGCGCCGATTTAAGACAAATGCAGCTCGGACAGCACCATTTTGACTGGGTTTAAGACTTTATTTCTTTTTGTTCATGGAGAATCCCAATTGGAACAGAAGGTTGATTGTTCTTTGGGTGTTGCATATGCAAATTTGAGTCGTCTTATTAGCCAGTAGTCCAAATAAGGGTACACTGGGACTGACTCTGCGTAGGTACGCCACTACCACTGCTAGTACCTTTGTGAAAAACCTTGGGGCGGAGTCTAGGCTGAAAGGAGCACCTTGAATAGGCAGTGTTCTATTTTCAAGCGCAGATACTCTGTGCACTGGGAACATTGAAATATCAAAGTATGCATCTTGCATATCCAATGTTGCCAAGTAATCCCCCTGTTTTAAGAGGGGGAATTCCCTCCTGAAGCCTTGCCATGCGACATTTGAGGCTTAACCTAAGTGTTCGCTGGGCGGAGTTCTAGCACAGGGCTAGGACAATCTCTACGGTGTCTTTCTCCAGCAGGGCATCCACCCCCTCCAATATGCGCTTTTCTTCCTGTGTCCTTTTCCGGTGTTTTGGCGGGTGGTTGGGTGGCTTTTGTAGAGGTTCTATACAATATCCACCTGCCAAGATGGCCAACACCCACTTGTCTGATGTAATCTCCTCCCATGCGTGGGTGAATTGTGAGATGAGACTGCCTACTGCGGAGGCATGGGAGGGGACCTGGAGCGGGGCGGGATTGTTTGGGTGGGGTGGAATCTCTGGCTGAGGAGGCTCTACCTCTGCTCCTGGGACTATAGCCGCCTTGAAAATTTGAGGATTGTCTTCCTTGTAAGTTGCTCCAGGACGCCGATTGGTTGCCCTGGGTGTAACCAGAGAAGCATTGAGGGCCCTGCCCATGAAACCTTCTTGAGGGGAGGAACCCCCTCTGGTCAAGAGATGTGAGGGTGTCCTCCTTCCTTGGCATTTTCCAGGGCATCTTCCACTGCTTTGCATAACAGGGCATTGGGCTTGATGGGCATGTTAAGCAAATTGACCCATGTTTCCAATTTGAACCCGGAATGCCCAAGCAAGGCATGGCGCTGGATTAGGGTGCCCTCAGCTATGATGCGGCCTGCATTGTCTGCAGCATCTACCTTATTCTTCAAGATGCAATTGGATATTTGTTTGCCCTCAGACAGTTTTTGGAAGTTGGGACTTCAGGGGTTCTGGGAACGCTTCGATCTGTTCTAGCTCATCCCTTTCATCGCAACCATAGCTAGCCAGGAGGGTGGTGTTGGCTATTCTAGTTTGGTAGGCGGCCGAGGAAGCCACCTTCTTGCCCAAGGTGTACATCCATTTACTCTATCTGGTGGGGCCTCCGAAGTGGCCAGCGGTGTAACCCTCCCTTTTCCTTGTAGTTACTAAGGAGTTAGGCCACCCCCTGCCCCCCATGTACAAAGGGTCTGTAGGTGCTGGTCTGAATACTTTTTCGATACAAGGGTTTACCGCCCTCGGAAAGGTTTGGTGTGAGGAGAGAAAGCTGGATACGCCTCTCGATAGATTGCAGGAGGGATGAATTGAGAAGCGGACTTGTCACACAATGTCCTCCACAAAGTCCATGTCGAATTAAACCTCCTGGGTTTCCATTTGAAAATGTTGAGCAACTTTAAGCAGAAGCTCATTATATTGAAGTTGGTTGTCAACTGGTGAGTTAGCCACTGGCTGGTCTTGGTCTGGCGACTGGATGTAGATGTACGTCCTGGTCATCTTGGTCTCCTTTATCTCCGCGACATCCAGGCTCTTGAGATCCCGAGGGGTCTATAAAGTAGAGCTCTTGAGAGGATTTGTGGTACTTTGCAGTGACCTGGGTCTGGGTGGAATTGCTGGGCTGCGAGACGTCCAGATGTGGCCTTTTAGCTGGTGGTTCATCCCTGGCCACCCATTTAGCTTGTTCACGGCCTTGGAGCAAAGATCTTCAGGGTGCCTGTCTATGAAGTACATGAAGATGGACATTTTCCTCATAATGCGGTCAAAGCTCTCTGGGGGTCCACTCAAAGAAGTGGGAAATACTGAAGGGGCAGATGCCTCTTGTAAGGGAGTCTGTACTTTATGGTGCATGATCCATGAAAGGGTGTCTACAGAGGTAGAAAGGCCACCATCTTCGGAAGTAAGGGGCTTGGACGTTAAAGGTGTCGAAGATTTGGTTGTTTGACTTCTTAGTCTTTAGGAGGGTGGCAGAGATGCGTTTCTTGCTAAGTGCCCTCATTTTTGAAGAGGGGGTGGGGGAATGTCGAAGTGCTTTGAGGAGCATGACTTTTCGGCACGTGAAAGGAGGGTTTTTTTAAATTTTTTTAGGCATGGTGTCTGAAACTGCTTTCGGCGCCTGTTTCAGAAGCCTGTCATGCAGCGAACAAGAGCACAATGACCCAGTGGAATAGAACAACGTGGAGGACCTCTCCATTGAAACCACGTGGCTTTCGACAGTTGACTGTCAACATACCCACGGTCGACAGTCTTTGTGCTTTGAGTGGTGTATCTGTTACAGGGCGGCTGGCCTGCTTTTTGGGGCCGGCGGGTCCACATATGGGTTCCATCGAACCCTGGTCGCCTTCCGCCTCACTAAGGAGGTCGATGCTGCCCTCGCTGAATTCCACCGCCATGTCTATGGAGGCCTCAGCCTGCATGGCATGTGCGGCCCAGCATTTGGTTCAGCAGTCATTTAGGGTTTTTGGGTGATATGGCATTTATAACGCGCCTATACACAAGTGTATCAAGGCACAACGAGGCAAGGGAGGGGAACAAGGGAGGATGGACAACGATCTTACTAGGCCAAGTGTCATTCAGGGAAGGGGGTGTACATGGGAATAGATAAATAATAAGTGACGACCAGCAAGTGGTAAGTGCAATATTAGGTGTCAAGAGCTGGGAAGGGGACTGTAGGGATACAGAAACAGTCCCCAAGTGTGGTGTTTGCCAGGCAGGCAGTGTGGGTGTGTGGCGCTGGCAGTGGGCAGGGACTTGGGCCCAAGATCAGAGGGTGTCCAGGTAGCCAGAGCAGTTCCAGTTGCAGCCAGGTGGTCAGCAGAGGAGAAGAGGAGAGAAAGCAGAAGCAAAGCAAAGGGTTTTGAGGTGCTTCCAGAACCAGGAGATGGTTCTCCTCAAGTTTAAGGGAGGCAGGGAGGTTGTTCCAGAGGGAGGCACCAGCCGACAAAAGAGATCTACCACCAACTCTTTGCTTGGAGAAGCGACTGACCGAGGGAGTTGGACGCGGATGAGCGAAGAAAAGTTTGCAGGACTTGCAGCTTTTCTCGAGGTGGTCCCTTGGTAGACCGTGGTTTCACATCCAGTGCGTGTCCTTCCAGCGAAACTTCCTGTCGCAGAAAGGGCAACATTTAAAAGGAGTATTCTTCATTGCTAATGGAGAGGGCAGCGTGTTAACTAAGGGGTCAGAAAAGGCATTCTCCTAAGGGTACAAAGTATATGACACTCCCTACTGTGAAGGGCTGAGGCCTGGTGAGGCCCATGTAGGCCGCAGTCTTCTTTCGACGAGACAGATGAGTTGTCAGTCGAAAGCCGTCCAAGCAGTTTGTAGTGCAGCAAGGAAGGATAGAAATAATTCTAAAATTAGTTTAATCAAAAGGCGTTAGCCAGAAAGGAACTCCACAACTAGTGACCGACCACAATGGCGGAAAAAAAAAACCTGAGGGACCTGGACGCATGAAGGACCATGGGCACAGTAGACATCACACTAGGGATAGTATTACTGACACACTCCCTCAAAGTCCCTTTTCGAATTTTAAAAACAAATCATGTAATACTCTGCAACTACCATTAGATGTAGGTCTATGCATAGCATATGATCTAAGCAGATCCACAAGTCTCAGAAATGATAGATTACTCACCGTAATCGTATTTGATGCTTGTATCTGCTTAGATTCCCATGCTCTGCATAGGCAGACATGTAGTGGAAGCTGGAGTATTGCACAGGGCGTGACTGGAATACTATCCCTAGTGACATCCCTGCACCCATGATAGCTCACACAGCGAAGTCTCTCAGCACGTTCTACTCCAAGAGGGGAGGAAGGGGCAGGCACATTTGAATCTGCAGATACAAGCATCAGAAATAAGATTACGGTGCGTAACGTATCCCTTGTGAGGCTTGTGGATTTGATTAGGTTCACAGGCTCTGCATAGATTAGCAAGCAGTACTAGCAGAAGGAGGTGGGTTATGAGAAGGTAGAGCTGCAAAGAGATGTTTCAGCACTGCGTGTCCCACCTGTGCATCACTCCTAGAATATATGTTGGGTGAAGGTGTGTACTGAACTCCGAGTGCCAGTCTTGCATATGGCATCTAGAGGCACGTTTGCTAGGAAGGCTAAAGTTGCCCCAGTGTCTGAAGTTGCGTGGGCTCTGGGCTTAAAGGGCAATGTTCAATGAGAGTAACAGAGTTTGCAATTTTTAATATTTGTAATCTGCGCCAGACTCGGGGATATCTGGGCGCAATAGGCATCAAGAGGGTTGCGCAGCTCGGGTTGCATTGCTGTAAAGGATCATCCATTATATACAGACAGTAGTGATGGGGCAGTGTCACGACTCGCTCCCTTCGCTCCCGTTCCCGCCACTTGGGGGCATGTTTTGGGGTTTCTTCCCTACTGGAAATTTCCTCCAAACCTTATGCTACAGTGTCCTGATGAATTGGGAGCGCTAAAACCTTATTTCCCAAATTACTTCCCTTCCGGATCCATTCCAGGTTTTTGGCAGCCAGCATGCTACTGCTGCTTTAATCAAATGACTATGCTTCCCAGAATGCCTGGCTCACTGCCTCACCTCCTCCCTTGCAGGACAAGGCTGGGTGGAGGATAGGCAACACCTGTGGCTGCAGGTGCAGCAGGCGACACGCCTGAGGGGTGTGCTCGTTAAGCAGCTTTAAAAGCCTCAGTCTGCTTCAGTCCAGCGCTGGTCATTGTTGCAGCGTTCCTGTCTTGACTGGTCCCTTGTTCCTGGTTCCTAGTTTTTGTGCCCAGTTTCTAGTTAGTGTTTCTTGTTCCTTGTCCTGGAATTCGTATTTGTATGCCTAATTGATTTCTGCCTTTTGGAAATCCCTTTCTCCCTTTCTCTGTCTGCAGGCAGCCTTTCTCTGAGCTTTCCTTTTGCTGTAGCCCAATTGCCTGTGTTCACAGTTTCCTAGAAATTGTCCTTTGCTACTGAAAGACTTGTTGCATTAATCTTTCCTTTACAGGTTTAGTTTCCTGCCTTTTCACCTTGGATGGGTGGGACAGTTTCCCTTTTGATATCGTTTTCACTGCTCCTGATCCTTGCCTTCTATTGGGATCCATGCCATGCTTTCCTTTACACTTTTGCATTTATTTCCTATTTTATTATTAGGTGTGGGAAGCTGTTGTAACTAGCTCCTGTGTGATTATCTTTTGTTTTCCACACTGTACTATTCCTTCTTGCCTCTTGACTTGGGTTTAGGTATTTAGTCATCCTCACTCTTTGCCTTTACTGCCTTCTGGGTTCTTGTTTGATTTACAGGGTTGTGGGTTAGTACTGACTTTTGAGTGGTCTTTCCGGTCCTCGTGAATACGGACATCCAAGTGGTCTTTCCGGTCTTCGTGAGTACTGGCATTCATGTGGTCATTCCGGTCCTTGTGAGTACTGTTTCCAAATTCTTTATTCAGTACCGTCTAGAGTGTCAGCTTACAGATTCTGTCCCTGCTTGCCCTCTACGTGGGCTTAGCGCTGTCAGTATCTGTAATAGCATAGTGGGTAAGGAGTTTGCCGACTTTCCTTTCAGTCATAAGGAGGTTCTAAGTGCTTACCCTACATTCCTTTTCATATAGTGGTATACACGAGTCTTGGGTATTGAATGCACGTTGTTATATTCAAGGTTGTTTACTGTGTATTTTGTGCACATTTCCCCTGCCATATCCATCGCCTTCTTCCTTTCCTGACAGAATGACCAGCCGTTGTTCCCGTTTGAACATGGCCAGATTACGAAGGAAAGGCAGCAAGGCCTCTAACAAGTTTATACAGAAAGCTTCCCTTACAATTACCCGTGAAAATCGAATCTCTGCTCCTGACTTAAATGAACTCCTTGACACCAATGGGTATTTACGTGCAAAGTATTTTTCCCACTGGGTGGCCCATCGTACATTGCCTGATCCTAGCTCTGTCTTTAATTCTGATCCAGAGTCTATGTCCGCACAAGCCTTAGCAGTGGAAAACAACACACTGCTAGAATTTATACACACAAGTACCTCTGTTATTGAACCCCATGACTCCGGTTGTGCTTTACCTCAGATTGAACAGTTTCATGATTCAAACATGAAGAATGGAGGGGTTTCTTGCATATCTTCTGTTTTCTGCCCTCAGTCTACAGCTTACTCCTCTGCACAGGTTCTTACTGTGGTCTCTAATGCCAAGGGGTCTGATGCCAATAGTCTGCTTAAAAGAAACACAGACCACGTCGGTAAGAGAGAGTATAGATCACAAGACCTGCAAGCAGTAGATGACAATATACAATCAATGCACTTCCAGATGGCTAGAGCAGGATCCAGCACTGATGCCACCATGCCTTCCCCTGAGCCTACTGATAGGGATGTACAGTTAATGCGGGACATGCTAAAAGCAGAATTTGAGGAGTTAAAACAAGAATACATTTCCTTAAAAGAGGAGAATAAGATGTTAGTCTTTTCTGAATACACCTCCAACTTTATCCGTTGATGAAGTGAATACTGTTCAGTCCCTGAGTGCGGAGACTTTTGTAAATCATGATACTTGTCAATATGTAAGATCTATTGGGAGTGAAAGTCTTTTTTCAAGCACAGCGCTTATTCAGGACACAGGTTCTGACAACTGTCCTACCGTTTGTCAGGAATTGCTGTTAGCTGAAGATTCACAAGCCACTCCTTTACCTGAAGCTTCCTGTATAGCAGTTTGTCATAACTCTGAGCTTGAACACATACATGCTTCTGATTCCCAAACACAATCCACAATGGTGGCATACACAGAATCAGTCACAACTGTAGGCTTAGGTTCTGCCCTTGATCTAGCTGCTGAGACTGAAGTAGACATTCAAGCTGATGTGGAAAACGATGCTACCTCTGTGTTCGCTCTTCCTTCTGCCAATATCGGTCACTACGAGCAGTCAAAGACAGTGCAGAATTCATGTTTTGATGGACTCATTCCACAGATTACTGAACCAAAAACCCGGCAGGCGATCCCTGAACTGTTGATTGTTAATCAGCCACTTTCAGAAGCTAAGACAGAGGAATGGTCAATTGACGAAATCCTGATTAACAGAGACTTTACTATGGTGATTCCTCTGGTTGATTTTGACTTCTGCAAAGGAAGAGACTCTGTGTCATCCACTAAGGAGAGGGACGGCAGGGGTACAGCTCAGACTTTGGTTACTGGTGCCAAGGGGTCAACTGCCTTAAAGGGGCTTTCCATTCCTGAACCACAAGTGTGTCTGTCGACTTCTGGGACTTCGGACTGTCCTCCTACTACCATTGACTCTTCAATAATCCTGTCCACAGCTCTGCAGTCATCGTTGGCACACGTATCTTCGATCAATAAAAGAGTGCTATGTCTGCCAGTCACCCAAGAGCCTTCACCATGCACGCAGTCAGAGCCAAAGACCTTGACAAGTTTGTCTTCAGCTAACAAGACGGCTCCAGCTTGCATGCCCTCAGCCTCAGAATTTCCTCTGGCATGTTTGTCTCCGGCTACAGTGACTCATCCAGCAGATTATCCTTCAGCCATGGAGCCTCCGGTAGTACATTCTAAGTGCATGTCTTCGGTCCCAGAGCCTACTGCTAGTTTGGCTTCAGTTCATGAGAGACCTGTATCCTGCTCAGCCTCAGTGCCAATATCGGAGGTGTACCTGTCTACACTGTCAGATCCTGCTGCATATTCCTCTGCTCCAGAGATTCCTCCTGAATCCCAACCATTTACTGATGAACGTCCATCTTGCCCTTCTTATGCTTCAGGGGAATCACCAGAATGTCTGCCTTGTACACAAAACAATTCTCCTAACTACTTGACTGTAGCATCAGCGCCTCCCGAATATGCAACATCTGAGCCTGAGACTTCTGCCAGCTCTCTCTTCAGAAACATCAAGCCGGCTCACGACTCGGGAGGGCCTTACATGCGAGGCCGCTGGACTTGCCTGGAGTATTACGAGAGAGAAACGGATGCCATCCACCACGGCCCAGTCACCGAACGAGTAGCCGACCAGGATAGCGGGCTGGACGGTCCGCGTTTGGAGCCCGGTTTGCATCAACCGCTTGACAACCCTTTTGTTGCCGGATCCCACATGAGCCTGAGGAAAGGGACGGGCACGGCCCTCCAGCTGCAGCGCCAGTTGGGTGATAGTAGCCAAAGGAGGGGAATGTCTGCTGCAGTTCAAGATGTGCCTGTTTTTGCTCCCGCTGCTAGTATGCCTGATGTTCCGAGTACTGTGTCTAACACTCCTATCAGTATGCCAAACGTTCCTGCGGTTGTATCCCACGTGCAACAAGGTGGCTACTTGACTGGCTACATGACTGTCAATGGGAGTGCCAGCCTCGTACAACCCATTGGATCTCCAGACCTCCAAGGCAAGGAACTTATGCAGGCAAATCTTTGTCACTTTCAACCACAAACCTTTACCCAGATGGATGACAGAGTATCCGAACCTCTTCCTCAGCCGCCACCTTCCTCTTCCGAACATAAACATTTCCTGAAACCTGCTGTTTCCTCACCTCCTGTGTGTCCACTCTCGGCAGTGAGGCTAACAGAACTTCTACCGTTGTCTAAGGCATGTAGCACCAGCCTGCCTCTCTCCTCAAGGATGTATGCATATCCTCTTCCAGTGACTAAGCTTCCAGGACCTTCCAACTCTGCTTCGGGTCCTGCAAGTCCTTCATGCCTTTCTTCGACCCATGAGTCTCTTCCTCACCGAAAACCCACCTATGGCTCTTATAGTCTGCGGCCTGATTCTATTCATTCCAGTCCTTCTGCTTCTGCCCGTGGGTCATCGTTTCCGTCAGTGCCACTTCTGAAGACAAAGCGCTCCTGTCATGGAAAGAAGATGTTTTGTGCAAGTAACGGCCGCCTGGAGTCGGCCGTGGAAGGGGGTATACTGTCACGACTCGCTCCCTTCGCTCCCGTTCCCGCCACTTGGGGGCATGTTTTGGGGTTTCTTCCCTACTGGAAATTTCCTCCAAACCTTATGCTACAGTGTCCTGATGAATTGGGAGCGCTAAAACCTTATTTCCCAAATTACTTCCCTTCCGGATCCATTCCAGGTTTTTGGCAGCCAGCATGCTACTGCTGCTTTAATCAAATGACTATGCTTCCCAGAATGCCTGGCTCACTGCCTCACCTCCTCCCTTGCAGGACAAGGCTGGGTGGAGGATAGGCAACACCTGTGGCTGCAGGTGCAGCAGGCGACACGCCTGAGGGGTGTGCTCGTTAAGCAGCTTTAAAAGCCTCAGTCTGCTTCAGTCCAGCGCTGGTCATTGTTGCAGCGTTCCTGTCTTGACTGGTCCTTTGTTCCTGGTTCCTAGTTTTTGTGCCCAGTTTCTAGTTAGTGTTTCTTGTTCCTTGTCCTGGAATTCGTATTTGTATGCCTAATTGATTTCTGCCTTTTGGAAATCCCTTTCTCCCTTTCTCTGTCTGCAGGCAGCCTTTCTCTGAGCTTTCCTTTTGCTGTAGCCCAATTGCCTGTGTTCACAGTTTCCCAGAAATTGTCCTTTGCTACTGAAAGACTTGTTGCATTAATCTTTCCTTTACAGGTTTAGTTTCCTGCCTTTTCACCTTGGATGGGTGGGACAGTTTCCCTTTTGATATCGTTTTCACTGCTCCTGATCCTTGCCTTCTATTGGGATCCATGCCATGTTTTCCTTTACACTTTTGCATTTATTTCCTATTTTATTATTAGGTGTGGGAAGCTGTTGTAACTAGCTCCTGTGTGATTATCTTTTGTTTTCCACACTGTACTATTCCTTCTTGCCTCTTGACTTGGGTTTAGGTATTTAGTCATCCTCACTCTTTGCCTTTACTGCCTTCTGGGTTCTTGTTTGATTTACAGGGTTGTGGGTTAGTACTGACTTTTGAGTGGTCTTTCCGGTCCTCGTGAATACGGACATCCAAGTGGTCTTTCCGGTCTTCGTGAGTACTGGCATTCATGTGGTCATTCCGGTCCTTGTGAGTACTGTTTCCAAATTCTTTATTCAGTACCGTCTAGAGTGTCAGCTTACAGATTCTGTCCCTGCTTGCCCTCTACGTGGGCTTAGCGCTGTCAGTATCTGTAATAGCATAGTGGGTAAGGAGTTTGCCGACTTTCCTTTCAGTCATAAGGAGGTTCTAAGTGCTTACCCTACATTCCTTTTCATATAGTGGTATACACGAGTCTTGGGTATTGAATGCACGTTGTTATATTCAAGGTTGTTTACTGTGTATTTTGTGCACATTTCCCCTGCCATATCCATCGCCTTCTTCCTTTCCTGACAGGCAGTTTGTACAGGATCGGCATGAGACTGGCCAGTTACACAATAAAAGACACAGACGACAGTATATACAGTATGTGCAAGAGGAATGAGAGCTCACTGGCTCCCAGTCAAAGACCGCATCTCCTTCCAATTTCTCACAACCACCCATAAATGCATCAACCTCACAGCTCCCTCTTACTTATCTGACACGATAGGTAGATATCAATCCACGAGACAGAGAAGAGCACAATACACGAATCAACTAGCAATACCTCGCATCAATAGAACTAAAGCAGGAGGAATAGGCTTCCCCTTCCTCGCACCTAAACTCTGGAATTCCCTACTTACTGACCTCAGAGCTGATGCATCTCTCTTCTCCTTCCGAAAAGAACTAAAAACTGCCCTATTCAACTAACCCTGTTCTCAGGTGCTCCGGCTGCTCTTGCATATCTGTAAAAAAGTACATTTCGTCCAATGTAACCGTACGGACATGAACTGTTTTGTAACTAAGTATAAGCAACACTAACTAGCGCCACAATGTCTTCGGTCTGCTGTGCGCTCAACCAATGCGAATAAATAAATGCCTTTAAACCTGGGCACTATTAGAAGATTGGCGTTAGTAGTTCTTGTGGGTCGGTTGGAGAGTTGTCTCGTAAATCTGTCTATGAGATATTTGGGGCAGCTTGGTGTAGGCATTTGTGTGTGAGGGACACGGTTTTGAATAATATTTTATCATTTGTAGGCAGGCAGTCAGTTATTAGATCTTCTGTGGTCAGTAAGATGGGCTTTCTTAGAAATACATATGGCTGCTCTTAAGGCGTTTGGCAAAATCTGGATCTTATTGGCAATGTATTCATTACTCTCTAAATATAGGGCATTATAGTAATCCAGTTTGGACAAAATGAGGGCTCTTGATAGGGGGATGCAGTTGTTAGGGGAAAGGAAGGGCTTAGCTGCTCTAATTAGCTTGCATGTGTAAGCTGTTGATAAGGCCATGGAGTTAATTTGCCTTTTAAAACTTAGCGTAGAGTCCAAGTAGAAGCCGAGGGTTTTGACTTCCTTGGCTACTGTGATGTTATCATCTATTATGAAGTTGGAGTATTTATGGCCTAATTTGTTCAGGTTCGCAGGGGAACCCAGGATGAGGAGTTCCGTCTCGCCATCATTCAAGCATAGACCGTGAGAGGCCATCCATCCCTGGATGATGAGGTACACTATTCACAAAGGCCAAATCCTTGTCAACGGATGAGGATCTGGGTATCATCGGCATAGTTCATGTAGGCGATACCCAGGCTGCCTAGAACATCAAAAAGGGGCTTTGTGAAAATGTTGTACAGCGCGGGGGACACGCAGGATTCCTGAGGCATACTACAGGTGATGGGTTTGGGGTCGGCAGCTGCTATGGGTGAGAAGACTCGCATATTTCTATTGTCCAGGAAGGATTGGACCCATCCCATCGCTTCTTGTGAGAAATGTGCGGCAGAATCCAAGTGGTTGCACAGGATCTTATGGTTTACTAGGTCGAATGCCGGGTATGGTGCTGGTGAAGGAGGCGGCATTTATGAGTTTGGAGATGACAGGGGAGTGGTTGCGTGCAGCGTCTTTTATCATTTGGGCTGGGCACGGGTCGCTGAGTCCAAGGATGACGTTTTCGACTTCTATGATGGATACTTCATTGAAGTTGAAGCGGGAGGAGCGTTGCTCCGGAGGTTGGGGCGGTGGTTGGGGCAGAGGCTTGGAGATTTTGTTAGGTTTATGGGCAGCTAGGAGAGTTTCTTTTTTATTATTGATCTTAGCTTGGAGAGTCGCTACCTTGTTAGATAGGGCACTCTGAATACTGGTACACCATAATTTGTCCTTATGACAGGTATCTGGTGCTGTAATAGGCGTTTCTATTTCTTTAAGGATTATGAACAATTCTTTAGTCCTAGAATTAGCTTGCGTGATGCGCAAATTGTATGAGGAGTGTTTGGCGAGTAGAATTTCTTTTTTGTAGAGGGAAGCTATTTTGCGGAGGTTGTTTTTATGGGTCTCAGAAGGATCTCGTCTCCGGATGTGTTTGCTTTTGCGTTTTTCTAGTCTAATTGCTTTCAAGTGAGGGGAGAACCAGGTGTTCACATGTTTTTTTGGTTTTCAATGGTGCTACGGCGTCCAGTGGTAACATTTTGTTATACTCTACCATGGTGAAGGGGTCAGTGTTGGTGGGATGCGAATTTAAGGTGGGAAGAATCAATGGGGTGAGTTTTTCAGCTGTGTGGTGTCTTGTTTCTAGTGGGAATGGCTGGGGCTATGTTAGTAGCGGGAAGTGGAGGTGTAGCCTCTAGAGAGAAGTATATCAGGTGGTGGTCAGACCAGGGTTGTGGATTGTGATGTGATGGAGGTCTGGCAGTTGTGATCTGCTATCCAGTCAAGGGTTCTTCCTTTTGTGTGGGTAGCATCACTTTTTGGGTGAAGCCCAATTCCTAGAGGGAGTCGATGTGCATAGCATTAAGGTTAGATGGGTCATTGAAACCCAAGTTAAGATCTCCTAGGAGGAGACAGTGTGAGGCGTTTGAGATTGTCAGAGAAGATATTAGTTAAGTCTACTTCAAAAGAGCCTAGCTTGGCCGTGAGGGATTTGCAGGATTCTAGGTTTTGAGGTGTGGAGAGTCTCAAGGATAGACTAGTTTTGGAGATTATGGCAAGGCCTCCACCTCGGGACTTGGTACGGTCTATTCCAAGGAGAGTGTAATCCTCAGGAATGGCTAGCATGATTGCTGGGCCTGCTGCTGAATGAAGCCAGGATTCAGTGATGGCAAGGAAATCCATTTTTTCTGTCTGTAGCAAGTTGGCAATTTCTGTTGTGTGAGCTATCATGGACCGTGCATTCATAAAGGCTCCTCTTATGCTGGTCTGGGTGGATTCCATAGATAGTGTCTGGGAATCGTGAAGGTGTTTAGGGTGGGTATTGGTGTCTCGAGTGAGCCGGCTATTGAGCTTGAGTGGGTGTTTGGTCTTGATATATGTGCGGAGGGAGATGTTAGTATTAGGCTGTGGGCTGCTGGAAGTGTTGTTTATGAGTGGGTGGCAGGTTTTAACTAGAGGTTCATAGATTTTAGGGTGTCTAGCACAGAGTTTGAGGTTTCTTTGAAGGAGACTACATGGTCTAGTGACCAAATTATTCTGGCTAGGAGGTTTTCTGTGATGGATGGCCGGGTGGAGTGGTGCGGCTACTAATGGCGAAGTAGGTGTCATGATGGGGTTTAGGGGGCCGATTGGGTATAGAAGGTCCTCCGCAGGTCAGCAGGACAGTATAGATCATTGGCAAATGCATAGTGTGCGTGTATGATGGCTGGGGGGGGATCAAGTACAGAGAGCTAGAGTCTAAGGGAGGCACGATTAACAGTAGATAGCCTAGATTAATAATGTGTCTAAAGAGCTACGTGGCAGACATAACAGATTGCATGGGAAATGCAATTACAGTTAATGTGGCACTAGAAAGTATTTTGGACTGGGTGGCACTGGTCAGATAAGATACAGATTCAAACTAGGTGGCACTGCAGAAGTTGAAAGCAAATGCAGACTAGGTGGCACTGGACAGGTTAACTGCAACTTCAAACTGGGTGGCACTAGATAGGTTCAATGCAAATTCAGACTAGGTAGCACTAGACAGGTAAAATACAGATTCAAACTAGGTGGCACAGGATAGGTTCAATGCAGATTCAAGCTAGGGGCACTGGACACGTTAGTCGCAGCGTGGCAGTAATAGTAAGCTTCCTTATGCTCTGTTGTGGACAGAGGCAATTATTATAGAGGCTTGGTAAAGTTAACTGTTGCTCTGCCAGAGGCTAGTGTGGTAGAGAGTGGTGCTAGCATGCAGTCTATGGACTAGGCTTATAGCAGTGGAACTAACCACTGACAACAGGTTGCCCAGTGATGCTAGGGTAGAGATAGAGGTAAATTACTTTTACAGTAGCATAAATACGAATTAGTGCATGTGAGCAAGTTCTTGCATAATGGCACAATCACAATCAAGATGTCCGGGTAGGCTAGTTCGATTTTGGTATATCTTAATGGAGATGGTCATTCGATTCAAGGACAGCGTGCATGAGAACTGTGGCGAGATGAGCAGATCAGTAGTATAACTGCACATGGGCACATAGGCCGTCAGGCAATATCTCACAGGTGGCTAATAGTTAGCTATATTCTTACATGAAGATATTTAAGGCAATGAAACAGTGGTACATACACTGGGGAAGTACTCAGTCGATGTACAGAAGTTTGATCATAGCGTCGAGGTGGAGGGCATATCGCTGCTAAATTCGTAAATGTTGGGGGTGGGTAGACAAAGGGGGTGGGCCATGCCACACTCGGTGGGGGCTCCTAATCTTCAGCTGGAGTAAGAGCAGGTGAGCAGAGCACTGCTCTTGGTTGCTGATCCTCGGATGATGAGGCGGGGAGGGGGGCTGCCGACTGCTCCTGGGGTCCGGCTGCACTGTGGGGGGACAGACGCCGAACAGGCCCTTTCCTTCTTGGCCTTAAACGCCGATGGTCGGCTGCCACCTGCCGGTGGTGCCTTCTGGGGGATATGTTGTTTTGTTGCTTAGTTGGATGAAGTAGACAATTAGTGCCACATTAGAGATCGGGGTCCCCCTCCTTTTCCAGTGGCTACGGATCCAAAGAAACAATCCGCCTTCCTGATTGACTTGGTCTATTGAATGTAGAACATGACAGCTCTGTGTACATCCAGTGTATGTAGCCTTTCTGCTGCTCAAGTTGTGTTCTGGAAAATGAAGGAAGCTCTATAGTTTGACATGGAATTTTGATATGAATTTGGGTGAGAAGCGAGGAAGTGTACGTTGCACCACCTAGTCTTGGTGTATAACTACGAAAGGGACTTGTACTGATGAGCCTGTAGTTCACTAACCCTTCTGATAGAGGTAACGGCTATGACCGTCTTGTGTGTCAGATGTTTAAGGCTTGCCTTGTGCATAGGCTTAAGGCCCCCTTCCCCCCCAATGAGCCTTGTGAGTACAACATTGAGGTAACAGCCGGGAGTAGGATTAGAGATGGGAGGGTACAGTCACCCTCCATGAAAGGCTAAACTACGGGCACCCTCCACCACAAAATGTTATTACGAGACATGGTGTAAGCCGAGTGCGACGCAAGGTGTACTTTGAGTGAGTTAAAGAATAATCTTGAGTCAAGTAGGAGGAGCAGGTAGTCGACTATGTTAGTGGGTGAACAGTCAGTTGGGTTGAGAGACCGTGTTCTGCACCATAACACAAAGCTTTTCCATTTGTTAAAATAGCAGTGCCTCGAGTTAGGCTTGCATGCCTCCTTTCAGTATTTCCATGCACCTTCGGTCTAGGTGACCAAATTCTATTACCTCAGGAGCCAAGCTGCTAAGTTCAGCCCCTGTGGGCATGGGTGCAGAGTGGTTTCCTGATCCTGGGTCAGCAGGCGGTCCGTGCAGGGTAGTTTCAAGTGTGAGAACCAGGTTTGGCGGGCCCACATTGGCACTATTAGGATCAGTGTTCATTTTTCCCGGTGTAGCTTGTGGACAATCTTGTGTAGAAGAGGTGTCGAGGGAGGGTTGTTCAAGCGTATGCAAATCTCAGACCAGTTTTTCAGAATTGTATTCTACTTATGATCCTTTCGGGGGAAAGCTGGACGTGTAATCTTGGCATTGCGGGTTGCGAAAAGGTTCATCTCTGGGAACCCCCACCCAGTGTGAGAAGACTGTTTAGCAGTCTGTTTAGTTGCCATTCATGCTCGGAAGGTAGCATTGTACTCCTGCATGGGACATCTGCCAGAGAATTCAATTTCCCTGGAAGATGGGCCTCTAGGCACATGTGATGCCGTGCCCACCACCAGATGTTCTGGGCTAGTTTCGACAGCCCTGGAGAATGTAACCCCCTTTACATAAAACATGGCTGTGGTACTGTCTGCATGGACTAGGACTGTCTTGGGCGCTGAGTCTTGATGGCTTGAAGTGCTTTGAGAATGGCTTGAAGTGTACACAAAAAGGTCCACAAAAACAGCTTCCCACCTTCACACGTTTCAGGTGTGATTAGTTACAAATACGCTAATGTGTCAAAGTATATTAAATAAAGCAATAGAAATTCACATTTTTTAATTCATGTTTACAAAACATACAAAAGTTTTAAAAACCACATACAAATGCATTGTAGGGCAGGCCTTACAGGGCTAGCACAAACAACCCCATAGTTGGGCCAATACAGTCTCCTTACCACAACATAATTGTGAGGTTAGTAAGGATGTGAGGAAAACATTTCAATCAATAAGTGAACCATCATGTAGTTAATTATTCTTGACTAAGTCTTACCTTTCTTACCGTCACTTGACAACTGGCTACATACTGAGGTTTTTAAAACAGCATGTTTTGGACCCTCTCTTCGGAGGGGTAGACTAGACAGATGTCCGTTTTGATTAGTGCCCCCAGAAATAGCTTTACTTTGCTGGGCCCCAGACTGGACTTTTCGTTTATGGAGTATCCCAATTGAAACAGCAGATTGGTTGCTGCATGTTTTGAAGGCACCTCTGAGAAGAGCCCCGGTAATTAGCCAGTCTTTGCAAGTGGACGGCCACCACTGCTAGGACCTGTGTGTATACCCTGGGGGCTGATGGAATGCTGAATGAGAGCACCTTGAATTGGTAGTGCTTGCTTCCCAATTTGAATCAGAGGTATTTTGTGTCTGCTGGCAACATTCAAAAATGAAAGTATGCATCTTTCATGTCCAATGTTGCCATATAATCCCCCCATTTTCAATAGTGGGATGACTTCCTGCAGCGTTAGCCTGAATTTTTGGCGTTTGACACATTAGCAAGGCACAGGTCAGCACTGGGCACATGGTTAGATCTTTCTTTGGAACAAGGAAGTACATTGAATAAATACCTTGATTGTGTTCCCTGAAGGGCACCAGCTCAATGGCTTTCTGTAGTAAGATTTGGAACTCTCCCTTGAGGATGTGGTGGTGTTTAGAGGACATTCGTTGTTAGGAAAAATTCTAAGAACTGTGCCAATTCCCCCTTCTACCTTAAGAGACCCCCAGCCCTTTTTGCTGGATTTTAGGACTTTTAATTTCTAACCTGGAGAGAGCAAGACATTTTTCGCACCCTCTTGTGTATTGTTCTGTGATTTGGGCAGTGTTTCTTTTGACTTTGGAGACTGACAAACCCAATAGGCATCATCTTTGCATTGTGTCACACAGCACCTTCAGTGCAGTGACAAAGGGAAGTCTTAGATTTTCCAAAGGTTTAAATACCTTCTCTTGGTGAAGCTACTGTTTCCAAGAGCAGTGAAGTGAAATTGACTACTTCTTTCTAGACCCAGCACGCACTATCTTACAACAGGGTGCTGGAGGGGTTACTTTGTATCCCCTTTGTCTAGTTTCGCATGTAAGATTTTTGTTGCCCTTTCTACAATTAATGGCCGGTGGCAGTTTACTTTTTCCTACCATTGTGTGTTTTTACTGCAGGCTGCAATTGCAGCAAGACACCCATGGGTCCCCATTTTTGTCAAAATGGCCCTGGTCATCTTTTTCCGCCATCTCTTGTTGGAAAGGTCCTTCTTGAAACTAGGTTTGGTCCCTTTGTTCCTTTTGTCTTTGGCGGGATTCACTGCTGAAGCCCGTCTCTGGCTACAGCGTGCATTGCAGGGCAAGAAGTGAGGGAGGTACCCGAAACTCCCTCTACTTAATCCCCTTGGTTACAGGAATGCACCCAAAGGCGATTGGCCGGCTTGCTGTCTTTGGAGGACAGCCAGGCTGTAAATGAAGGGAGAAACATGCATAAAATTGTACGTTTTTTTCTTGGAAGACAGTCAAACACTGGACGAAGGAATCCTAAGAAGAACTTGGAAGAGATGCTTGCTGCAACTCTGGTCCGTTGGTTTGCCTGGTGAAGCCCTGCTGCATTGCTGAAGCTCTGAATTTGCCTCGACTAGAGAAACCCTGCAACGGACGACTTCTCCCATTGGATTGGTGGGACTAATCAACCCCAAAGTGAACTCACCTGGACATACTCTCCGAGCTGGCTGTACTTCCATTGCTGCTGCACGAACCGATTGCCAGGGAGAGGAACACCAGATCTAGTGCATCGCTTTTAAGTCGGACCAGAGCTCAAGGAAGATCCTACGGATTCCCATGAAGCAGGACTGACCAAGCCTGAGCCACCTCAACAGAGTGCTGTACCCCAGATGCGAGGAAAGTCAATTAAGGTAGCCGAGAACTACGGTAGTGCTGTTTGCGAGAGCCACGAGAAGCTGAAACCACGAAGTGCCGCTGAATTGAAGTTTGCCCATTGCTGCTGCGGACCGTCCCATTGCAGAGCAGGAGACACCAGACGTCCTCCCTCTTGTCCCCACGACAGGCCCAGGAACACAGGATCTGCAGACCTACACATGAAAACACACCAGCTGGAAGCAGTTTTTCTTCTAACCAAAAGGTACTGTAAAACTAAGAGGACTTACCTCATCATGTAGCCTTGCTAGCTCTCAGTTGAGACTCGTCTTGGTTGCCCTTGCAAAGTTGCTTGCAGCTTTGCCCCTCACAAGCCTCCCAGCTTTTGGCCCTACATGGATTTCATTTGAACATTGTGCAAGACTTTTTTCCTACCTGCAAGAAGTGCTTCAGCTACATAGACGTTTGCTCAACTAACATTGGCTGTCCTGGTCCCCTGAATAACTTCTTACCTCAGACTTTGTTCTTTGCCTTTCCTGCAGGAAAGGGTTAATTTACTTTGCATTGGAGGGTTCTAAAAAGTACTTACCCGCTTAAGAATATTTGTTAACCATTCTTTTATTTCCTCAACTTCTTTTGACACTAACCTCTGTATTGCCCCAAATGTACCAGTGATATATAAATGTCCTAGATATTAAGTCACACCAGGGTGTAGGAAGAATCTATGGGCCATCCCAAAAGGGTATTTGCTGATTTAGAGAAAATAAGTGTGTATTTTGAAGTATATTTTTGTGTTACATCTATATTGCTCCCTTCTAAAGAAGGCTTATTCAACTGACAGTTTTATAAATTAATAATTGTTTAATCAAGAAACCTTGAGTGTAAGTGTTTACATGGCTACTGGTCACTGGGAATCTGTGCGATCAACCTACATCTCACATTGATCCTTCTTGAGATAGGCCTGGCTGCTCAGTCACTACCAACTTGTGTAGTACATGCTTATACCAAAGGTTGGGTTAACTATTGCCAAGAGGTCAAGGCTGGCGCAGTCTCCCACGGGGTTCTGCATACAATCTTGCCTAACATTCGTCCTACACGTGGTGGATGGTGGTGAGGTGCTACGAGGAACTCCAACAAGTATCCTTTGGCCACTGTATCGAAGACCCAGCGGTCTGACGTTATTCCCTCCCACTGCTGGGCAAAGTGTCTTATGCAACCCCTCCGACTTGGGATGTATGGGAGGGAACGTGTATCGGCCGGTCATTCGTAGGCTCTGCCTCGTCCTTTCCCGCGAGTAAACCCACGCCGCTAGTACCGATAGGACGTCTGAACATGCAGGCTGTAAAAGGAGGCACCAAACGTGCTTGTTCTGGCATGGCCTCGTTTGCCTGAACCTTGCACCCATCAGTGTGTTGAACGCTGCCCATTGGAATGAAGGGCTTGCTGGAAATCGGACCAAGGGTCTTCATTGTTTCAAGCACCTTTTTCGCTGTCTCCAGTTGGTCGTCGACAACTTTGCCAAAGAGGAGACCCTCCTCGATGGGCATGTTAATCAAGGCCGCCTGTGTCTCTGGCTTAAATCCTAAGGTATCTTCGGAATCCAAGACATTTTTCGAGATGTTTTGGGAGACCTGTTTACACTCGTGACTAAGAATGAGGGAGCGCGCTGGTTCCGGTATCGAGTGCACATGCCGTGAGACCTCATCACACAAGGGGTGTTGCTATAGCTGGCAAGCGAGGTGGTGTTTGCCATTGTGTGGAGGTACGCAGCAGAGGTTGCGATACCCTTACCTAGCATATAAAGTCACTTGCACTCCTTGCTGGGAGGTGCCTCTGAGGATGAGAGTCGGAAACCGGCACTCTTTTCGATAGTGGTCACTACCAGAGAATCTGGCTTGACATGACCCCCAATGTAGAGTGGTTCTGAAGGAGAGGGCCTGAAAGATTTTTACACCTGTGTGTTGACCGCTCTAGTAAGACAATCTTCAACCTAAGTTGATCCCTGTGGGACTGTATTCATCAGGGTTTATGCCAAAACAGCGAGCATCCTTTTTCAGCAGCTCATTTTAGAGAGGTTGGTTTGTAATAGGAGAAGAGTGACCGCCCTCAACTATGGAGGGGTCAACAAGGTTGACACAAAAGAGGTCTGGGTCATCCTGATCGTGAAAGTACCCTCTTGGCCTGGGTCACTGTAAATATCCAGCCACATGTCTTACTTTATTGATTTATATTGCGCACCACTGAGCCGGAGGCTTTAAGGCGCGACACACACACACACACACACACACGCACGCACGCACGCACGCACGCACGCAAGAAAGCGTTCGCCAGGCCAGAGGAGGCCAAACAAAGCAGATATCACCATATATAGACCAATGCATAGATGGAAATGAACTTTCTAACTAAACATTAATGTCTTTAGTTTCTTTCTAAAGACCGGTGTAGAAATGTCCTCTCTAAGACTCAAGAGAATTTTGTAAAAGCTCCAATCTTGACCTGCGACTGTCTACAGGTAGGGGTTTTTGGTTGTACAGAGTTGTTTGATCTCAAGTTATGTATATCAGCTTTTAGCACCAATTCTCCTTTCGGGTAAACTGGGGCTGTGCTTCCCAAACACTTGCGAGTAATCAGTATATGACGAAAGGAGATTCTATCTTTTATGGGCAACCAATGAAGACTTCTCCTGGCCTCAGTGATGTGGTCCCTTTTATGGAGATCCATGATAACTCAGCGTTTTTTTGCACCACCTGAAGGAGGTGATCTCGGCTTTCGGTATCACAACTAGTAGGCTACTACAATCTATTCTGGAGCCCATCATAGTCCTGGCAAGTCTTTCACGGTTCTCTCGGAAGATGAATGGGTGCGCATGGGGTCATTAGCTTAATGTAATATGAGGCTGAAGAAACCAGGCTACTTGCCTGTGCCTTCATATTCAGACTGTGGCCGAGATAAAACCCAAGGGTCTTGACTTTACTTTTTGTTTTGATCATACATCCATCCATCAGTTTGAACCTGGGCATACTCCAGCTCCATCTTGCGAGATTTTGCTTCTGAGCCCATCAGCATCAATTCAGTTTTGCTGGTGTTCAGCGAGAGAACACGGATACACATCCAGCTTTGGATCAGGCTGTATATCCTATTTGTTAATCTCATTCTCCCTCCATAAAGTTGGGGACGACATTGTGTGTCGTCAGCATAATGTGTGAATTCAATTTTATTGCTTTCCAAGAAATCGAGAAAGGGAAATGTATTAAAAAAAATAATCTGCGACAAGCCGGCTCCTTGCGGATCTCCACGTGTAAGCTTAATTGGTTGTGCATCTGCCATATCGCTGCTTACCCTGCATTGTCGTTTACCGAGGAAAGATCTGACCCAGCCTGCTGCCGACATTGAAAACCCTGCCCCTCCTCCAACTGGGTGATCAATAATGCATAGTCCACCAGGTCGAAAGGCAGCGGACAGGTCGAGCAGCATGAGCATAACCATCTGTCCATTGTCCAAATGTCGGAGCATTCTTGACTTAAATTCTAATAGTGCTGTTAGGCAAGATTTTGTGCAGTATCCTTTGGGTGGACTACAGCAACCTTGTCATCCTGGCAATAGGTAACCCAACCTTTGGTACAAGTCTGTAGTACACAGGTTGGTAGTGTGGCTGAGCAGCCAGGCGTATCTCAAGAGGGGTCAATGTGAGCAGTAGGGCTTTTACACAGAGATTCACAGTGACAAGTATTCAAATAAACTCTTACACCAATGTTTCTTGATTAAACAATTATTAATTTAACAGTCAGTTATATAAGCCTTCAGAAGGGAGCAAAACATGTAACACTTAAAATATACTTCAAAACACACTGTTTCCCTAAATCAGACGATACTCACTGGGGATGGCACACAGACATTTCCTACACCCTCAGGTGACTTAATTTGATCACTGTTACATTTAGAGCAATACTGAGTTTGGTGCAAAGGTTAGATTGGGGAATAAAACTGGTAAGTACTTTTGAACACTCCAATGCAAAGTAAATTAACCCTTTCCTGGGGGGAAGGTGAAGACTCAAAGTCAGAGGAAAGAAGAGCCTCTCAGGGAGCCAGGACAGCCAATGTTAGTTGAGAAAAGTCTAGGCGAGCGGCGAGCTGAAGATCTTCTTTGCAGGTAAGCAAAAGTCTTGCAATGTTTTTAGAAAGGTTTGTAGAATTAAAATCACTTAAAGGGCCACAAGCTGGGAGGCTTGTGAGGGGCACAGCTGCAAGCAACTATACAAGGTCCTCCAAGACAAGTCTCAACTGAGAACAAGTAAGGCCATACCACAAGAGGCAAGTCCTCTCAACTGCGTAGTACCTCTGGTTAGAAGAAATGGTTCCAGCTGGCCTCTGTTCCTTTGCAGCTCGGCAGATCCTGTTGTGCCTGGGCCTCAGGTGTGGGGACAAGAGGGAGGACGTATGGGGACTCCTGCACTACAACTGGAAGGTCAGCGGCAGCAATGGGCAAACTTCAATTCAGCGGCACTTCGCGGTTTCAGATCCTCACGTCTATAGCAAATAGCACCACTGCGGTCTCACGGATACCACTCTGGACTTTCCTCGCATCTGGGATCCAGCTCTCTGTTGAGGTGGCTCAGGCTTGGTCAGTCCTGCTTCAAGGGAGTCCGGGGGATCTTCCTGAAACACTGGTCCGACTTAAAAGGGATGCACTTGGTTTGGTGTTCCTCTCCCTCGCACTTCGGTTCCTGCAGCAGCAATAGACGTACAGCCAGCTCTGAAAGGATGTTCAAACAAGTTCACTTTGGGATTAATTGGTCCAACCAACCCAAGGGGAGAAGTCGTACTTTCAGGGCTTCTCTAGTCGAAACTAATTCAGAGCTTCACCGTGCAAACAGACAGTCCTGGAGTTGCAGCAAGCGTCTCTTCCAAGTTCTTCTTCAGATTCCTTCATCCAGTGGTCAGCTCTGCCTTCAAAGCCAAAAAGCCATGCCTTTTATGCAGTTTTCTCCCATTCATTCCAGCCTAGCTGTCAATCACACAGCAGGGTGGTTGTCCTCCAAGGACAGCCAGCCGGCCAATCACCTTTGGGTCCATTCCTGTAACCAAGGAGATAAAGCACAGGGAATTTCAGGCACCTCCCTCACTTCCTGCCCCTGCCAGACACACTGGAGCCAGAGGCAGGCTTCACGAGTGACTAGACAACACAAACAAAGGGACCAAACCTGGTTTGGCATGCAGAGTACATCTCAAGAAGGACCTTTCCAACAAGAAATGGAGAAAAACGAAGACCGGGGCCATTTTGACGAAATGGGCACGCATGGGTTTCTTACTGCAGCTGCAATTGCAGCCCATGGTAAAAACACACAATGCTAGTAAAAGGTAAACCACTGCCACCAGCCAGCCATTCATTGAGGAAAGGGTAACAAAAAAGTTACATGAGAAACTAGACAAAGGCAATACTGAGTAATCCCTCCAGCACCCGATTGTTAGATAGTGTGCTGGGTCTAGAAAGTTACAAACATAAGTAAAGTCAAATTACTCCTCTACTCTTGGAAACCGTTTCACCAAGAGAAAGTATTTAAACCTTTGGGAAATCTAAGAGACTTCCCTGTGCCACTGCACTGAAGGTGCTGTGTGACAATGCAAAGATGATGCCTATGGAGTTTGTCGGACTCCAAAGTCAAAAGAAACAGTTTAAATCACAGAAAAATACGAGAGTGGGAAAAGGTCTCACTCTCTCCAGGTTAGAAATTAAAAGTCCTTTAGACCAGCAAAAAGAGCTGGGGGTCTCTAAGACAGAAGGGAACTAGCACATTTCTGAGAATTCTCCCTAAGAAGCGTTGTACCAAAATGTCATAGGATCTGAGATGTATCAAAACTTGTGAGTAAGCCACTCAATCCAGGATCTGGAGTAAAAATTGAGAGTTGGAAATAGGGCAGTAATTCAACGGATCCAGCGGACATTTACTGTTTTTTTTCAAGAGGGGGTTACTACAGGTTTTCTTGATACCTTTTGGGACACAACCATTCCTAAAGGAGGCGTTGACAAATGTACATAGTGTTGCAATCAAAGTGAAGGAACATGCCTCAATAGCCACAGCCAGGCATGCGACCCCTTTACATTTAGTGGGTTTAAGTTTTTCTATAATATGTGCCAATTCAGATTCACTTATAGGTCTGAATGAAAATAGTTCTACTTTCCAGGTTTTTCGAATGGCATTCATAGTTTCTGCATCTTTAGGAGTTCTTGGGGAGTACAAGCTTATCCTTAATCCTATTAAGTGTCGTGCACATAGCATCTTGTATTGAGGTGCACCATTCAATGTCTCTGGTAACTACATCATTTTTGTCCTAGCTGGGATGTTCTAGCTCATTCGAAATTCTGAAAAATCCCCTCGGTTGAGAGTGAGCTTTTTCAATGTGGTCATCAAGAATTGATTTTTTGGCAAGGATAAGAGCTGACTTGAACGTTTTAGCTGCCATTCTGTATAATTCTTTATCAGACTCAGTAAGAGTCTGTCCATTTAGAGAGTGTTTCGATGTTGACTCTTGCGCGCGCCTGTAGATCGGCGGTGAGCCATGGATTAGTCTCCCTTTGGAGGACCTTCTTAGTTCGCCAGGGGGCCAATACATTAACAGCCTTTTGAAGGGTGTATTCATCCACAGAGGAGAGATCATTCAGATCCTCATGCATGGAAGTAAACCATGGACTGAGGGCTGGTCTGCTTGGGTGGACTGCATGTCTCCATAAAGAGCACTTAAGCTTCAGCATGTACCGTCTTTGTTGGTGCACTTATGGCCGTTCTGCTTGCTCAATGTCTTTACCAGTTACTTCACCGGTCTTTAGGCGCAGACCTGCTGTGGCCTGTCATTCAGCTGCGGTTACTGCCGATTCAAAGGAGTTTCAGGCTGGGCCTATAATGCCCAGAGCCTTTTCAGGGGCCAGTAATGTCCAGGGACCTTCCTCTGTACTGTTCCTCAGAGGGCCGGGACACTTGTGCTGCTGATTGTGTGCTGACGAGTGTTGGTTTTGTTTACACAGCTGCTTGATCCGACAAGCTGTGTAAGTACTGCGGTGTGCCTTACTTGCTCGCTTTGATGGGTTTCCTTCCTTTCTCTTGAAGGTGCGATGCAGGAGTTCGAGTCGGGCAATACTGCAGAGGGATCAGGAAGCACCGGACTGAGTTACCGGCGAGGGACCAAGAAGTCAGCTGTGGCTAGCACAAAGTTCCGGAGCTGAAGAGGGACGGAGAAGTCAGCTGTTGCTAGGGAGCATACGAGGACGCTGAAGATGGTAAGTAAGAAGCGGGCTGGAAGTTCCCCGTCGTGGTCTGCTTCTCGTTTCTTTTCTCCCTCGCAGGTTTGTGGTTCAGTCCCATCGGTAAGCGTCTTGCTGCTAGTGCATTTCAATGCAAAGCAAAACTCCACGCATGGGTGTGGCCACGCAAACTAGGCTGGCAAATCTAAAGGATTCCAGTGTCCATCCTGTCGGCATTCTTAGTAGAACCAGGGAGGATTTCGGAGTGGCCATCTTGGAAGGTCTTCCAAACCCTATAGCAGACCGGATTCATGGCCCCAATGAGGCCTAGACTGTGAATTAATGGGAAACTTGCTTAAAAGGCAAGGGTTTTGGGACTAGAGGCAGAGTCCACGACTGGACGAAACATCCAAAGCAGCAAAAGAGAAGCCTGCTGCAACCTCCTGGATCTCGAAGTACCGGTGAAGCCCTGCTGCTGTTCTGACCTTTTTTGTATCGACAAAATCCAGACGGGACGACTACTTCCCTTGGGTTAGTGGGACCAACTAACCCCGAAATTAACTCCACTTTGGCACAATCCACGACTTGCTGTGCCTCTCCGTTGCTTCTGAAGCCCAATGCCAGGGGTCGAGTGTCCATAACCGAGTGCAACGTCTGCCTCCTCAGGACTCTCCAGAAGAAGGCAATCCCGATCCAGAGTCCCCTCACCAGAGTGTAGGACCGAAGAGCAAGGACAGTCCAACCAGAGTTAACCATTCTGCCTCAGTGCTATTTGCGAAGCGCTGAAACTGAAGTGCCACTGAATCGAAGGTAGCCCGTAGCTGCCAAAGCCTTTCCAGAGTACTGCCGCAGGAGCTCTCCAGACGTCCTCTCACTGATCCCCACGACTGAGGCTCAGGAACCAGGGTCTGCTTGGCTGTGGCAAAACGGAATCAGGATGGACCTTTTGGGCTTGGGGTACTTACCTTATCGCCTTAAGTCGTGCTTTCTCACTTGTGAATTTTACTTATTTAACTCAAGAGTTGATTTCAACTACCCTTTGAACAGGCATAACAGCCGGAGCGCTAGGAGTCTCGGCTGCCTGGGCCACCGTTGTCTGACTCCTATTCCGGTGGCCGTTTCCGACCCCGCCGACATGGGCGCATGCTGCCCAGTGCTTGGTCAGGAGCTCCTTTAGGCCCCAAAACCCTAAAGAGCTTGCACGCCGCCCAACGGTATTAGATGTAGTCACATGGAAGGCAGTGGATGCAAACTGTTAACCCACTGAATTCTCTGTTGCACTCGGGACAGAACAAAAAGGGGTGCACTTCATAGTGGAAGGCGGACACACAGGCAGCAGTACAAAGCTAGTAGGGGCAGGAAATGGGGATATGCATTCTTTAACAAAGAAGGATCAGCCGCCCCCTCCCCCTAATCTCTCCCCACTAGATAGGCCAGAGCCCAGTGTAGGCCTAAGCCAGTTGTCGGAACAAAATATCTGTTTCAGAAGCCAGAATCAGCAGTCGAGATGAACCGGGGAAACAGCAGATAATGTTAGGGAGCATTCTCGTTTCTGTGCTAGTTCCCTTCAACCTTAGAGACCCCCAGCTCTTTCGCTGGACAGCAGGACCTTTTTCAACCTCATGTAGTTTGATCTGATTTAGATGCTGTAGTCTGTTTTTGGAGTCTGACAAACTCCATAGGCATCTACTTTTTGTATGGTGACACAGCACCTTCAAGTGTGTCAGAGAAATCCTTTAGATTTCTCATAAGGTTTAAATACCTTTTCTTGTGTGTAATACTGTTCAAGAGTAGCAAAGTGAAATTGACAACTTACCTTTTCTCTTTGTAGGCCCAGTAGAGCCCATTTTATGTGGAGTGCTGGGGGGTTACCTAGTAGCCCCTTATCCTACCTACTCATGTAACATTTTTTTATGTTACCCTCACTACTTTAAATGGCTGGTGGTAGTGGTTTAATTTTCCTATCATTGTGCTTTCCTACCGCAAGCTGAATCTTCAGCTGCAGTATAGCACCCATGGTGACCATTGTGTCAAAATGGCCCCAGTCTTTTTTCGCCATTTCTTGTTTGGGAGGTCTTTCTTGGGTTTTAAACTGAGCGCCAAACCAGGTTTACCCCTTTTGAATGTTTTGCATTTGGCGGGCTTCAGTACTGAAACCCGCCTCTGGCTCCAGTGTGTCTGCAAGGGCAGGAAGCGAGCGAGGTGCCCGAAACTCCCCTGCCCTTTGTCTCCAGGGAAACATGAATGCACCCAGTCCTGATTGGCTAGTTGACTGACCTTGCAAGACAGCCACTCTGCTGTGTGAGTGGCAACGGGGCAGTGCAACAATGGGAGAAACCTGCTTAAAAGGAGAGGCGTCTTGGACTGAAGACAGTTGACCACTGGGAAGAACACCCAGACGAAGAAACGGTGAATGAAGCTTGCTGCATCGTTCTGGACCGTTGAACTGCCTAGTGTAGTCCTGCTGCTGTGCTGAAACTCCTTTTTCTGATTGTCAAGAGAAGCTCTGGAAAGGACTTCTACCCTTGGGTTAGTGAGACCAACTAACCCCGAGACTATCTTTACTGTATGACCTTCCCGAACTGGCTGTACTTTTTTGCTACTGCAGGAACAGAGTGCCAGGGGTCGAAAAATCTGTAGTCGAGTGCAACGTATGTAAGTTCCAGGAGTCTCCCCAGGACCCTCCAGAAGCAGGATGACCAGAACGCGAGTCACCTCACCAGAGTGCAGGACTGAAGGAGTGAAGGCAGTCCAAACTGGTGGGCAAGATCTGCGGTGGTGCCGTTTACAGAGCGCTGAAACCGCAAAGTGCTGCTGATCCTAAAAGAGGCCTTAGCTGCCGCCGACCTTCGAATTGCTGTGCAGAGGTCCTCCCACGTCCTCCCCATTGTCCCCACAACTGAGGGCCAGGAACATAGGATTTGCATCATTGCAACCAGACAGGAGCCAGCTGGACCACTCTTCTAAACCAAAAGGTACTGTTCTGACTTGGGGTACTTACCTCATGGTCTGTAGTTCTGCTCTTCTCAGTGGAGACTTGTTGATTTCAGCTCCAACTTTCACAAGTGTAACAGCTTGCGACCCTACAAGTGATAACTTTGTGCAAGACTTTGACTATCAGCTCCATAGAATGTGCTACAATTGACTTTGGCTGTCCTGGCTCCCTGCAGAATCGTCTATTCCATTTGACTTTGATTCTTACTGTCCCTCATAGGTGATGCATTGGTTTTAAACCAATATTGCTAGGAAAGGTTTTGATCTAGATTTCCTTGGAAGATTTAAAGTACTCGCATGCTCTGAGAAACTTTAACCTTTTTCCTTCCTTTAACCTTTCCACGACTTCAGAAGTTACCAAGTGCACTAGTGATATATCAATGCAATTACTGTCCTAGTTAGTGATGTCATCTCATGGTGTAGGGCAGGTGTATGAAGCATCTCTAAAGAGTATTTACTTGCTTTGTGTGGATTCTGAGAAAGCATTTTGAAGGGCATTTGATTGCTACGTATATTGCCCTTTTTAAAGAACGTTTATTTAAAAACTACTGTTAAATAATTAAAATACAAACCTTGAGTGTAATTGTTACTTGGCTACTTGTATTGGTGGATGTCATTGCTACTGCTCTTCAGCCCACATTTACCCCTCTTGAGATAGGTCTGTCTGCTCAGTCACACTACCAACATGTGTAGTACAGGCCTGTAAAAATAGCTGGGTTACGCAAGGACAAGGGTTGTGTAACCTCCCACAGGGCTACTACATCAATTCGTGTTGAACAGAGGAGTTTAACTCAAGGTAGCGCAAGCTATGGACTCTGTAAAATGCCACAATGGTGGAAGAAAATAATCTGAGGGACTTGGACATGCAAGGGATTACGGGTACAGGGTACATCACACTAGGGATAGTATTAGTCACGCCTGGGCAACGTGCCTTTACGAATTTCAAAAACAATGTGCAATACTCTGCAGCTTCCACTAGATGTCGGCCTATGCAGAGCATGCGATTCTAAGCAGATCCACAAGCCTTAAAAATATACACACTATGCTT
This sequence comes from Ambystoma mexicanum, assembly GCF_040938575.1. NCBI lineage: Eukaryota > Metazoa > Chordata > Amphibia > Caudata > Ambystomatidae > Ambystoma > Ambystoma mexicanum. Next base: position 20,099,625 of record NC_090935.1, read on the forward strand.
AGATATCAAACTGCATTATGCCCTCTGAGCAGGTCACTGCTAGTTTCCATGATACCCAAATGACATGTTCGGCTTTCAGTATTAATACTTGTGACGAACCAGGAGTCGGACTAATGACTGACATGCTTCAAGGGTGTTAATTTAAAATAAAAATGCCTGTCTAGCCCCATCGCTATGAGGGGCGTTCGCTGCCTAAAACTAATGGTGCTGAAAAGAAAGTCCAGTCCAGATCCTGGCCCGCTAACTGGCCCCGACGCTTAAGAAAACAAAAAGGAGGGTGGTGTAATAGCAGGGTTTGAAACTGAGGGGAGCTAGGAGATATTTAGCGGCTGCTTGTAGCCTAGAAGAGTCTGGTTATCCTGGAAGGAACAGCTACCAGGATCTACGTTTGACTCACCAGGCCAACTAATGCCAAACAAACACAGCTATGTAAATTTATCTATGTGCATTTAGGACAATCTATAATCAAAATGCCAGCATGGGGGGGTCCTTAAAAAATAAGCAATATGTAAAGTTTACATCCTATGTTGACAGAACACTGTGTACTACCTCCTGCTCACTGGTTAACGATGGATCCCTGTAATAGCCTCTGTGTTTGGCATCTGCCTGGTCCAACACTTGGATCTCATCTCCAAGAAGCAGGTTTTAAAAAGGTTTGTAGTATTATGGATGTCTTCTCCTACAACGGTTTCAAAGAAATGTTTGTGAAAATTCATCAATTTCCTGTAGCACAATCCTCAGCTTCACAGCAGGTTCTGAATGCCACAGTTTCCAAGTGCTTAGAGATGTTCCATAGGGTCTCCTTTCCCCAGAAAGACAAGGGTTTTAACCCAATTCCATAACATTTTATTTTTTAAACATTGGAGGGGTGGAACCCTCCAGGTTCTCTCCCTCCATTTCGGATATTTATATTTTTGATTTCTTTGACCCTTCAAAGTCCTCTTGTTCTGAGACAGTTTTACTACTTTGGTGGGGAATCTGCACGTCGGGTTCTGTTGGTAACCCGTGTGGCCTTCCCCGCTTTCAATATTATCGTCTCCATGTTTCTCGCCTTTCTAGCAGGGCCTCTAAATGGCATTTTAGGCCAGGACTTCCCAAAGCCCTCCATACTCTTGCGTTATCACTACTCAGGGTTTTCTGGCCATCGAAAACCCTTGTGGATCTCCCAGTCTCAATTCTCACAGTTACCTTTACACGAGCATTTGCTTCCCTTCCACTGCTTAGCTCGGCAGCTAGTGCATTTCTTGTGCATAGCTTGGCGATTTGCCTTCTTTGCTTCAGTATGGACTTGTAGTCTGTTACTAGACCCCACGCACGCTATGGCTTCCATTTGTTCGTGCCACAAGGCAAGACACTTTTTTTACCGTCCCAGTTTCTTTCTTGACCCAGGCCTCGTTGCCAGTCAGGACACCAGCCTTCCAGCACCGTGCAAGGTTCTGGTTTGCTCTCGACGCTACCACTGGCTCTGCAGTCTAGCGTGGCTCCACCCCTCGTCTTCCCATCAAAGACTAACGCCTGTGTGGGATTCGCTCTTCCTTACACATCCTTCGTGGTTTTATGCAAGTCATCAGAAACAAAAGGGGTTTGTCATTCTTCTTTGACTGGCATTCAGGTACAATCCAGAATTAACTGAAGCCAAAGAAATGTAAGAAATGTCACTATTCAATGAATCAAAATCAAAATCAGGGTTAACAGTCTTACTTATTAACATGTAGGCAGAATAATGTTCCCTGGAACGGGCGTCACTGTTGGGACAGTTTTTCTTAAGTAGTAAAACCATTCAACTGAGACAGTTCAAGACTCCATTCTTAGTAGAAGGCGGTACCACTTGAGTACATGGTAGCATAGACAGAGCAGCCAGACTCATGGCTATGGGCCTCATTAGGACCCTGGCAGAATAGGTTTAACGGCAGCGGGAAAGGTGCCGGAGCCGTTAAACCCATTCAGCCCTATTACGAGGTCCCCTTGCGGGACCCGCTCTGGACGTCTGGTCCGACCAGATGTCCTTTGCGGGTCCCGCGAGGGGACCAGGGAGCTAACAACGGGCCCGTTATAAACGGGCCCGTTGTTAGCTTCCTCCCCATTCCCATTGAGCCCTATGGGGGCTCAAATGGGAATGGGTATGTTGGATGAGGAATTACAGGGTCCTCCAAGGTTGGAATGTCCCGGTAATTCCTCATTCAGGGAACCCGGACGCCAGACACGCACCCAGGTTTGGAGGCAGCCATTAAGGGCATGGCTGTCTCCAAATTCGTAATGAGGCCCAAAGTATTGTAAAAAATAAATGGTTTATTTAAATACAATTAGGCCCAGATAAATCTTGGGGGGAAATAAGTGCTATCACAGATCATATAAACACATAGAAAAACACGACACTATGCTTGAAGGTACAGACATCTAACCTTATTTTGAACACCCAACAGTTCTAGGGAAGCCAACACCAATAGTTACTTTTGGATTACTTACAGTAATACAGGGTAGTAGCCCGTCAGTCGTACTGTGACGCTCAGCAGGAAATCGCATAGTAAGTCAACTGGACAATATACTTTTCAGAATAGTGGAACACTTGTTCTAAGAACAGTAAAGCACCTATAACCGATTCAGGTTAACAGTTATTCTAGGGGAGTTGGACCTTGGTGTAATATTCAAATTACAGTTGCTTTTCGGTTCACAAACTAAGAGAAGCAATAACTAACTCATTTAAGATTAACACACTTCTACTCAAGGCAAGTAAAACCTATACACTTATTAAAAGGAGCCATCAGCAACTTAAAGGCAGGTATAAACCTCAGACTATTTTTGCGTCTGTCTAAACCAGACCTGGGAAAGTATTACCCAGTAAAGCACAAGAATAGTGTCTAACACTTATGACACTCCCGTCCCCTGCACACCATAACAAATGAAAAAAGTCATCCTATTAATCGCAAATATTTTTACTTGCATATTCTTGTAGTTCAAACAAAAATTAGTTATCTTCACACAAATTGGAATATAATCAAAAATGTACAGTTTCACAAAACAGTTTATCTCCCACAACAGAGATAAAATCTTGATTGTGATTTTTTTTGAAGCTCAATGCGTTTCGGGGTTATAGCCCTTCTTCAGGAGCAAATCATTCTGAAAGTAATGTATGTAAAGAGACCATTCAGGGATCCAATTATCACATGTATATAAGTATCAGTCTCAGAGGTATACTCGCCCCATTGTTTTCAATACCAATTAATCCACAGATGTGACAACGTTCTTATATTCATATATAAATAACTTTATACTAAGGTGTGGACTATATGTTCATGCTGGTGTATCCCTAAGTTCAATGTGGACTATATGTTCATGAACACGTTCACATTGTTTTATGATGTACAGTTTACTGTCCACACTGGTCCCAACTAGTGATATGCCATATAATCATATGCAAACACTTAAGCACCTCACCAGTGATCTATTCTCTCTGAAATTTGCTATACCTGTATTGTGATCCAGCAGAAAAAAAGTGTGTTGAATCTGCCTTTCATAGATCGATAACGTGTAGGTGTTGAAAGTAAACTAGGACGAGAGGTACTCATCAAGGGGACTCAACACTGTCCGTCATCCAGCGCGCGCTCAAATGTCGATCATTGATTCCAACAACTTAAGGTCCCCTACATACAAATACCAAAATGTAGTATCCTCAGAGGGGATTGTCAAAAAAAGAAACAGCACGTTTTATGCTATGTATCTATCACACTCACCTATTCACAGGAGTGGATAGTCGGAATTGGTATGGAAAGTTCCAAGGTCTTTCCGTCGCATTCAAGAAAAGAATTCCAGTATATGACGTCTAATACAATACAGTGACATCTTCAGTAATCTTAGTATCCGTGACTAAACACATATTGTCGCTACACTGGAGCCCAGGTGGTGGGTGGGCCACAGGCTGAAGACATTGACCAAACCTGCTGAATTTAGCTAGGCCCTGGAAACCATTTTGTGAAATAAAGATGGTTTGAGCCGTGTGCACCACAGCGCGGCCCCCACCCTTGGAGAGTTTCAATTATCCCTGTGGCCGCAGCTCTCTGGCAGATCCGCTGAGAGCCCCTTCCCACGAACAGACCGACATGAGCTAGTGTTAGATACCAACACTAACATTTCACCTTCCGCAGTGTATCGCTGTTTCCAATATGACCCGGGCCAGCAGGGCCGGGGTGGAAAAGAACTGTAAAATGGTCTCCTGACAAAAGCAGAGTCCCCAAATACTAATGAGCAAATCACCTGTGATGAAACTTCTCTCCACGACCTCTCTGACTAAAAACCTGTAGCCTCCATAAAAATGGCAGAATGTGTGCTTGTATGACATTAGGGATGAAGCACCCACATCCCTGTAGCTATGCGCAAACAGTAAAAGTGTCCCGGGAGTTTTTCATGTTTTGTGTTTTACCAAGAAGCCTGCACCCCAAGGTCCCATGCCATAACTGAAATAATGCTGCTAGAGTGCAAGGGAAGACAAATGCAACCCTATTGGGAGCTCACGTAAGGGGTGCATGAAAAGGCACCATATGTATGCCCAAGCTCACCATGTGTCACTGCCGTCGGTCTTATTGGCGGGTTGTTCCTGCGCGCTCCACCAACCTTACTACTACCTCACTTACCGCACATGTATAGACATGTAACAAAATGTTGTGGTTGTTAAATACTTAGCGTATAAGTAATGTGTTCGAATTGGCCATATGAAAGGCACTAACAATGTCAAAAACGTGAGCTTTGAAAAGACTCAATGAGTATTGTATATTATGTGAATGTTTAGGTCTCTTCCACCTAAATCTGCAACACACAAGGAAAATACCATTGTGAGCACATGCAAGGCCATTCCCCCTCCCCCCCCAGTGAAGCCTGCCAGACTAAAAAGCAGAGGCCTGTGCTGCTCTGCTCCACCTCCCCCAATTCGGCTGGAGCCGCTTCAAACATTCACATTCCCCCGCAGCACCCAAGGCCACGGCCTGCCACCTGAATTATTTACAACCCAGGAGTAAACCCCGGCCTTAAACACAGATCCAAAGGCGCCCTTTCTTAGGCTCCACGACCCACCGGCTCACCTTAGGTTAATGGCCCCTGTAAAATTAGGACACCCAATATTATGGCAACACCACAGGAACACATCCATAATGACTTCTAACGAGACATAACGCGGACCGCCTGTCCCCATGCCCTGAGAACCAACCTCGCGACCTATGATACCCGGTCAACAGGACGATGGTAACCATGTATTGATGAATCACCAACAGACCCCACTCCAGGTGCATTCCTCCTGTATTGCATTAACCTGTAGAATAAACTATTGGAAGATTTACCAGGGAACATAATATTGCAATGTTGAATGACTGCGGTGTGCGTGGCCCTAGGGCAGAAAGCCAGGAAAGACATTCATCACTGACACTGGTCACGGCTGGCACAACAACACCGTCCGGATGAGCCCAGCTGACCTGCCAGGCCCAGCCCAACCCACAAGGGTAACCAGTGACGTCCTCTAGCCACGGCAAACCACATCGCAGCAACACCTATAGTTAGTAGTCGCCACCCAATCCCCACAAACTTGTGCCCCCTATAGCATGTAGGTTCTTATGACGCATTCTGTAAATATATACGCATGTCTTTGCTATTGTCAGACAGAGCGCTCTCGGAGTTTGCAGAGTTCTTTGCATGCCCTATTCTGATTGATAAACTCCCATTTAAGCTCACCCGCACTTTGTCCTGGCCTTATTCCCATCCTGGGAGAGTCCATTATTGCCTCTCATTGAGGGGAGGATCGTGCTATCTGGGGGACGCTCACCTTCAGTGGTGACCCCAAAAGCGTGATTATTATTTTCTGCTAATATTTATATACACCCCTACCGTCCCCTTTGGCATGAAAATCTCCGGTCGAAAAGAGATACGCATGGTGCGCCGGCTCCAGAAGGCTGCCCGCCAACGGCGACCGGTACGCTCAGAAGTGCGCACTCACCAGAGAGGGTACGGGATCCCGGTTGAAAAATCCCCTTTGAGTACCGCTCGCCAGAGCCGGGGCTGACCGTTGAGCGTACGGCAACACTGCCTGGACGGACCCAGTTTCGGAGACTCTCGGTTCAAGACGGGCACGTGAGTATTGAGTGCGAGCGACCATTAAGGGGGTAGGGGAGGAAATATAGGACAGGGAACGAGGTTGGTTGAAAGGGAACACCTTGGGTCTACTAAGGACCACTCTAAACATTCTTTGCTTTTTCTTCGCATATGGCCATTAGGATTAAGAGGTGAAAAGAGATAAAGAGACGGGAACCTAGCTCCGCGAGGGGGTAGAAGGCGGCGCCGCATAGTGCTATCTTGACTAGTACTGGGAATATATGAAGAAATGGAAAATGAGATGAAGGTGTCTGGTAAAGGAAGACACGGAGAATACATTAGTGACTGCTATTTTTTCTATTCTTCTCTCTGGGTACGGGGAAAAACAGGGTTAGTACAAACAAAGATAATCTAAGTAGAAAGACAAGTTTATATCAAAACTAGGAGACAAATACATATCAGAGTAAGACGGAAAGGGACAGCTGGCAAGGGAGGACAGACTGGGCTATGAATAGAGTGTTGCCTATGGTGTGTAAGCATCGTATGTGTCAGAACATATTTGTTATACTGAGTGTGTAAAGGTGGTCAGAAATGCATAATTATGGTGTGGTTATGGTAAGTGTGACCAGAAGACATCTTGCAAAGAAGAGTGTAATGTGTTAAAGTGAGTGTTTATTTTTTGATTTGTTGGGTAAAACTGCTGAAGTTATTGATGGTGTACGAAGGGTGGTTTGCTCTTGGATGTGCCCCCTAAAGTGTATAGAATAGAGGCTGTGCGCAGCCATTCTCATATTGGACAGGTGGCGGAAAAACACGCAGGTCCCCACGCACAGTAAGACACAAATACGTAGACGCATATGGTGATACATCTGTATTGGGATATATAGACATATATCAGTATCGAGCAACCACGAAGTATGGGGGCAGAAACACCCTTATCACATATTTGTGAAAGTCTACCTGGGTATGCTGAACTAAGGGTACGCTGTATTAAGAAATATCATGATCAGTGGATCACAGAGCTGAAGGGAGAAGGATTACCTCAGATATGGCCCGAAGGGGGATCGTTTGACAAGAGTGTCCTAGATATGGTAGCTACATGCATTCTTCTGAAATACAAGGGGAAGCAGCTACATAATAGGAGAGAAATATTAGACCTATGGAGGTTGTTTGAAGAGATACCCCCGCTTAAGAAAAGGGAATTAGGTACTGATCTGCCATCTACCACTGACAATCCATTACTGATACCAAAAGATGACAAGGTGTTGCCAGAAGGGGAGCCACCAATAGAGATAACCAGGTTGTACCAATACTAAATAAGCCAGTGCCCGCAGAAGGATACAGTGACCCAACATATGTACCCCCAACAACAATCACTACCACCCAAGGGCCAACAGCACCCCCACCATATGAGAGTCAGAGAGCGAGACCAGGTGAGTACACCAATAGTGAACATAGAGAAACTAACAGAAGACCTAGAGTCCAGGCTCTCTATAGCAAAAGATGAGCTCTCGAGGATAAAAGCCCATATCAAGAGCGCAGAGTGAGAATAAAACCATTGAAGAAGGGTGGAAGAAGGGGGAGGTATTGTTTAGGATACAGGAAGAACCGACCCGAATAATTGAACTAGAGGGAAGAGAGGGGTGCACTGATGATGAGATAAGGACTACAGGAGGTAGAGAGGAGCTACTGTGTGATATAGGAGAAGATTTAGAGGAAAGTGACAGGCTAAGCATGGCAATGGGAGGGGGAAGCGAGGGGTTGGATGGCGCATGTTCAGGGAGAACCATGGATGAAGAGTGGGCAGGACGACTAAAGAATAGGTTGGGGAAAATGGCACCACTAAGAAAAAACAGAACGAAGGTGAGTGCAGATACAACGACAAAGGGGAGGTTACAACTCCCACTAATACACAGGGGAGGAGGGAGGCCAAATTACATACCCTGGGCGCAGATGGATAAGGCCAATCTGTTAAAGTCGTTGCCCCCGCTATCAGGAGGGGCAAGCAAGTGGATATATGCATTAGAGAAAAAAACAGCCGGGGTACCTCTAGCAATAGGTGATGTGAAGAGTCTGCTAGTATCGGCAGTTGGGGATCAAGCTGACAGAGTATGGGTAAAGGCTGGCTTCCCGGGAGTAACTTTAGACTGCGATCGCCATGATGGCGCCTCTTTCAACACAGTATGTGCCAAGGTATGGGACGCCCTACGAGAGACGTTTCCAGATACCCCAGATTTGCAGTCAGTAATGCAATGTACAATGAATGACGGGGAAGATGCTATGGATTACATTTTTCGGGTCCAAGAGATGTGGAGAGCAGAAACGGGTACGCCCTGGTATCAATCGACCTCATTATTCTACTTCATAATAAAGAGGGGGCTCCCAAAAGAGGTGCAAAAGGCACTTGACAAAATAGCAGGTATTGAAGCAAAAGGATGGCCCGAAATACAGAGCATAATAGTACACCACTGTAAACGAACAAAAGAGAGGGAAAAGGAGATAGCGCAGAAAAGATTGGCAGGCGAGGCAAAATTAGTACAAACAAAGCTGGTGAAGGTCGCTGCAGCAGTAGCTGCGCTCCCACACAGCAGGGAGGGAGAAGAGGAGGAGGAGGAGGGGCTGGTAGCAATACAGGGGAGGATGGCAACGAGTTGGGCAGGAGTAGGGCAACGGCAGTGGAACGAACAGGAGCAGAGTGGAGGTCCGCAGTGGCAAGAGTGGGCCCCTCGAGGGGGACGAGGTGGGTACAGGGGTCGAAGAGGGGGTGGACAAGGGTATGGGGGGATCGGGAGGAAATGGATGGCAGGGTCCTAGAGGTGCGCAGGGAAGTTGTTGGAATTGCGGGAGGTGGGGGCACTTTTCCAGAGAATGTAGGGGTAGAACAAACAACGGATTTCCAGAGAGAACACTATGGCCACCCCCACCCGGGTAGCCCATATGGTCTCCCAATGGGACAACAACAAAGGGAACCAGAGCACGGGTACCCAGAGCAAAGGCAGGGACATCACTACAGAACACAGAATCACCCACAAAACAATGACAGTATGCACTACACGCCAAGCAACCCTTTTGCAACGACAGCAAATGGAGCCCCAGCACCAGCCCCCTATAGTGATTTATCAGTAGTTACAGGGAGTGTGTTCAACCAGGGGGCGGGGAGGAGGGCAATGAGACACCCAGCATAGGACAGCCCACAGAGAACACTTGCGTGTCCTGTTCTATCTACAACCTACGATGCAGCAGAGGAACCATTGGTAGGGGTGCAGATCGGAGACAAGCAGTTCATATTCATGGTGGATTCGGGAGCAGAGAAATCATGTATTAGGGAGGGCTGGTTTCCGTTATCTAACCGGAAGTTAGAGACGCAGGGGTTCTCTGGGGCTGTAATTGAAGTTGCTTACACAGAAGCTTTGGATGTGACAGTGGGGGGTAAAACGGTAAAAACACCCTTACTATATTATGAACAATCGCCAATAAACCTGCTCGGAAGGGACCTTCTTAGCAAGCTTAACATGACAATATCATTCACAGAAAGAGGAATAGTGTGTTCGACACCAGGAATATGCCCATTACGCGTAATGCTGGTAGTACAGGCTCGGACAACTGCACCAGAAATACGTGGCCTGCCAGTGGACGAAAGAATGTTCATTGAAGGTTTAAAAACACTGGCCCAAGTAGTTCCTGAGCTAAAAAAGTTAGTGGAGAATACCCGCAGAGTTTGTCTTTCGCCCAATAGTGCGCCCAGACATAGCACCAGGGTCAGTGGTATCCTTAGACTTGCATGCTGTACAGGTATCAGTAAAAAGAATTGCAGTGATTGGGATGGACATAGATGGGTGTGAATGGCGCACTGTACTGTGCATCAACGCCAATATTGCCCTACGGGACTTATCTGATGAGGATCTCTTTTCCGATTCAGAAAATGATGGCGAAATAATAATGGAAATAGCAATGCCCTGTGACATTTTGATTCAGACTAGACAAATTCCCGTCCAGTTGATGGCAGTGGTGGGAACGCCACCGTCGTTCTTTGACGATGACATGCGACTGGTGCCAAACAATTTGTGGACAACTGGCCCCCATGATGTAGGGTTGTTGCATGGAGTAACACCAGTGGTAATAAAGCTCAAACAAGGGCAATTCTGCCCCGAGTGAAGCAATATCCATTGTCCCGTGAAGCTGAGGAAGGGATAAAAGAGACAATAAATGCATTATTAGCACAGGGGATAATAGTGCCTTCAAACTCCCCATGTAACACCTGTATCTACCCGATCAAAAAAGCAAAGGGAGGGGCATGGAGGATGATCCAGGATTTACGCCCCCTAAATGACGTCATACAGAAAGAGTTCCCTTTGGTCCCGAACCCTGCTTCAATATTATGCAGCATCCCGAAACCGGCATCACATTTCACAGTGGTCGATTTGAAAAACGCATTCTTCTCCATACCCTTGGCAGAAGAAAGCAGATACCTGACAGCATTCACATTAGGGGGAAAAGAGATACGAACATTGCAGATTACCTCAGGGATACTGTGAAAGCCCAAGCATACTCAACCGCATACTACACGAAGACCTGGGTAATTTATCAGTTGAAAGCACGATCATTCAGTATGTAGACGATTTGCTCGTCTGCGCGCAGCGTGAAGAAACATGCAGAAAAGACTCAGTAACACTCCTGACGCTGCTGGCGAATAAAGGGTACAAGGAAAAGCTACAATACTGTCAGAAAGAGGTACTGTACCTGGGGCAGCTGATTTCAAGGGACGGAAAAAGAATCATCCCTGGCAGAGTGGAAGCAATAAGGTCAGTGAGAGAACCCACAACAGTGAAGGAGATGCAGAAATTCTTGGGAATGTGCAACTATTGCAGAGCCTGGATACTAGATTATGCAGCCTACACCAGGCCATTACTGCAAGCACTCAAAGAGGCCCAGCAAGAGAACAGGGAAATAGAGCGGTCAGAAGAAATGAGTGACTCGTTTAAGTCACTAAAAGAACTGATTGCGAGTGCTCCAGTACTCGACAATCCTGATTATGAGCGCAAATTTTACCTGTTCTCACACTGTAAGGGAACCCTTATGACAGCTCTACTGACACAAGACTTCCCTAGGACACAAACCATTGGCTTACTATAGTGGCACATTGGATGCGGTGATGCAAGGACATTTCGCGTGCGAGCAATCTCTCGCCGCCGCCGCATTCGCCATTGAGAAAAGTGCCACAATAGTAATGGGGTGCCCTGTCACGTTTTTCGTAGAACACATTATTTGCGATACTTGAAAGATCAAAAAGTACACTGACCACACAGCGAGCAACTGCCTATGAAATAATATTGTCCAGCGCCAATATCCACGTGGTACGGTGCAAGACAGTAAACCCGGCAACGGTCATCACAGAACCGTGCACACTAGAGGACATGCAAGAACACAATTGTGCAACTTACACAGGGGAAACAGGGGAGGACACAGTGGTGTGCGAGAATGCCCTGAGCGAGGGAGAGGTGTATTTTGTGGATGGGTCAGCATCGATTGACATGGACACAGAAGAGAAATATGTGGGATTGGTAGTGGTGAGGTTAGAAGAAGGTGAGCATGAGATACTAGTGCATTATCGCCTTCCATCACATTTCTCAGCACAAGCAGCAGAACTTATTGCCCTAATAGAAGCATTACATGCAGCTAAAGGTTGTGCAGTAACAATATAAAGATTCAGCTTACATGACGACAGTACATGGAGGTCTAGTAAGATGGGGGCGGAGAGGGTTTCGAGGAGCAGATGGGACCCTAGTGCAACATGCAGAACTACTGAAGGAATTGATTGAGGCCCTAAAAGATCCAACAGTAGTAGCAATAGCGAAGTGCCAAGCACATACGTCCAACACAGACGTTGTGTCTTTGGGGAACGCGGCAGCGGACGCTGCTGCCAAGGAAGCCCAGTACTTTGAAAAACATGAAACAGGTGAGTACATATTACAGCACAAGGCAAGCGAAGAGCTCCCAGAACGATACAATGCCATGCCCATATCACAAATACTTGAGCTGCAGGAAGGGGCAAGTGGTGATGAAAAAATGGTGTGGTAAAAAAGAGGGTGCAGCCAATCGGCAACAGACTTACTATGGCGACAAAATAACTCAGGAAAAGTAGTAATGCCGGTTAAACTATTAGAGATCGCATTTCAGCAATTACACTTTCCAGCACACAACACCAAACACATTGCAACAGAAATACAAGATGACTGGTTCATGCCCTGTCTCCAGGAGCACATATCAAGATTGACAATGGAGTGTACAACGTGCCAGATATATAACTCTGGAATGACGCTGCGTACACTCAGGGGAACAATTCCAAAACCGATAGGGCCCTCTAGAGAACTGCACATTGACTACGCAGATATGGGGGAAAGTGTAATGGGGCACGCTACATGATAGTGGTTGTATGCCCATTCTCGAGGTGGGTGGAAGCAGGCCCATGTGCACGACCGGATGCTAAAAGCGCTGCAAAGTTCATAGTAAGGGAAGTGTTCCCGCGTTGGGGAATTTGCGATGTAATTCGCTCAGACAACGGCAATCACTTTGTGAACGAGCTCTTCAAAGAAGTGACCACATTATTGGGAATAAAACATAAATTCTGCTCAATTTATCATCCTCAAAGTAATGGCGTTGTAGAAAACATGAACGGACTGTTAAAAGGGAGACTGTCCAAATTGCGTTTTTCATTAAAGAAAAACTGGATCTACTGTTTGCCCCTTGCGCTGTTTGAGCTGAGGAATCAGCCGAGCAAGGACACCATTTGTCCCCGCACGAAATCGTGACAGGGAGACGGATGCACACTGCACATTCCCCACTACGCCAACAATCAGACGCACACAGAAGCGCCACGATATTGGGAGTGGAGTTCACAGATTATCTGAAGAAGCTAACTAGGGCAGCGCGCAATCTCTAAGCAGCTCTCTCCACCATTCACAAGGGAAGAAGGAAACACAACAGGATCCCATGTAGAACATGAAGTACAGGGACAATTATTGCCAGGAGAGTTCATTTATGTCAGGAGCTTTGTGCGCCGGTGGAATGCCCCACGGTTCCACGGACCATATGAAGTGGTATTTTGTACCCCTACAGCTGTAAAAGTAAAGGGGCTCAAATACTGGATACATTTGATGGATGTGCGAAAGGCATATAATAGTGTGCAGGAAGAGGTGGATGAGGAGGCACAGACAACAGCAAACAATACAAATGAAAATGATGAGTGAACGTGAACATGTGAATGGAGGAGTGTAACTGACAGATATAATTGTTAACGAGAAACATATTTCAGGTTATCGATAAAGATAAAAGATTATAAAATAAAACGATTTAAGTGTAAATAATAATGTGAAGAATATGTATATTGTCTGCTCCCTTCTCTGTACATCCCAACCCCCCTCCCCTACCCAAACCCATCTCCCTTCCATGACCTCTTGGCACTGGTAGTGCCAACAAAAATTGTTACATACATGCACTTAATGCACTTTTATATCTCAAACAGGAACTACCATGGCAACTAACGGGCAGCCTGCAACGGATAGATTTATTAGATATAGAGAATTTTTAGCTGAGAGATGTAGATATTCGTAGAGTGTGGATTGTCTGTATGTATTACATTATTTTTTACAATATTGTTTGGCCTGGTTACGTATTGGTTTATAGCGTTCATCTCTACCGAGATGAACGAGGGGGGAGGGATTAATGTGACAAATGAAACAGCAATTGTAAATACTAAAGAAGGTGATTTTTTGGTATGGGACGGATCTAAACTGGTATGGGGTATTTCACAACACCACCCAATGTTGCTATCTCACCAAATGAAAGCTTGCAGGAAAAGAATCGAAACAGCACAACGTCTCCGGCAAATTACCTAATTACAATGCCCATAGTTTAAATGATCGTAAGCCCTCTGTTATATCATGGTTATACAACACCCCCACCAGCGCGCCCACTCCCGCAACAGAAAACACACTGCTAGATAGTAGGAAGAAAGAGAATGAAAAAATGATAGTGAGATATGAAGCATCATATGACTGGGCAAAGGTGGGGCGAGAGGGAGAAAGAGGGACCCACACTGTCCATCGCCCATGAAGCTGGGAAATACCTTAGAAATAGAAATAACAGACGGAAAAGGGAGGCGGGGAGGAGGAAATATGATGAATATTATGGGTTGGGATTGGACAAAATGGAAGTCCCACGACACCCCCACCAGACAAATCAATGGTATGCGGACATGAGTGCAACGGCTAAGCAAACAACAAATGAAAGCTGTTATGTCTGCTCCCTCATTCCCCATGCTTCAGGTACACCCAAAGTATTGCTACCCAAAGAGTTGCCTATTGTCGATGCCCAGTGTCTCCATCTCACGTTGTGCAGAATTAAGAACACCTTCCAGGCACATGAGGTGACTTTTAAAATGCTGCAGAATGAGAAGACCTGTTATCCGAAGGCGGTAGGAGTGGTATGTTTGGAGGAGCCATTTTTTATAATACAAGGGACACTTTTTTCAGAAAATAAGTGGAAAGACGAAGAGATAATGTGCAAGGCTGAAGCACTGCGAGGTGTGGCACCAGAGAAACTGCAATGGATAGAAGAGACATGCACACCAGTATGGAAGGAACACATCTCAAAATTGACTTGGGTAACGGCCATTGAAAAACCCTTCAAGCTACAGAAAGAAAAACTATGAACTGTGTTTCAAGGGAGACGGGAAAACCATCATGGGGTAAACAAAAATTGTAACAAGACCCTCACCATACCAGATATGAGAAAGGGGACAGCGGCCCTCATGGACACTTATTGGGTATGTGGCAATCAGGCATACTTACACCTCCCACAATCCTGGAGTGGCAGCTGCTCATTGGCCACCCTACACTCCGCACTAATGCCACATTGATGGGAGCAAGAAAACATGAGAAAAACCTCAGCAGAATGAGGCCCAGCCAACTGCAGAGTCACAAGTATATGTGCCGTCTTCAGGGAACAAGGAGGAGGTGCTGTCCCGAAACAAACGATCATCGAACTACATATCTAAGGCATCATCAGAACTGCTGGCACAGATCCCGGATAGATATCGATTATTCAGCTCTGCAGAAACTTTCTTTGCCTCACTCATCCCTAGCATCCAGGCACGAGCAAATGCAAAATGGCTCCAAATCACACACTGGGAGCTGATCCAGCTGGCAAATGACACTGAAGAAGGGTTTAACGTAATAAAAGTGGAACTGCAAGCACTGCAGCTAATGACCATGCAAAATAGGTATGTCTTGGACCTGTTGACAGCAATGGACGGAGGTGTTTGCCGAAAAATTGGAAGTGCCTGCTGCACTTTCGTACCTTCCGAAGACGCAGATAACGGTTCCTTGTCCCGTGTGATCGAAGCAGTTCATAACCTAGGAGAAAGAATGAAAATGGAAGGTGGAGCAGAAGAAAGTACATGGTGCGACAACATCTTCTCCTGGGTCCCATCGTGGCTGGGAATGACTTACATTTTTGATGCCGGCTGTAGTGTTCCTCCTTTTTATTTTTTGCCTGTGCCAGGTGGGTCTTCGATGTTGTGCTAACGCAGTACCGAATGGTGCAATGATGATGGTGACAATGGGCAACGCCCGCGGTACAATACAAACTATGCAGGAAGTACAGGTACAAACAGGAACAGATTACACGTCAAGATTCCAGATGGTGCCCATGTACCACGACAAGGATATAGTAGATAAGTTATGGCACACTACAATTAAAGAGCCCCGTATGCTTGAATGGTATGAGGCGGTGTGGGTGGACTTAGAAGGGGAGAGCGGTTGTATATACCTGACCTGCACCCCAGATGAATATGCTAGGAGAGGTGAAAGCCTGCAAGGGGTGTGCAGGGCATGGATGCCCATAAAAGGCACCCCTGCATGGGATGACGCTATAGCTGACGAGGAAGAGTGCAGGAGGTTGGAGGATTTAAAGTATTTGTTACTTAAGTAACGAAAGGTGGGAAATGTATGGGAGGATTGGTCCAGCAGACCCCCCTCCCCTGCATCTTCTCCCCCCGGTGAAGTCCATGGCTCGTCAGGGGTCCCCCCCTGCCACCAGGGCCCAGGTGGTGGGTGGGCCACTGGCTGAAGACATTGACCAAACCTGCTGAATTTAGCTAGGCCCTGGAAACCATTTTGTGAAAAAGATGGTTTGAGCCCTGTGCACCGCAGCGCGTCCCCCACCCGTGGAGAGTTTCAATTATCCCTGTGGCCGCAGCTCTCTGGCAGATCCGCTGAGAGCCCCTTCCCACGAACAGACGGACATGAGCTAGTGTTAGATACCAACACTAACATTTCACCTTCCGCAGTGTATCGCTGTTTCCAATATGACCCGGCCAGCAGGGCCGGGGTGGAAAAGAACTGTAAAATGGTCTCCTGACAAAAAGCAGAGTCCCCAAATACTAATGAGCAAATCACCTGTGATGAAACTTCTCTCCACGACCTCTCTGACTAAAAACCTGTAACCCCCATAAAAATGGCAGAATGTGTGCTTGTATGACATTAGGGATGAAGCACCCACATCCCTGTAGCTATGCGCAAACAGTAAAAGTGTCCCGGGAGTTTTTCATGTTTTGTGTTTTACCAAGAAGCCTGCACCCCAAGGTCCCATGTCATAACTGAACTAATGCTGCTAGAGTGCAAGGGAAGACAAATGCAACCCTATTGGGAGCTCACGTAAGGGGTGCATGAAAATGCACCATATGTATGCCCAAGCTCACCATGTGTCACTGCCATCGGTCTTATTGGCGGGTTGTTCCTGCGCGCTCCACCAACTTTACTACTACCTCACTTACCGCACATGTATAGACATGTAACAAAATGTTGTGGTTGTTAAATACTTACCGTATAAGTAATGTGTTCGAATTGGCCATATGAAAGGCACTAACAATGTCAAAAACGTGAGCTTTGAAAATACTCAATGAGTATTGTATATTATGTGAATGTTTATGTCTCTTCCACCTAAATCTGCAACACACAAGGAAAATACCTTTGTGAGCACATGCAAGGCCATTCCCCCTTTCCCCCAGTGAAGCCTGCCAGACGAAAAAGCAGGTCTGTGCCGTGCTGCTCCACCTCCCCCAATTCGGCTGGAGCCGCTTCAAACATTCACATTCCCCCGCAGCACCCAAGGCCACGGCCTGCCACCTGAATTATTTACAACCCAGCAGTAAACCCCAGCCTTAAAACAGATCCAAAGGTGCACTTTCTTAGGCTCCACGACCCACCGGCTCACCTTAGGTTAATGGCCCCTGTAAAATTAGGACACCCAATATTATGGCAACACCACAGGAACACATCCATAATGACTTCTAACGAGACATGATAACGCAGACCGCCTGTCCCATGCCCTGAGACCCAACCTCGCGACCTACGATACCCGGTCAACAGGACGATGGTAACCATGTATTGATGTATCGCCAAAAGACCCCACTCTAGGTGCATTCCTCCTGTGTTGCATTAACCTGTAGAATAACCTATTGGAAGATTTACCAGGGAAGATAATATTGCAATGTTGAATGACTGCAGTGTGCGTGGCCCTAGGGCAGAAAGCCAGGAAAGACATTCATCACTGACACTGGTCACGGCTGGCACAACAACACCGTCCGGATGAGCCCAGCTGACCTGCCAGGCCCAGCCCAACCCACGAGGGTAACCAGTGACGTCCTCCAGCCACGGCAAACCACATCGCAGCAACACCTATAGTTAGTCGTCGCCACCCAATCCCCACAAACTTGTGCCCCCTATAGCATGTAGGTTCTTATGACGCATTCTGTAAATATATACGCCTGTCTTTGCTATTGTCAGAGAGCGCTCTCGGAGTTTGCAGAGTTCTTTGCATGCCCTATTCTGATTGATAAACTCCCATTTAAGCTCACCCGCACTTTGTATTCCCATCCTGGGGGAGTCCATTATTGCCTCTCATTGAGGGGAGGATCGTGCTATCTGGGGACGCTCGCCTTCAGTACATAAAATATTTAACTTCTGATCTAAGAAGCTTATTTGTACTCGACCATGTGGAAAAGTCGCTGGCCACAGCTTCTCGCCGTTTTCTTACTGCAACAACCAAAAGTTGGTAGCATTATCACATGGGTCAACATGTGAGACTAATATAGAGCGTTATCTTGCTGTGCACCGTTGGAAACTAGTGCATTCTCGCTCACAAAAAGCCATATGTAAGGAACGTTTTGCCATAGAAATGCTTCAGTGTTGATCTGAAGTCTCGGGTCAGCTTGACCCGAGTCGCGCGTCTAGTCACCTCAGTCCGTTTCAAAGGTACTATTAGCAGTGTGCATCAGCATATTGCCATTAATGTAATGCTATCGATAAGATAACAAATCGAACTTTGTAGCTGCTGTGCTACAAGTTTTGTGCCGTAATTACAATGTCCTCAATTGTGAAAGAATATGATGCATGGTTCCCAAGCTAATTGTTATAAAACGTCAGATGTCGTCAATCCATATTCCCTCAGTAATGTTATGTTATTACTTACCTCTGCAATAGACATATGGTCCATTATATATCATAAGATTTTTATTAACACTGGGCACATAATGTCAACACCAAGAGCTTTGCAGAATTTCACAACTCATTAAGTTAACAAATTCAATGACTCACTCTAGCTCGATCCTTATAGACGGATCGTAGACATAACTTATGTAGCATTAAAGAAGATCCTATGCCCAAGGGTGGTTCTGTGTACTTCTTTGTCCCAAGTAGTCTTCAAGGGGCTGAATGACCAGATTCCCCCCTAGATATTATTCCATGTAAGATAAAGCAGTTTAATGATAAGTCCTCATTCGTTCTTTTTGGGTGCACTGTGTCCAATAGGTCAATCCAGTACATCTCCCTCCGAGTGAGGCGTGTGTTGTAGTCCCCACCTCTAGGTGGACGTCTCACCACTTCCAGAATGTTAAATTGTATTTGGGCTATTGAGTCTCTCAATGCGCCAAAATGTCTTGCAACCGGTGATTTTACATTCTTACACCAAATGTTTGATTTATGTTCGGTCCATTGCTCACAGGCAGACTGTGATGTTTGTCCCAGGTATAAAAGCACGCAAGGGCATTTTATACTGTATATTACTCCTGTAGTTTTGTAAGTAGTAAAGTCTGAGTCGAATGTTCTTACCTGTTTGGGGATGCATCATCTAATCACCCTTTACTACATTGTTACAGCGTCTACATGATAAAAAGGGAAAAGTCCCCTTTCTTTTCGATGTCAATGATGGTTGATTTTGTCTCGTTGCCCTTTCAGTTTTCACCAATCTTTCCCGAAGATTTATACCCAGTTTGTACACCATCACTGGTGGTTCAGGCAATAGCTTCAAGAGGATGGAATCATGATGAAGAATTGACCAGTTCTTATGAATGATTTTCTTGATGTGGTTGTCACGCTCACCTAGACCCCACAGGGGTGTCGATCGGACCCAGACAGCTGAGGTCTCCGTCAATGTGATGCGTAGTGCAGAGATGACTGTCTGGACTGGCCCGGCTAGTCTTGTCTGCTGGACCCGAAGAAGTATTTTCCTGCAAGTGGAGACAGGGATTAGCCACCTGTGGGTTTTAGTGATAGCCTCCCAACTGTTCTCGCTCTCCCCCACTAATCACCTCGGATATCCCCTTAGTAACCTCACCTTATGTTTGTAAAAGATGAGCTCTCCATACTGCGTGTCTTGCAGGGGCGCGTAGATGCCAGTTACTTCACTGGTTTGAAGGCATTGGGAGAGTTCCGGTAAGCATTGACTCTGAAGTCTCAGGCGGGATTGGTAAGTATCAAGTTCAAAGAGTTCTATGTGCCTGATGTTCACTCTTGTCCCCTTCCTTCCTTAAGTTGCAACTGAGTTTGTGAGAAGAAGGTCTCGTAGCTGCTGCTGGCGTTCAGGTAAGAGTCCGTTACCCAATGCTGTCCGGTAACTACTGCATGCGTTAACGTGTTGTTTTTCTCCCTCTTTACAGATGGCATATGACGATATGGAGAATAATACCGCCGGTGGTAAATCAGGTAAGTCTATGGTGGTAAGAGGTATTTGTTGATTCCCTTGCCTCACCTTGTTATTCTTGTGCCCCTAGGTGCCGGAGTACGGCGAAGAAATGATGGAGACCGTGTCGGATCGAAAGATGCTGCGAGAACTGGCGAGTATGGCGCCGTGCTGGAGCTGCCGAAGCGACGCGTGCAGGACTGATGTACTTTCCAGGTCGGGAGATGAAATGGATCCGGAATCAGGTGAGGAATATGAAATAAGTTTGTTTTCTAACCTTGTCCTTTTCTTCCTCTTTATTCTAGGAGCTCCGGATTCGAGGCGGGCGTGGCAGAAGACTGGATGCTGGCTGCAGGCACGGTGAGAGTCACGTTGCTGGATGCAGAACACGAAGCATGTGCTGCTGTTCGGGCGTGGTTTAAATAGCCTCCAAAGTAGTCCCAGAAAAGAAGTTCCCCAGGACCACACCCGAGTAAAATATAGTCCCTGTAGTAAAATAGTCCCATCCAGGCCTCACGTTGACTTGGATTTATTTGCAGCAGGGTCTGCATGAGGTAAGTAATGTCTATGAGCCTGGCGCCTATGGCACCAGGACTGATTTTTATTATGAGCCTGGTGCCTATGGAGCCAGGACTGAACCCAGACAGCTCCTAGCTGGGGCTGCTGGGGTTTTTGTAAATGTCTGGATGCCTGCTGATGGGCTTGATCCGGATGCCCGGGGTAGGCATCATGACAGTGTTAACTGTCTCGAGTACTTGAAAATATGTAAGAGATCTCGTCTCCTTCCTTGGTTTTAGGAATTAGCAATTGCTCTTTTGAGACCCGAGAGGCTCTCATGAACCTCATGTGGGACTCCCTCTGGATAACCTCTGTTGGTGAATCTCTCGGTTAGTCAAGTGCACTCTATAAGCATCTGGATCAGAAATAATTCTCTTTAAATATATAATTTGGCCATATGGTAATCTTTTCATCATTGCTTTTGGGTGGAAACTTGCTCCACATTATATTTAAACATACTGATGACTGGGTTCTGAATTGGTGGATCAAAATAACTCTTTGGTTTAAGTTCAAGTCTGTCATCTGATTGTTCAATCGGTTGTGTTTCAAAGAAGAACTTCAATCAAACTTTCTAAAGTAGTCGGTGTAAATTAACCTTCTCTTCTAACAGACTTGTGTTTGCAGTTGGTACAAAAGACGATCCCTTGTTTAGAATAGCCATCTGGTTTGTGTTCAAAGATTTACTGGAGATATTAACAACAATGTCTTGAACTATTTGTCTGTCTTGTGGGTCTTTTTGCCGCGTCTGGTCTTTTTTTCTAGAAAATGTGTTGAGTCGACAGGTATGTTAACTTCGGATGTGGCAGCCGTATCTGCAATATTTGCATTGTCAATCTGCTTGCGTGGTACCGGTCTATTTGGAGCTATTGGGTCACCCATACTTCCATCACTGCTATTTTCTGAGCTAGATGAGTTGGGACGTGGATTTGGAAATCTAGTTTTGTTCTGAGCATAGTATTCTTGTCAAGACTATACAATGCCGTTCAAATAACCAAACATATCCCTCTTGAATGTTCCAAGTTTCCTTTGCTCTATGTTGTTTTTATAGGATGCCAATTTACCATTAATATCCTCTAAAATTGACTTTAGAGCCTGTTCGGTTTTAAATTGATTTTTCAGTTCAGAGATTTCTTTATCTAGCTCTTCAACAGTTAGGAGAATTAAATCAAGCAAGCACTTAAGAATTTGGTCCTATTTAATAATGAACTCTTCATTGTCCTTAGATAGCGTTGGACGAAGGTACACTAAGACCTCTCGGTATACGCTGTGATTTATAGTACTCGACCAATGTGGTTGCGTGCAATTTTTGTGAAATTTCACGCCCGATAATTCATTCAAGTTTAGAGATCAACCTGTCTGGTGGTTCTCATTTATCAGCAGTTTTCTCTGCTTGTCCTATCAATGAGCGAATCCTCTTTGCTTCCTCACTTGAGAAAGCCAATGTTGTTGCGTGTTTGTAAAGACGCCGGAGGGGGGTGTCTGTACTTCTGATCTCTATATGGTAGAGGAGAGGCACAGAGGACCCCAGCCAATATTCTCTATTATTGGTGGGTGGTCGAGCAATCAAGGCCTAGCTTCTCAGGTGATGCAGGCTGGTTCTCAAGTACAGTGTAGTCCCCAAGCACCCACAAAGGAATGTCCGCACACTGTATTGGTTAAAACAGTATTTATATAATTAATATTCACGGTAATGTACAATATCACAATAACTCACTTTGCGCTCTGAAAATCAATAATGGTAAATATATACAGTTCTAAAGTGGTACCACAAATATCAGATCTCATTAAAGTGCATACGGTCAGAATGACACAGATCAAAATAAAGAGGAAACCAGCAGTAGAGAGAGGAAGGAAAGCAAGATGGTTGAACAACTGGCAGAATACTGGTCACTACCGTGAAACAGTTCTGTGTGGTGACCCCCCCCCCCACCACCTAGGCAACCTGTAGAATAATGATACAAGCCCAGTCCATATAATGTTCTCAACAGCCTTCCTAATAGTTCTGCAACCCAGAGTACCTGGCGTTGTAGCGTTCCTTGCCAGGGAATCGACGGCCCTTCTTGAGTTCCCTCCCTTTAAGGCAGGAGTCACGGGTCAAACGTCCGACGGAGAATAGGTCGAGCTACGACGGTGAAGTGGCAGCTTCATTTCTGGTGGTGCTCGTTGACGGGGAAGCGTAAACGTCCTGCACGAAAGGCGTGCCGGGCACCTGGGTGTCGATAGTTCTGGGCCACAAAGAGTATGAAGAACTGTGGTCCAGCAAGGGCATCGAGTCGTCGGCATCTCTGTGTTCTTTGGGTGGCGGGTAACCCACCGGTGGATTCTCATCAGCGCGTCAATTGTCAGGCTTTCTCCAGCTGGATACAGCGGGGATGGTGCGGACGAGAGCGTCCTTGGATTCGAAAGTTCTTCGGCAAACGGGAGCACGGCGGATCCGGACGGCGGCGGTCATCGACAGTGGTGTACAACAGTCTGGGCGCTTCTCCTTGGAGTTCCACAGCAGTCCCAGTCTCGGGTCGGCAGCCTGTCGAAGGTCTGTCTACCAGGGAGCTTTGGCAAAGATCAGCTGGTGCACGATGGTCGTAGCTCGGGAAGAGGGCGCCTTACCAGGTCTTCTTGGGGTCAGTTCTTGGAGGCACAACAGCTTTCAGATTGTGAAGGAGAGCAACAGAAATTCTTCTCGTCCAGCAGGGCTTCAAGATCAAGCTTCAGTTACTCGTCGTAGTGGACTTCAGCTTCTGAACACAATTCCTAGCAGTGAGAGGTCCCCAGATATACTGTTGATCTCCCATTCATTCCGCTGGGTCACACTCAAGCATCCAATCACGACTAAGGTCATTCATGCAGGCAGGCAGGCAGCCAGCCAATCAGGCACACAGTGCATTCAGGCTATTCACTTCTCTTCAGACACTCACAACAAGATGTGTATTGGGACAAGTACCCAGCCATTCATCACTCCACACTGCATTCATACCAGTTTCGGGCAGGGCTGTCTCAGTCATTGTGTCAAACACCAGATACTAGACACCCACAACACAGAATGTGTATTCGTCACACACTCCATTCATCCGGGTCCCACCCACAGGCGTACCCACAACATACAGTCGTTGGGAAGGCTCCAGCCAGTCTGGTCAGCACTTCCCCCACACTACCATATATGAAACTTCCACCCAGCAGCCAGTCAGGGGGAAGGGACTTCGGGAAGATCAAGGTAACGGGTGATGGAAGGCAAGAGGCCATGGGGGCCATTTTGTCTCCATCCGGAATTCACCGATTCCAATGACAGGGTCTGGGCATCCCAAAATGGAGGACGCTCAGGACACCAGTCATTTCAGAACGGAGCTGCCACCAGCCCATACCCTGCTCTGTGGGTCACACACAGGTGCCCAAAAACATACACTAGGGGCACAGGGTTATATCCCCCACCCATGGGTGCCATAAGGGTATCCCATTGGTCTTCACCAAAAGAGAGCTGCACCACCAGGAGTCCCACATGAACTCTCGCACAGAAAACACGACAGAACACACGATAAAAAGCAGTAAAGGATTCGGAGGCCCTGTCCCTCCGATGCATTTCCAGCATCACAGTGTTTCTCTGTAATTTAATTAATTTTCGAAAACGACAGTGTCAAATGACAAAGGGTGCTGCTTATAGTTGGTGTCACACTGTGAAACGGAGACAAACCAAATGAACAGAATGTCCATATGCGCACACCTATGAGTAATTAACAGTAACTAATTGGTTAAATCAAAGGTAAGTAACACTTCAGGTGAAGGGGAGGAATAACTCAAAGTTACTCTAGGTACGTAAAACCAAATGCAGAATTATTCTGGACAGGCTAACAGCAAGTCTGGGGAAGCAAGACCCAGTTTGGAAAAGTATACATCTATTGTGTGAAAGAAATAATTAGTGAAGTCAACAGCATTATTTTTGGGAAAGAGGCCCAGCCAATTTACGCGCGAGTAAAATAACCTTATATCTACTTTCTATTAGAAAGGCGAAACAGTTTCTAAGAAAAGAAAGATGGTACATACACTTTTCAGAATGGCAGAACTAAGGTCCGTAAAATAACCTTACATATACAATAACCTTACTATACTGGGATGGCTCAAAACGCAGGTCCTCTTGAGTCTAGTGGTCTCGCCAGGCTCTTGGTAGGGTTCGTTGTTTTACGAGTCCCCCGGTCGATTGGAAGGAAGGGCTACAGAAGGCTCCCGTTACACAGCAGGCTCGCTGTAAATAGTCTCAACTGCGGTCTCGATATCTTCCTCTTCAGTTTTGGTTCCAGTGGTCGACTACCATTCAACTTCCAGGATCAGACTTTTATGCAGGAACCCACCCAATAAAACAGCCATGCAACATTCCAACTATGGAGGTTGGGGGGGGAAGGGTTAGCAGTCCTTTCAGGACAGCCAGACTTCCAGTTTGAAGTGGATTCTCGCAGTCAGGCTAGAAGACAAAGGGCCGCAGTGTTTTGGACTCCTCCATTGCTTCCTGCCTTCACACACTCTGGAGCCTAGGCGGGCCCGCCAAAGATAAAAATCACACAAAGGAATTTCCTATGTCAGGGGAAGGACCAAGAAAGGACTAGAAATGCTAAAATGGCGAAAAAAAGAAGACCGGGACCATTTTGGGAACTAATAGCACCCATGGGTGCCTTTACCAGGGCTGTGCAAACAGCCCGTAGTAAAGGTTCACTGCCAGCCATTAAAGGTAGGTTTTTCCTTGTAACATACATGTTACATTTAAAAAGAGAAAGGGGATACTCCGTATCTCCCCAGCACTCCACATAAGGTGTGGGTGCTGCTCTCACTTAATAAAATGTAAGCAACAACAATAAGCACTTATTACCAAAAAGTTGTCAATGGGGATAACTTTTAAGACACTATGGTGAGTCTTAAAAAGCACCCCCACAAAAAGAGTAAAGATTGTACATGTGGAAAAAGGATCCCTACTCAGAGATAAGGATAAATAATCCGCCAGCAAATAAGTTCTTGGGTTGATAAAGGTCAAGAAGATGGGTAAGATTATCATAGAAATTATCTAACAGTCACTCCGAGGTCCCAATTGCACAGGTCCGTAGGATAGATCTTGCTGAGCGGGCCTATCTCCTTAAAAAAGGAGTGAGCAGCCCTCTGGGGAAAAGGGACCCATTGTACAGATTAATCACAACTTGATAATTTCTGTTTTCTGTGTACAGATTTGCCAGTTTTCATGATGCTCCATAATGTGTGGTTTTCATTCTATCTGAATAACCCATCATTGCCTGCCCATCCACTGCCCTCTTCCCGCAGGTATTGCCTTCTGCTGACGGAAAGAAACAAGGGCCAGTGCTCCCTATAATGAGCTACAGCCTGGAGAGGCAGCAATGCAACAAACTGCTGTTAAGCCACAGTAAAGATGCAGGCTCTGCTGCTGGCATGCAACTGGCTGAGGCGGGTCGTGCCGCCTCCCACGCCCAGCAGGACCCCTGCCATGCCCAGCCCGCACAGTTCTCCAGAACTAGGTGGAAACACCAACGGCACTTCCTTGTGGAATATCCTTCTTTGGTATATGGGCATCACCTTTCGTGGCACTGGAGAAATAACCAAACTTGCAGTGATGCCAGTGAAATTAGTGCATTTGGCATGTTCTCACACTCTGGTGAGAATAACAATACTAACAGCAGCGGACATCTGGTCGCTTCTCACGGTGAATATTTGCAAAATACTATTATAGGGTCAACAAACTGAAGATCTTAACTGTTACTGCAGCCCTCCAACCTTCATGTGGTATCCCCAGGGACCTCAGAGCATCCTACAGGTCTCCAGTAAAGCAGGCTACAGAAGGAGCCTGTTGGAGAACAGTGGGCTGGAGAGAAGAAACAAGGAAGGGTAAACAAGGTGGTGTGAAACCAAGCAGGGAAGCATGAGTGAGCAGTAGAACAAATGAGGGTTGGATAGTTGGTGCAGACGCTGAAGCCCAAAGACCACCACTGCGCACCAATGCCCTTCAAGTGTTCTAAGAGACATGCAGCTAGCTGGAGAAAAGAACAAAAAAATAGAATCCCTAAAACGAACAATGAACTTGTCAACAAAATATAAGCGAGCCATCATAAAGGTGAAAGCAGAAACTTACAATGCCAGGATAGCTAAGGCAAACTAACTCGCAGAACTATTCAAAATATTGAGAGAACTTGAAAAACCCACGTCACCTCCCTCCTCTGTTCTCAAAGACAAATCTTGGTGTGCAAACATCAATGAGGAATAAAATCTGCCTTTTGCAGAAAGAAATTGCACTAAAACAAAGTCAAACTAACAAAAGCACCCCCACTTCCCTGGCGAGATCACTTGCCATTTCCCCTTTCACCTTCAGAGAAATCGCAGAATCGGAAACAACAAAAATAAAAATCAGAAACTATCCAGATGCACAAGAGAAATCTGCCCAGCTACTATCATTAAAGACTGCACATCAGACCTAGTCCCCTTCATCACCAAGTTTATCAATGCCATTTTCACCGCCAACCTAGTACCTACCAGCCTCAAAGAATCATGGGTCTTCCCCTTACTAAAGAAACCATCACTAGACCCCCCCCCCCCTCACTGACCAACAAGTACCGCCCCATCGTCACTGTACCCTTCCTGCTCGAGAGACTAGCCAGAGCAGCCTACAACCAGATCCAATGCTACCTAGAATCAAAAATCACATCCTAGGAATGTGCCAATCTGGCTTCAGACCAGGCCACGGCCCTCCTACTAGATCAGTCTGCAGCCTTTGACCTTGTAGACCATAAAACCCTTTGCCGTCACCTCAGGTCTGCCACTGATTTCTCATTAGACTCTGCCAATTGGATTGCATCTATCATTAAAGGGAGATCAATGAGAGTCGTCTGACACAGACAGTACTGCGCCCACCCTTGCGGTGTCCCTCAGGGATCCTGCGTATCCCCTTCCCTCTACAATATTTATACAAAACCCCCATTTGATCACCTAGACATTTCATATACCAACTACGCGGACGACACTCTTCGTCCCAACCCCGCCCCGCGAACACTCTCCTGACAGGCTCCTACGAAAAAAAAGATTCCTGCATGCTCTACCAAGCATATGCCACCATCCAGGCCTAGATGGCTTCCAATCATCTATGCCTTGACCATAACAAGACTGACATTCTGCTAGTAGGCTCCCGTGCAGTGATAAAATATCTCAGCACGCATTTCTCAGCCTTCACGATAGACGGAATCCAGAACCCAATTTCCAAATCGATATAAAACCCTAAGCGTATACTAGCACGCTTCGCTCTAATAGACAAATTAGCACCAATGTGACGGTCAGCCTAAACTGCCAAGCTGATCAATGCAGCAAGACAATTTCTCACCACGGAAAGCTGCTCAACTATTGCCAGAGCAACCACAAGCGCAAGACTAGATTACTGCAATGCTCTGTGCAGGAACCTCCAATCGGAACTTAAATAAACGTAATACAGAACAATGCCTTGAGAGGGTCGCTCAAACTTCCCCCAAAAGGGAACACATCTCAGCCGCCAGAAAACAAACAGATTGGCTCCAGAACAAGCAAAGAATCATCCTTAAAACCCCTACAATGTCTGAGCAGAACAGCCCCACAGTATGCGTCACAAAATTGTAAGAGCGCAACCGAACAGGCCGCTAAGATCCCCCGATGCTTCCAAATTAGACATTCCTAGAGTGAAAAGAGCCAAAGGTGGCGGGGTAAGTTTCCTTTCAGTCGCAGCAAACCAATGGAACGCCCTTCCAACTGAGCTCGGAACCCAGGAATCTTAATGCACCTTCTGCAAAGCTCAGAAAACCTGGCTATTCACCCAACGCCTGATAAGCCACTGACAATCGCCTAACCCCATTGGCACCACTGTCTGTCTGTTTCATGCAATGTATTAATCTCTGTACACATGTAACTGGTATGCAACAGCGCCCTGATGCCCGAGGGCTTAGGCGCCTTACAAAAGGAAAAAAATAAGATGGAATGCTCAAGGTTGCAGGCATATTTGAGGTTGCTATCTTACAACTGCCAAATGGCAAAGTTCTGTACCAAGGAGGAGATTTCAGCTTTCTTCTGAGAACTGGCCAGACTAGTGGGTCTCCTGGCTTCTTCTTGTTGGGCTTTTTACCCAGTTCTATTACACTGCTAGGCCTTGCAAAACTGAGCACGTGTCCTGTCCTTAAGGGCTGGACAGAGTGAAGTACTGAATTTACAGGGCAGCAAGGACCTTTGTTGGTTAGATTAGCATGGGGTATGGGACTGTCGTGCATCAAGCCGGCTTCCAGCAGATTGGGATGGGGACTTCCACTAGAAGAAAAAGGTCCTCTGGAGCAAATGCACCTTTAGAGACGCATGAAGTGACATGGTCACATGACATAGTCACATGGACCTGAGAAGGACATCCCCGGTATTACGGAGAATTCTCAGCAATGTGCTAATTCCCTCCACCTTAGAGACCCCAGCAACTTTGCTGGATTTTGAGGACTTGATTTTTTTAACCCAGAGAGAGCTAGACCCTTTTTTCCCCCCACTCTCGTGTATTTTAATGTGATTTTGAACACCGTTTCTTTTAGTTGTGGAGCCCGACAAACTCCATAGGCATATCTTTTCAATTGTGTCACACAGCACCTTCAGTGCAGTGACAACACGGGGAAGTCTTTCAGATTTCCCAAAGGTTTAAATACCTTATTTGGGATAAACTACTGTTTCCCAGAGTATTAAAGTTAAATTGACTTTATTTACATTTGTAACTTTCTAGACCCAGCACACACAATCTTACAATAGGGTGCTGGAGTGGTTACTTAGTATCCCCTTTGTCTAGCGTCTCATGTAACATTTCCAGGTTTCCCTTACTCGATGAATGGTTGGTTGCAGTGGTTTACTTTTAACTACTGTGGTGTGCATTTACAACTGCAGTAAAGCACCCAAGGATGCCATTTTTGTAAAAATGGCTCCAGTCTTCTTTTGTCGCCATTTCTTTGTGGAAAGTTCCTTCTTGATATTTACGCTGTGTGCCAAACCAGGTTTGGCCCAGTTGTTCGCTTTGCCTTTGGCGGGATTCACAAGTGAAGCCAGCCTCTGGCTCCAGGGTGTCTGGCGGGGGCAGGAAGTGAGGGAGGTGCCCAAAATTCCCTGTGCTTAGTCTCCTAAGAGTCCCAAATGCACTCTATGGCGATTGGCCGGCTGACTGTCCAGCAAGGACAGCCAGCCACCCTGCTGGGTGACTGACAGCTAGGCTGGAATTAATGGGAGAAACTTGATTAAAAGGCAGGGCTTTTGGCTTGGAAGGCAGAGTCGACTACTGGACGAAGGAACCGAAGAAGAACTTGGAGGACGCCCGTTTCAATTCCTGCACCATTGGTTTGCCCGGGGAAGCCCTGCTGCTGTGTTGAAACTCCAAATTCATATCGTCAGAAGCGCCTGCAAGGTGGCTTACTTCGGAGTTGAGTTGGTCGGACCAATCAACTCCGAAGTAAGCCACCTGGACATCTTCTCGGAGGTGGTTGAATTTCCACAGAGTTGCTGATGGAAACCGAATAGCCAGGGAGAGGAACACCAGATTGTGTGCGTTGCTTTTAAGTTGGCCAAGAGCTCCAGGACTGGCTGAGCCCCCTCAACAGAGTGCGGGACCCCAGAAGCAAGGAAAGTCCATCCCGACAGCCAGGAACCGCAGTGTTGCCATTTGCGGTAGTTGTGAGGAGCTGAAACACCCAAGTGCCACTTGTTTGAAGATTGCGAGCGATGACCGTCCCATTGCAGTGCAGGAGTCCTCACAAGTCCTCCCTCTTGTCCCCACGACTGAGGCCCAAGAACAGGGAGATTTGCAGAACTGCACAGGAACAGAAGTCACCTGCTGCACTTTTTCTTCAATCTAAAGGTACTGTAAAGTCTGAGAGAACTTACCTCTTACTGTAGAGTTGCTTGCATCTTCTACTACTCACAAGCCTTAACAGCTTGTGGCCCTACATTTGATTCTTCTTTTCTTCAAAGACTTCTTCAAAGACTTCTAACCATTGTGCAAAGACTTTTCCTACCAGAAGTGCTTCAGCCCATAGCCGTGTGCCCATAGCCGTGTGCCTGCTTAGCGGATCTAAAAGTATTTGCCTGATTAAGAATATTTGTGTTCTCTTATTTGTTCTAATAACCTTTTCCTTTGACCACTTCCTAAGAATGTTCTAAATGCTACAGTAAGATATTAATGTCCCCAGCACCCTAACTATTGAAGTCACCTGAGGGTGTATGTTTTGACTGTGTGCCATCCCAAAAGGGTCTTTACTGATTTAGAAATATTAAGAGTGTGCGAGTGTTACTATTATATTGCTCCCTTATGAAGGCTTACTCTGACTGATACATTAATAATGGTTTATTCAAGAAACCTTGAGTGTAAGAGTTTATTTGGATACTTGTCACCGTGAATCTCTGTGCAACTCCTCTACAGCATACATTGACCCCTCTTGAGATGCGCCTGGCTGCTCAACACGTTACCAACCTGTGTAGTACAGACTTATACCCAAGGTTGGGTTCCTATTGCCAAGAGGGCAGGGTTGTTTTAGTGCACCCAAAGGGTACTGAATACAATGTTCCTCCTACCCGAAGCAAACTGCATAGTGTCAATAGGACTCACCAAATATTCACGATATTCAGGAATTCTGATTCTTTGCCCCTGTACCCTCCCCAGTTTCAGGCTGGGAGGGGTGACCCAACTGGAATCCTCCTACCCTGCTAACCTAGCTCTCTGCTCTTTCCCACGCTCCCTCCTCTTCCTTACAGCTTGCCGACTGGCCGCCTGGTGTACCGCAGTTTCTCTCAGGTCCTGGGCACCGCCGTCAGTCCTCTCCCACACTTGCCTCAGGGCCCTAGACCCGACCCCACCCAACCTTACTGCACTCGAACAACTACCCTAAGGAGTGGCTCTCTCTGCACTTACCCCAGTTTCCACTGACTGGGTGAACCTGGACCTCCCTTTCCCTGTGACCTGCTGTGCACTTGCACGTTCCGAATGCACTGTACCGGAAGATGGTCTCCGTTCTCCCTTGTCTTCACCCCAAAATGCACTTGGTAAAACAGCAGAATCGCTGTGCAAGCACATTTTTTGTGTCTCAACTGTTGAAAGTATTATATGCACTTACTCTGCCTGTGCAGAATATTATGGTCTCAGAATTTCAAGGCTTCTGAGCGAATGTCCCCCCCCCTCCCCATGATCCCAACCCTCCTGGACCACTTTGAAACACTTGCCTGTGTATGGGCGCTTTATAAATAAAACATTACCATACCAACTATGTATCCTTTTCTGTTTCAGGAATAATACACTTACAGTACCAACACATAAGTACTTTCCAACACGTTAGATTTTCTTCAGAGGCCTTTTACTTACCAGTCCTTTCCCAGTCTAGGGCATGCGTGTTCTCAGTGGCAGAAGGGGACATTGGTGGTCCAGTGTCCAGCTGTAGGCAAGTCAGGATAAGGCAAAACGTAGGAGAGTTCCAGAGGATTTCTCAGCTCACAAGTATCAGACTTTAGAGTCGGTAAAAGGGGTCCGGGACTTCGTATAAGGCTCCCTCAATGCGTTCCAGCACATCAGCAGTCACTCAGCAGGCATCACTGGTCGCTGGAAGTAACTACAGGCATCTTCTCTTCTTACTCAAGTGGTCGGCCTGTCTTTAGCTTCCAGATACAGACCATTTATCCAGTAACCCAGCCAATCAGCACACAAGGTAAATTCAATCTTTGGGACTGGTTCCAGACAGGTATGCCAGAAGACAGAAGAATACAGAGTTTGTCTCCTCCCTCGTTTCCAGTCTTAAGACAATCTGGAGCCACAGCGGACTTCCGAAGGGATTCCTGCTGAAGACAAAAATGAACCAGGACCACCCCCACCCAGGACGGCAGAAGGACCAAGAAAGAACAAGCACATAAACAGTGAAAAAGAATACAGTCACCATTTTGGGCCAATGATATGATATATGATATGGCATTTATAACGCGCCTATACACAAGTGTTTCAAGGCGCGACCAATGGTGACCCTTCTGTGCATTACTGTGGCTGTGAACACAGCCTGCGGGTAACATTTAGACAACCTCCATGTCCCCGCCACCAGCCAATCAGGTATGCTCATCACGTACAGAAGTGTTACAGCCGCTGTGGGGAAGGGGAAGGGGAAACAGTAACCTCTCAGCACTCCACATAAGGTGGGGCGTGCTGATCTCACAGTATAAAATGTACAGAGGATAATCTCTCTCTCTCTCTCTACCCTTGAGAACACGTTTCCTGTAGTGTAAGTAATGAAAGGTTACAGCAACATTGAGCAAATGGATACTATGCATCTCCTTAGCACTCCACAAAGGGAACTGTAAAAAGGATAAAGTGCATCCATCTACCCTTGGGAACATTAGTTCATGATAGGAAAATAAGAAATGAAAAAGGGAAGCCCAAGGGGCTCCACCGCAACACTGCACAGAAAGCTGCGTGCTGCAACAATAAAATGTAGATGCCCAAAAGGTTATAGGAAAGTATGATTCTCCACAAAAGGAGGGAGGGATGTAAAAATGACTTGAAGTAAAAGAAAGATTTTGTGGGGAGAGAAGGTGGGGGGTGGGTCGTGGGGCTTTAGGGAGGGTTCAACTAAATCAGGAACATAGAAAAAGAATCCACAAGTCCAGCAAAAAGGGCTGGGGTCTCACAGGTGAAGGCGATTTGGCATAAATATGAAAACCTAACAGAAAATCCAGACCAGAGTAGGGAAAAATACTTACCGAGCACGGGACAGAATATCTAGAGGACCCGAGCAACCCACATTTCTAGCTTGAGTTCAGAAAAAAAACAAATTGGGGCATTGACTGAGGGCCATCATTACATATGTCAGACCCACATAGAAGCCCCCTTTTATGTTCTTATCCACCGTACCATCTTCCATGGGGAAAAGAAAGCCAGCGGTGGGCCTGGGGATCCAGGTCAGAAAGCCAATGGAGAGGCAAGAGGATGAATAAAAGTGGGCATAGGAAAATGGAAGGAGTGGGTTATTCGGGTGAGGTCAAGAGGACGACTAACAGAAGGTGGAAGGAGGGCGGTGGAGAAGGGCATGGAGGAGAATGACTGAAGGAGTGGTCAAGGTGAGGGATTGGTTCATGGGAGATAGTGGTACTTGGGTTTGAATGTGCGTGCAAGTGAGAGTAGGAAGTGAAATGAGAGTATGAGAGAAGAGGACGGTGGAGCGTAGTAGTGTGTACACTGGAGTACTGGGGGACCACCTAGATTGTTCCCAGAGAGAAGTCAGACATTCAGCTTCTTAGATAGGAGGAATTCCCAATCTCTAGTGACAACTGGCGTTCAGGGACACCTGGAAGGGGAGTGGGGGCAGGGAAGGCAAGAGATAGACGTGTGGGGGCAGTCTTTGAGAGTTGGTGTGTTCCTGGGGGCAGATCTGTGAACGATGAATGGCCTGGTGAAGGCATGAGTCAAACACATGTTGCCTTAGTTGAATAAGTAAGAATGAAAAGCTTGAATTTCTTGGTTAGAAAAACTAAGATTTTTAAGAAAACTAAACGATAATTGTGTTTATACTAAATCAATGTGTGTAAAGTCATAACCATTGCAGAGTACAAACAATGTTTGGGAGCCAGTGTGAAGTGAAACGCCAAGTGGTAGTGGTACTGTATCAATGCGCTATGCTTGTACCACAACTCGATACAGTGGGGTTTCGGTCAACAGGTTAAACCGATAGAAAGTGAATACCAGGGCTCCTTCACCTTCATTTAAAGCAATGGTCGAAGGCAGGCTATGCTTTTGGTAGAGGTAGCTCAGCAGGGGAATCTTGTACACCAAGTGCATCAATTACAAAACTAAGACGAATGTCCAAGCAAGGTTCTATAAAATGAATAGTCTTTATACACCACTAACCTCACAAATCAGCCGCTCCTGCAAGTAAAATAAAGCACAGTGATACAGGCTGAATACATACAGGTAAACGGGTAAACTGGGAATTTCCATGCAGGAGGGATATATCCAAATAGGCGTATAAATAAAACTAAATAAAAAGGAACACCTTAAGATGCTTTAAAAGGCCTAGGGAGCAATGACTTGACAGTTGTTTAGGGCTCAAGGTAAGGCCAGGGGGCCTAGAGTGTCTGGGAAAGATCCCTGTAGCGAACAAACTAGATACACCTAGGCTCTTCAGCCTTCAGTGTGGGTTGCACACCCTGAAATACCACTATGTGGTTATAATTCCTTATTTAAACAGTTACAGTGGTGTCTATGTTTCTTTGCGTAGTTTTCTCTATAAAGATCCCTGTAGCCTCTTGCCCAGCTTGCTGGCATCAAGCAGGTAATCTTGGCGTTGGGCCAACACTCCATTTATAGTCAAACCCTTACAGGACACCAGTGCATTTTCATGCCCTCTGCTACAAACCAGTTAAGACTGCTGATGAGGCCTCGGTACAAAGCATGTAGGGAAGTTAATATTCAAGATAGCGGAACCATGTTTTCCTTAATCATCGGCCCGTAGTTGCCTAAGCCACGCTTCTGTCCTGTTGCCTCCTAAACAAAAGGATCTCCGTCACCAAGCTCCCTCACTTGCAAGAGGACTCCATTCACCTCACCGCATGAAAAATGCTTCACAGGGCAGTTTAGATTTCAGCCCTGTCCATAGAAGTTAGCCAACTGCAGCTGTTGGGTGTGAAATTCTCAGTTGAAAAGGAACAGAGGGTTATCTGGGTTGGACCAGAGCAATGGGTCCCCTTTCACACAGCCATGTCCGCCCGGCAACGGAAGCACGTTCCCCAAAATGCACCCAGCTCAGAATTTGAGCAAGATCACTCCACAATAGCTAGTAGTGAAAGCACTTTATTACTGTGTGATCTTGTTAACTTAAAAACTTTCCACACTCAAAAGGTCCACACTCAAAAGGAGGAGTCTGACACAGATATTTCAAGCGCTTTTATTTTAAATAATAGAAAACACACATCTTGCCTATCGCTATAGGGAAATTCCCTACCCAACACAACCCAAGGTGCTTGTCTGTCATCAAGAAGTCGAAAATGTGAGTCGGAACCTAAAGTCACCGGACCCTACCACTAATACTAACTAACCTGGGTCCAAAGGAATCTCTCTTCTGGTGGCCTCCCGTTTGCAAAGTGTGTAGCTGTTAGGCAGAAACCTGTGCAGTTCCCTTGGGGAACACTGCAAAAGATTTAAGACTACAGGTAGAGCAGTAAACCCCTTTGGTAGCAGTCTGTACCACCCAGATTTACCTGGTAGCTGTGGCTGAGCAGTCAGACTTCTCTCAAGAAGAGTTAGGCAGTATGTAAAGTATACACAATATGTACCAAAACACAATAGCACAAGCAAACACTGACCAGAGCTTGGTTTCAAAAGTATATAGTTATTTATTTAAAATACACATAAGTTAAAAACACTCTAGCAAAAATATAGTAAAAGCACTTCAACACAGTTATAATGAAAGTAGATTCAATCCTTTCTCCTATCTAGACAACTCTAGGTAAACACCACTTAATTAAAACAGAGGTGAGTGCTTAACGTTAGATGACACTCTAGTAGTTTCCAAGAAAGGGAGAGAAAAAGCAGAAATGGGTTAAACACACCACTCTAAGGTCCAGACCACTTGCAATAGGCTCAAAGAAGCACAAAGTCACAGGTGAGCAAAAGTCACTAGGCAGGGCCCACTCTTAGAGTAGCCGGAGCGAAAATGTGCCCAAGATCACACTGTTAGTTAGAGATTCAAAGTCTTGCAAAGAGTCAAAAAGAGTTTAGAGTGGCTCAGAAAGTTTAGCCAAAGTGTCCCAGGCACTCCCAGGTTCGAAAGCCGGGGACTAAATCTACCCCGTACAGTCGGTAGCAAGGGAAGCCAGGCGGAACACAGTACCTTAAGCGGAAAGGATCCTCCAGCGGCGGCAGTTGTTCCAGGCAGTGGCAGCAGGGCTCGACGTCGGTCAGGGGAGAAGAAGTTCTCGCTGAAGAGCAGAAGAAGAGGGTCGTTGCACTGCCCGGGAAGAAACCAGCCGCGGAGTTCTCCGGTTAAAGGGTTGGTACCGACTTTCGCGGTATGGGGGTAAAGTGTGGTATTCCGGTTGCCGGGGTGCTTGGCACAGGCAAGGCGGCCACGAGATACCTCAAAGAACGGAAAGAAGGCGAAAACTGGTTGTCCCCACCAGTCAAGGGAAGGAGCCACTCCGTTAAGAGTTCTCCTCGGTCGTCGGGAAAAAGTGGTGAGACGGTTCAGCAGGGCTCCACCGGGTGGTGTCGTCGAAGCAGGTCGGCTCAGCTCTTCCCTCGTCGGATTCTTGGTCCTGTGGCGACTTCTGAAGTCCCAGTCCCCAAAGCCCTGCTTTTATGCAGCAAACCCCCATTCACCCAGCCTAGCTGTCACTCAAACATGCTAAGTGGTGAGCCGGGCGGCTCACCACTTGGGCCAATCAGGACGGAGTGCGACTTGAGTTACCAAGGTAACTCAGTCCAGGGTGCCTAAATCCCCCTCCACCCCTCCTAAGTACCCCAGACAGAGTGGCACCACTTTGGAGGGCTTCTGTGGAGAAGCCCGCCAAAAGTGGAACAAAGGGCTCCACTTTGGGTCAGAGTTACAGAGGCGAACACCAACGCCATTTTAGAATCAAGTTTTGGCAAAAAGTCCCAACCGGAGTTATAAAAATAAATATATAAACCGGCGGTATGTTTAAGGCTACCGTAAATAAATAATTAAATGTGTTAGCCTAAAACAATGGGAAATCCCATAGGGAAATATTCGCGGTCGAATATAAAAAGTAGTTTCCACTGCCACCAGCCAAAACTCGATCAGGGGGGACGGAGACGTGCCCCCTCGACTAACAGACCCTGGGGCAATCGAATTGCCCCAGCCAGTACGTCCACAATATGATGGTTTGTACTGGTTCTGTTCAGGATTCAAGACTAGCAAAGTCTTTGGTGACTTTACATGCCCTGGGAGACAGTAGTCAGTCCCAGGGTATGGAGTCTATGTTGGGGAGTCCCTAGGACACCCCTGGGTCACGGCACAGAGGGTGCTGTGTGACCCACATCACAAAAATACATGAGGCCCTATGGAGTAAAAGACCCCATAGCCCATTCAACACAAGGTTTAACCAAGAAAACACACTTCAACATGTCCAAGAGTGAGGGTAAAAGAGTCTCACTCTTGGCAGGAGAAAAAAATTAAACCCCAGAAATCCAGCAAAGCTGCTGGGGGACTCACTAGGTAGGGAAATTCAGCCTAAACAGAGAATTCTCCCTAACACTCGCCCCCCCCAGACTAAGGGACAGGAGGATTTAATCCACTCCTGGATGAACCTCATACCTCTAGTCGATGATATACATCCTAGAGAGTCCATCAGCATTTTGATGGTGACACCTTGACCTATGCTTAAGGGAGAACTCAAAGGTCTTCTTTTGCAAGCTAAAGGACCTACAAACCCTTTGAGGAACATCAGTCTTTTTGTTATAGGGGATCTGGTTGACCAGTCCCTCAGAAGTTGGTACAACTTCTGAACCTATGTTAGGCTTTTTGAAGGGGTCCTTATAAAGGATTCCCTTAGATCTAGAGGGGCCTCCAAGGTTCCTCACCACCTCTCTTGTGGGAGCAGGTTGGGTCTTAGGCCTCTTGGTTGGAGGGGTTGGGGTTAGGCAATGTACCTGCTTCCCCTTCCTCTTAGATCTACCTTTACCTATTTTAGGAGTTTCCCCCCTAATATTAGGATTTGAGTTGGGGTCTTCAGTAGAAGGTCCAACAGTCTGAAGGTTTTTGGCCTTAGACTTTTCCTTTCTGGTTTTCCACCAGCACTGAGAATTACCAGTTCTCTCAGGTCCAGATAGGGGCCTAGCTGGTCTATCCACCTCTTCCTCAGAAGCAGGGGGAGTCAGAGACTCTGAGGCTAGGGGAACAATGATGGAGCTTGGTTGGGGCGCCCATGTTCCTAGCATACTATCCTGAAATGTGCCTGGGTTAGAGGTCAACTTACTAACACCAGGGCTTGTAGTGGGGTTCTCAGTAGAGGGTCCCACAGGCTTAGAAGGGTCCTTCAAGGTAGCCTGTCTAGCCAATTTGGTTAAGTTCTGCTTCTCCATACTGGGAGGCCTGGGGGTATGTGACACTACTCCTAGAGTTCTTAGGTCATTCCCCAACAGGACCTTCCCAGGTACTTCAGTCTGAACACTGACAGGGATCCTCACTGTCATGTTGTTACACTGAATGAGGGCTGGTAGAATAGGAACCATTTGGACAGGGCCTCCAGACATCTTAGTGGGACCTTTGGGTGCTTTGGCCACATCCTCAGGTTGAAAGAAGCTTTCATCCACTACTGTTCTGCTGGCCCCAGTGTCTCTCCTGGCAGGAGTATCCTGGCCATTGACAAGAACACTGTCCACATAATACACCTTAGAGTTAACAGGTAGGGAGTTATACACAACCCTATTCTGGGGACTAACCAGACCCATAGGCTCTAAGTTTACAGCTGCTTGAAGACCCAAGGGTTCTTCAGCAAAGAGTTCAAAGTGGGCACTAGCCATCTGTACTTCATCCCCAGGAGTGAAGGCTAAGGAGACTGTGCTGATCCCTGCAGGTTTACCCTTGCACTTGGGATCTCCTTTGATATGGTCAGTACCCTGACAGACATAGCATTGTCCAAATGCTCTCTGGAAGGGTGGCTTGTTCTGACCTCCTTCTGGCTTGTGGCCAGAAGGTACAGTAGCCTGACTAGGTTTCCCATGTGGCTTACCCTGGTTATTTTGTGGTTTGGGGCCCTCTTTGGGATAGGAATGATTAGAATTCTCTTTGGAGTCCTTTTTAGACTGTTTCTCCCCATCCTTCTTCTGAGTTACCCCAGAATCCTTGTGAGTGGCCCTGTTGGCAACCCACAAGTCAGCAGCCTTAGCTAGTTTCCGGGAATCCAATTCCCTGGAATCAGCCAAGTGTTGTCTGAGCTCAGGAGAGCAGGCATCATAAATAGTCTCCAACATAAACAAATTCTTCATACCTTCATAAGTGTTCACCTTGTAACCCTTAATCCATCCCTCTAAGTTTTTCAAACATTCACTCACCCAGGTAGCCCAAGGGGTACCATCATGCTTTTTGAGGCTCCTAAACCTCTTAAGATACTGGGAAGGGGTCTTCCCAAACCTAGCTATCAAAGCTAGTTTTACACATTCATAGTCCTTCCTATCCTCCTCCCCCATCTCCATTACCACATCAGTTGCAACAGGGGGAAGCCTAGAGAACAACCAGGTGAGTAAGTCATTTCCTGTGATGTTCTGGAGCCCATGATTATATTCAAACAGAGACAACCAATCCAACACATCCAACTTAGGCTCATACATACCAACCAATTCTTTAGGCATCCGGGGTCTTTTAGGACTGGAACTTCTAGAGGAGCCAGAGAGAGAAACATTCTCAACAGATAATTTCTTCATTTCTAAGTCATACTTGAGCTCCATTTCCCTTAGCCTTAGTTCTTTGTCAGTTTGAGCATTCAGTTTCTTATACTCCAATTCTAGCTTCATTTTCTCTAGTTCAAAGTACTGAGGACTAAATGTGGGACCTGGTAAAGGTCCAGTAGGCACAGCAGGTAGAGCAGGCAGAGGCCTAGGGGGGACAGTTACAACAGCCTCACCCTCCTCTTCTGACTCTTCCTCAGAAACATCAACATTTTGCTCCATGTTAACTTCAACACTGTCATCTACAGTTGCTGGAGTGGTAGGTTCCTCTGAACCATCACCCAGACTTTGGTTAGCTAACAATCTTTCAATCAGCTCCATTTTCTTGCCCTTAGTCAGGAGATCCTTATGTTTACAGAGCACTCTTAAACAATCAGCAGTTTTGGCTGCAAGGGACTCTTGACTATAGCTTTCTATAACTGACATGTTAGAGGTTTTACTTTTTCAGTGCTAAGCTTTGTGGTTAGTTGCACTAAGGTATCTAAAGCACAATAAAATGTATACTCAATACAAATCCCACCGCTGTACACCAGGGTTAGGCAGAAACCTGTGCAGTTCCCTTGGGGAACACTGCAAAAGATTTAAGACTACAGGTAGAGCAGTAAACCCCTTTGGTAGCAGTCTGTACCACCCAGATTTACCTGGTAGCTGTGGCTGAGCAGTCAGACTTCTCTCAAGAAGAGTTAGGCAGTATGTAAAGTATACACAATATGTACCAAAACACAATAGCACAAGCAAACACTGACCAGAGCTTGGTTTCAAAAGTATATAGTTATTTATTTAAAATACACATAAGTTAAAAACACTCTAGCAAAAATATAGTAAAAGCACTTCAACACAGTTATAATGAAAGTAGATTCAATCCTTTCTCCTATCTAGACAACTCTAGGTAAACACCACTTAATTAAAACAGAGGTGAGTGCTTAACGTTAGATGACACTCTAGTAGTTTCCAAGAAAGGGAGAGAAAAAGCAGAAATGGGTTAAACACACCACTCTAAGGTCCAGACCACTTGCAATAGGCTCAAAGAAGCACAAAGTCACAGGTGAGCAAAAGTCACTAGGCAGGGCCCACTCTTAGAGTAGCCGGAGCGAAAATGTGCCCAAGATCACACTGTTAGTTAGAGATTCAAAGTCTTGCAAAGAGTCAAAAAGAGTTTAGAGTGGCTCAGAAAGTTTAGCCAAAGTGTCCCAGGCACTCCCAGGTTCGAAAGCCGGGGACTAAATCTACCCCGTACAGTCGGTAGCAAGGGAAGCCAGGCGGAACACAGTACCTTAAGCGGAAAGGATCCTCCAGCGGCGGCAGTTGTTCCAGGCAGTGGCAGCAGGGCTCGACGTCGGTCAGGGGAGAAGAAGTTCTCGCTGAAGAGCAGAAGAAGAGGGTCGTTGCACTGCCCGGGAAGAAACCAGCCGCGGAGTTCTCCGGTTAAAGGGTTGGTACCGACTTTCGCGGTATGGGGGTAAAGTGTGGTATTCCGGTTGCCGGGGTGCTTGGCACAGGCAAGGCGGCCACGAGATACCTCAAAGAACGGAAAGAAGGCGAAAACTGGTTGTCCCCACCAGTCAAGGGAAGGAGCCACTCCGTTAAGAGTTCTCCTCGGTCGTCGGGAAAAAGTGGTGAGACGGTTCAGCAGGGCTCCACCGGGTGGTGTCGTCGAAGCAGGTCGGCTCAGCTCTTCCCTCGTCGGATTCTTGGTCCTGTGGCGACTTCTGAAGTCCCAGTCCCCAAAGCCCTGCTTTTATGCAGCAAACCCCCATTCACCCAGCCTAGCTGTCACTCAAACATGCTAAGTGGTGAGCCGGGCGGCTCACCACTTGGGCCAATCAGGACGGAGTGCGACTTGAGTTACCAAGGTAACTCAGTCCAGGGTGCCTAAATCCCCCTCCACCCCTCCTAAGTACCCCAGACAGAGTGGCACCACTTTGGAGGGCTTCTGTGGAGAAGCCCGCCAAAAGTGGAACAAAGGGCTCCACTTTGGGTCAGAGTTACAGAGGCGAACACCAACGCCATTTTAGAATCAAGTTTTGGCAAAAAGTCCCAACCGGAGTTATAAAAATAAATATATAAACCGGCGGTATGTTTAAGGCTACCGTAAATAAATAATTAAATGTGTTAGCCTAAAACAATGGGAAATCCCATAGGGAAATATTCGCGGTCGAATATAAAAAGTAGTTTCCACTGCCACCAGC
Source organism: Ambystoma mexicanum (assembly GCF_040938575.1). Lineage (NCBI taxonomy): Eukaryota > Metazoa > Chordata > Amphibia > Caudata > Ambystomatidae > Ambystoma > Ambystoma mexicanum. The sequence goes on from NC_090935.1 coordinate 20,141,913, forward strand.
CAAAACTCGATCAGGGGGGACGGAGACGTGCCCCCTCGACTAACAGACCCTGGGGCAATCGAATTGCCCCAGCCAGTACGTCCACAATATGATGGTTTGTACTGGTTCTGTTCAGGATTCAAGACTAGCAAAGTCTTTGGTGACTTTACATGCCCTGGGAGACAGTAGTCAGTCCCAGGGTATGGAGTCTATGTTGGGGAGTCCCTAGGACACCCCTGGGTCACGGCACAGAGGGTGCTGTGTGACCCACATCACAAAAATACATGAGGCCCTATGGAGTAAAAGACCCCATAGCCCATTCAACACAAGGTTTAACCAAGAAAACACACTTCAACATGTCCAAGAGTGAGGGTAAAAGAGTCTCACTCTTGGCAGGAGAAAAAAATTAAACCCCAGAAATCCAGCAAAGCTGCTGGGGGACTCACTAGGTAGGGAAATTCAGCCTAAACAGAGAATTCTCCCTAACAGTAGCAACTACATCTGAACCAGGTCCTTCAAGTGGCCGCTAGTAGCGGAGTATACGGGGAGGGGGGGGTCCTACTCAGAAGTTGCCACCACAACTAGGATTAAACTTTTTCAAACATGATCAAGCCACTGTGTCACTGTTCAAAATGGTGTTCTGCTTCAAACAAAACAAAAATGGCTCGACGGGTTCTTCAGACAATGACCTAGTCAATAGTCTGAGCAGTCTCTAGTTTATCCCTTCTCCTGGGACACGTCGGTATGGGCTACAAAAACAAAGTACACTCGCCCCTCCTGGATTGTTCAGTCTAAGCCTCATGTAGGATCCCAGACTTTCACTCTGCTTGATATTTCCCTTCAGTCGGCCACCACAGCCCCCCTTGTGGGGGAGGGGGCCGAGGTCTGTTCTTGGCCTTAGTTACTTACGGGCATACTCACTCAGCCCTCCTGTGGTTATAGCTTCAAGCAGCTTTAACCCGGCTGTGTCTGTTGCTCCTCTCACCCCCTCCTGGAGTTTTCAGGTCGTTAGCCCTGTGTGGGCTACAGGCCTGCTCACCCAGTTTTGCTCTGCAGCTTCTCCCGACCCATTATGGGGTGGTCAGCTTCTCCGCTTTGTGTGGGCTTCTAGCTTCTTTAACCCAGCCTTTTGCTTCCCTCACACACACTTCGGAGGTATTCATATTCTCAGCCCAGCGTGGGCTCGGTTGCGGCCTCAACCCTCCAGATGATCCTTGGATGCTGCTGCTACGTTCCTGCTCTACAATGGCACTGCTCTGTAGTAGAGGCTGTCTCTGGTCCACATCCTTGAGTTTACTCTGGTCTGTACAGTCTGCTATTCCTAGTTTCATCTCTGGGCTTCAGCAGGACAAGATGCCGATATGTCTAGTTTCCTTCGTTCTGCTTCCTTTCTCAGCGGCCCCCGGCTAGTTGGGGTTTCCACTTTGTTCAAGCAGTAGCCCTCTGCAGGTTGCCCCGTGTCTCCACCCAGCACACAGACTATTATCTCCTTCGCAGTTGGCCTCCGGCTGTAATTGGGATCCTCCCTGGAATGGATGGAAAGATTCCATTGGTCCTGGTCTTCATCAAGAGGCAGCAACACACACAAGTCAGAAATCAAGGCAGCCCCCGTAAAGAGGAGCTTTGCACCAGATTGTTGGCTGTATGGGAATAGAACATGGTAAACATAAGGGAGTTTGAAGTGAAGGGCAGCGGGATGCAATCCTTTCTTGCCCATTCATATGGAACCTCCCAGTCAGCATCAGACTTACCCCCACGCTTTTCACAAGGCCCACCTCTTCAAGGCATCTCTCCTCAACACTGTGGCCATTACGTGGCACCCTGACTCGCTAGACGCCGTCAGATTGTCCCAACCCTTAGAGCGGTTATTGCACCACGCTATACACTCCATAATATGGGATTTTGTTACTTACCATTCCTTTACATATTTAACAGCATTTCATAGGGTAATGAAAAGTAAGTTATAGACCATTCTCAATTCCTGGGGCTTAGTCCAAGGTGAAATTTTGGTCCTGATGAAAGCATGGATTCCATCATCACCATACATGAGTCGAAGCTAAGGCAATTAAACATCACAATGCACATGATGAATGGATGGATGCATGCATGCCAGGATGTATTTTAATCAAATTCCACATCCAGTAACATTTCCGTTACAGTGACAAGCATACACTTCTGCTGGTGACAGTGGACATGTTATACCGACTGACCCAAAATGGGGGCTTCTATCTTTTATCGCCATTCCTTTTGTGATTGTCCTTTCTTGGCCCTTCTACCATCCTACCAGAACCTTGAATAGTACAGACTTCTACTAGAGGTTGGGGCCTGTATACCAAGGAATAGTTTTTAGAAAGTCTTACCACAGAAAGACTTTAGGAAAACTCTCCTACCAGGCAGGTGGGATTAAAGGAATAAGAAGAGAAGCCATGGGATGAGCATTAGTCATGAGGGAAGCAGTACTGAGAGCATACAAATAGGAGCACGAGACTGAAGGGGCTGTGTGGGGTCTTGAGGAAATAGATAATCAGTAAAGTAAGAAAGAAGGTTCAGGGAGCCCAGAGAGCACTGCTAAGAGGTTGAAATAGGTGGCGATAGCGAGAAAGGGGAGTTCAGCCAGCAAAAGAGGTGAATCGTAGAGAGAGTGGAGAGAGGAAAGGGCAGACAGATCGAAGGGGGCATTTTCAAGCGCTATTTTCCTTCATGGAGCAAAGTGCAGTGAGATATAGGAGTAGGGACTGCACTGGTTTCACAGGATTGCGACAAGAGAAGGGAAAGAGGGAGTGAAGTATTGAAAAGAGGCTGGAAGGGAAGAAGTAGCTTGATCACAGGAAAGTGAAGAAAAAGCAGAAAGGGGAGCAAGAAATAGAGAGTAGATGAAAAGGTGAGAGCATTAAATGAGGTGAAGTTGCACGTTTGAGGGAGTGAAGAGAAAAAAAGCGGAAACTGATCGGAAGAATAGATAGGAGAAGGACACAGGAGGATTATAGAAGGAGGCTAAATGATGTTCAAAGGAAGGGGGGAGAAACGTTACAAGGAATAAAGGAAGCTGGGGCTAGCAGTGTTACAAAGAGCAATCCAGGTCTCAGCGACAGAAAATGAAAGCCGAGATGGATACAAATATCAAGAAAGGAATAGGATGTTGCAGACAAAGTGATTTATAGTCCTAGGGTGGCGGGGATTTAATGGATTATGAGGAAAACAGAGAACCCTAGTGGAGGGCACTGTGGGAATAGAAGGACATACTGACAGAATGAGGCGTGGAGGATAAAGGATAGAGAAGACACATTGATGGGCGCATTGCCAGAGACAAACTGGTAATGGCAAACAACCTTGAATGGGCCACCCTTCGATAAGGAGAACCTAGAGAGGCGGAAGAAAAGATAAAGGATTGGCATGTGATTGGGCCACACAACCGTGCCAGATGGTGCTCAGCAGCGTGCGACTAATCACATAAATTAGCTCCTACTCTCCCCCCTCTCCCCTGTCCCCAACCACCCACCTCCAACCCCCAAACTGAGGCTAGGCAAGTGAGACCGCATGTGGAAATATACTTTAAATGAACACAAGTCCTTTCTCTACGATGTTGGGTGTCCTGACCCACGTTTGGACTATTAAGCTGCAACATTTGGTGCTGTGGGCTTAGAAAATCCCAGATGGCGGAAAAGCCCACAGTTGCGCCAGAATCCGGGAAAACCGCGCAGTTTGTGCGCATACCAAAATGGTTGCCTAACCTGCCACCCACCAGTGCAAGCATGATGGGCCAGGAGTGCCATGAGTGAAATGTGTGCCAAAGGAAAAACAGCAGTGCCGGTTGGCTAAAAAAGCGCTTTAAAATCACCTTTGTTTCCCTGAATGCAAGCTAAAAATGTCTATTTCAAACATTGCAGGATATTCAAAAATCTTACTGAACACCAGCAGACATCTGGCAGAATGAAGTTTTGTGTGCATACAAAATCTGGAAAGATGAAGAGCCCAAAACAATGTTTATAACAAAACTGGCTGAGCTGTGGATGTCAGCAGCTTAACTGAAATTGGATTTAAAACCACTAAAATCGAAATGTTGAAATTAAATGAGTGCCCTACTTTTGAGTGTCACAGTTTGCAACTGTTAAATGTCATAGTTTTGAACTTAGAATCAGCATTCTAGCTGCATGTGTAAAAATTGTGAGTTTGATTTGAAAGAAGAAAAAAACTGGGAACAAAAGTGACATTTAGCTGAAGCCTGGCTTAATGAAACTGGATTCTGCCCGACAACTACCCCCGACAGGAGAGGGAATTCAGCAGCTGTGTTCCCAGGCCCGGCTGCATCCTGCTGCCCCTGCCAAAAGGAGATGACACCTCTCTGATTGAATTAGGGGAGTGGTACCTGCAGACTGCAGGAAATTGAACAAAGCCCTGTCCTGGACTCAGGCAAATGTTATGTTATATTGGGGGGGTTTGTAAAATGGCTTCCTCTTGGGAGAAACTGGGAGGGGCACTGCATCTGTGAGCAAGCTGAGCTTGGGGGAAGTGGATAAACCAGAAATTCCACCATGTGCTTTGGAAAACCACACCCCTTTGGGGCCAGAGCATAATTTAAAAAAGATGGATGATTCATAGTGCGGACTTGTAAAAATTATATAAATAACATCATTCCTGTGATTTTTCTGTGCACCTTTTAAGAGGTGTTAGGACCCTGTGGTATGTTCTTGGGGATAGTAGCAGAAAAAAAGGTTGTTACTCCAAATGTATGCATGTTAAAAATCTGACACTATCATCTGAATCCCATATCCCTGGTGCACATTTGTGTAAAATCTGGAAAGGTTTAGAGGTCGTGATCTGGATGAAAAGGGCAGAATTCTGTCATAAGTGGACACGACATCTTACAAAGACAGGGATCGGATGGTTTGGTGCTACAGAAAATATGTTAACGTATAATATTAGAATAATGGTACATAGATAAATATGTATTTTGATCAGAAATAGATTTGTGTGCAATTTGACAAGGGGGAGGATCCTCTGACCATAAACCTACCACATCACTCTGACTCACAACCCAGTTCCCCCAATCAAGGAAGAGAGGATGAACTGGCCAATGATAAGTTGAGAGGGTTGGGCATGCAGAATTAGCCAACCCACCCACTTTCTAAACACATAAAAAGAGCCACTGGAAGCCAGATGGGGCTTTTCTTTTTCACTTTCGGCCATCAATCTCCAGAGACCAGAAATTAACTCCAGAATTTGTAGCACAGAGGCCTGAATCCACAAGCTGAATCCTTTTTCAGCAGGCCTCCAAATCATTTGCAAACTATTCAATAGCCGGGCGAGTTGTTTGAATTTTTGCCAAGAACCTTTGTCAGAACCAGAGACCAGACCACCGTGCAGTGCCAAGAACTTTTGCCAGAACCAGAGATCCAGACCGCTGTGCAGCGCCGCTAGCAGAGCTGACCCAAATCGCTGTGAGCAGAACCAGGCAGAGATCGTCCGTAGCGAGAGAACCGCCAGGAGTCCAGTCCAACCGGTTGACCCGATCCGTGACGAAGTCGCATTCCTGTCCAAAATCTAGTGCGAGTACCCATCTAGCACTGTGCCAAAACCAAACTCTTAGTTTAAAATAATCTAATCCAAACTATTTTAACCTATTTAGAACTGCCTCCTAGAATCGTGTCATTCTGTCATCTTTAAACCTGAAAACTGTCATCTGTCATTCTGAGCTTTCAAATTTCAAATCCGAAAAACTACCTTTACTAAATCGGCCGTATCTCCTGAACAGTTTGTGATAGAAGCGAGATTTAACTTTTATTTTGAAGCTGAGATTCTAAGCTTTCCAACAAGCTGTCGTGCTACTCCTCATACCCCCTCCGTAATTGCCCTCGACTAAATTTGCCGCGATTTGACATTTTGCTTAATTTCAGCCACGTGTAAAAAGATTTGTCCTTGCTTTCCTTTGCTGAAATTCGTTTGTAACCTGACAATCATTCATAGAGCATTGCTAAAGTGATCCTGAACTAATACAATGTAGCTGTCACCCACCCTGAACCTCTAGAGGGAATTAAAATCCTTTTAGCATATTGTTCACTTCTTTGCATACCACATCAAAGTATATTGCCTGTGTTTAAAACTCCTACCTGTTTTCCTCTAAGCTTGCTAGCTAGGGGGGGGAACTGAATTATATTT